>NW_016807891.1:1826735-1865266 GCF_001698545.2 Rhinopithecus bieti
AGATTGTATTTTATGAGATTGGGTTATATAAAAGGTTATATTTATATTTATATAATGGGGTTATATTTCTATTTATATAACCTCTTTACATAATCCAGTCTCTGAGCTGACAGCAGCAACTCCATTTTCAAGATCTGCCCACCCTTCCCAAACTTAACCAAAGTGTCCCCTAGGATTGAGGGGAAGGGGAGATTCGATATGCAAGAGGAATCTTAGCTTCAGACCCAGGGGCTTCTGTGATCCTCACTTGTCAGAAAGGCTCACTGTGCCAGTGGCTTCGGAGGTGTGTCTGCCCTGGACATTCCATTAGCACTGGCTGATGGACAGTGTAACTTGTGGCCACCCCAATCAGGGTCTGGTGGCACTCCAGTCTTGCCAGACTTCCATCAGCTCTCACGGACTCTTTTCCATCACCCTTGACTGAGGTAACTTTGCCTGGCACCCTGATAGACCCAGGCAAGATGGCCAGCTCTCACCCCAGCTGTCTTCAGGGCCTCCTGACGTTCAGAGGCATGCAGGGATTTTTGAGGCATGTCCATGCCAGAAAATTGGGTGTGTGTGTTGTGGGGGTGAGGGACAGGTTCTCAGGAGCGAACCGATTCTCCCCCTGCTAGCCTGCCAGGCGCTATTGGTGCTGCTCTGATATAGCACCCTTCGTGAATGCAAGACAGGAGTCCACGCTGAGGGCTGTGCCCGTGCCATACTGATTGTTGAATGTTTTGACTATCACACATGTCCTAAATTTTTCTAACATCTGCTTCCTCCTATGGAAGTTCTATGAGAACACTTTACCCTCTTCCAAATCCTCCGTAGCTCTCCCTCCTTTCTTTCTTCTTACTACCCAGTTTGGGGCTTTCCACTTCCTATTCTTCATATGTTCTTTTTCTCTATCCTTGTAATTCAATGAAATTCTTATATCTGTGTCTGCAGGCTTGCCTTTTGAAGTGCTAAAAGTGCAGTAGTGATTAGGATGGCTTTCAGCATCAAGGAAGAGGATTCCTGACCATCCAAGACTCAATTATCTAGATCATTAATAATTTCATCCAACAGGATGTCTGGAGGTGGCTCCATGAAGTCCTATATTCCCAGGGCCATTTATCACTTTGCTGTACCATCCTTGGCATAATGAATACTCTTCCCTAAACTTGTCACCTGTTGGATACAAGGTAACCACTGCTGCAAGAAGTGTCCTGTACTCCCATAACAGATTTCTGAATAGAAAGGGCATGGGAACAAAAGGGTTTTCGCCCCCAGGACATTTTAGACAGAAGAATTCTCCCTGTAGCCATTGGCCAGAACAATGCCATGCACATATCTTCCAACCAGTCACATGAAGAGAAGTGAGATCACCATAATGCCAGCATCCATGAGGATTCACTCTCTGGAGCCTACCTCTCCAGAGCCTGTGCTGACCAGATGCCTAAACAAAATCAATATTTGAGTTATCAAGGAAAAAGAGAAAATTTCTGGTTAAACTGGCAAGCTGTTGTGTCCATCCCAGAGGAGATAAAAACTTTATAACAGTCATTTCTCTCCAGACAAAGCCTTTGACAATCATTACTTTGCTAAAGAAGTCAAGAAGGTCAATTTTAAAATGAAAAGTAATCAGTGTTCTTTTGTTTTAGCAATGTATATCCTTACCTCTTCTGGGGTTACAGTGGCACATGGTTTCGAGGAAAACTTTTAAAAAAACTTCTGGTTTATTTTTTGTAAAATTAAAGAGCTGTTTTAAAATATTTTCTGGCTTGTGATCTCATCATTTATCTAAATTGTGGGTATACAGTAGGAACTGGTACTGAGCTCTGAGTTAACCTCTGAAAGAAGCTTATCTGAGAAGATTCAATGAGATAAAGTCAAAAACGATAATTTGAAAATTACGAGAAATATACCTTGGTACAATAAAAGAAGTTTTCTCCTTCTGCTAGTTGTTTAAGATATAACAGATTCTCTGTGGAGTTGGTAAATGTGAAGAATGAGATCTGTGATGTACATAGACTGGACAAGATGACTTCCGATTTTCTGATTTCAATATTTTAAGACACTTGGACCAAATCTAATAAGCGTGACCACCACAAATTAGCAAACAAGAAACATTATCCTGCTACTCTATGGGAGTGCTATTTATGTTAAAATTCTGAATATAATACCATGAATTTAATGTGTACTTATCCTTTGGAATATAGAATAGCTGACTGACAGCAGATCTAGTTTTATTACCACTTATTCTTAGAAAATTCACACATGGTAAATGTCTAACCCTTACTATATGTTTTAGCCTGCCGGTGAAGCTTGACATATTTTCATAGGATCTATCCATCATACAGATGTAGTATGTGTAACACTGTGAGGCTGTTTCCCAAGTAAACACTCCTCAATCCCCAAAAAGAATACTTTTAGAAAATGTGAAGCATCCGTTTTAATTTGAGAGTTTGGATTACAGAATCAAGACACCAATGGTACTAGAGAAAATGAATAAATAGTAGTGATCACCCATATTGTGTATTGTCATAACATTTTTATTTTCTTTCATACATACAAAGAAACCTGGGGTAACTTGTTTTATTCAACTAAAACCAATTAAATGATGTATTACGATACTTAATAATAAAATATGTTTGTATTTATGAATTACATTTTTCTGTTGACAGCCTTCCCTATTAACTAATGATTGGTTTTAGAATTCCATAATTTTATTTTGCAAAGATAAAATGAATTTAGGCCAATATAAATAATGATGAGAATTATTGTTAACTGGATACCAATTACAGTGTAAGGATTAATTTAATGGCAATCTTTATTGGCATTATAATTTAGTAAATGTAATATTTTTTACAAATATACTTTTGCTTCAAATATACATTTAATTCTCTTTTTACTACCTGCCTAGTACATGAATTTGAAACATAATAATAAAGGTTCATTTATGTTATCTTGAATTACCAATATTTTTAAAAATAGTGCACTAAGAGTTATTTCTATGAAAGAAGAATGGCTACATTGGAACAACCCTGTTCAGAAAATAATGCACAACTCTGGAAATCAGCATGCCACACTCATATACACACATGCACACAGACTCAGACTCATTAACTGAGAAGTCTATATCCAGCAAAACATGAATTTGAAATGAAGACTTTTAAGATAAATAAAATCTGAAAAAGATTAATTATCAGTAGACCTGTACCACAAAACATTTTCAACATGAAGGAAAATGATACCAGATGGAAATGTACATCTACAGGAAAGAATAGAAATATGTAGGTAGAAACAACTGGCAGGGTGGCTCAAGCCTGTAATCCCAGAACTTTGGGAGGTCATGAGGGGTGGATCACTCGAGGCCAGGAGTTTGAGACCAGGCTGGCCAACATGGCAAAACCCCATCTGTACTAAAAATACCAAAATTAACCACGTGTGGTGGCACACACTTGTAATCCCAGCTACTCAAGAGGCTGGGGCACGAGAATCTCTTGAACCCAGGAGGCAAAGGTTGCACTGAGCTGACATTGCACCACTGCACTCCAGCATGGGCCACAGTGAGAGACTGCCTCAAAAATATAAAAATAAAATAAGAAATATGTGGGCATATGTAAAAGATGACATTTTTCTTCTATTATTTTATCTAAAAGAAAACTAAATATTTAATGCAAAGATGATTTAATGGTAATGTGAAGTTTATAGCAAATACTTTATAAAATTATGACACTAGCAAAACACAGGTGGATAGGTTAATTTATACACTGACAGCTTTTATACTGTATGTGAAGTAATATTTATAGTTTTAAGTAGACAGTGATAAATGAAGAATGCATATTTTAATTCCTAAAATAACCACTACGAAGAAATATAATGTATAACTAAAAAAGTATAATTTAAATTATTTTTCTCATTTGGTTTGGACTATTTCTACTGTCCTACTTTTAATTCAGTGTAAGTACAGATTTCAGTTTAAATATTGAAACAAAATTCAATCAAAGTATTGAATTGGAATTCTAATAGCAATAATCTAACCCAAAATTACACAGGAAGGGAGAAACAAAGGAATAATAGACACATGAGACAAAATGAAAATGCATTGCAAGGTGGAAGAACTATAACCAATCGTATCAGTAATTGCCTTAAATATAAATAAACTGAAAACTCCAGTTAAAAGGCAGAGACTAGAAGATGAGATAAAAAGATCAGGTTCAGCAACATAATATAAAGTCTCAGATAAAGAACTGTGTAAAGATGGAGGAAAGATATAGCATACAAAAGTAAGAATAAGGAAGCTGGTAGAAATGGATTAATATCAGACAAAATTGAATTCAAGATTAGGAGTATTACCAGAGATTACGAAGGACTTAAAAATGTATTAAAAGGCTCATTTTGTCAAGAATACATAATAAATCACAAAAACATTAATTTAAGATGGATCACTGCCCAAAATGTAAAAGTTAACATTCGAGAGCAGCTAAAGTATATTAGAGCATAACCTCAGCACTTTGGTGTAGCAATGATATTTAGTCCACAAAACGGACTCAGCATAAAAGAAAAAAATTGATTAATTGGATATGATTTTTAAAAAATTCTGTTCATAATATATGATTAAACAAATGATAATGTAAACCACATGATTAAAGAAAATATTCAGAATATGTATATTTGAGGATTGTCATAGATCCAGAACTTATATAATTCTTAAAGCTCAATAAAAAGAAAAAAAAATTCAAAATTAAATAGGCAAAATACTTAGACATATGTTTCAAAAAGAAAATATACCAATGGCCACTAAGCACATGAAAATATGGTCAATATCATTGCTCATGAGCTAAACCAAAATTACATTCACAATAAGCATTTCATACTACTCCAATGGCTAACGTTAAATAGATCTATACCACCCAATGTTGGAGTGGTTGTGGAGCAATTAAGATTCATACATGCAAAATGTTACTTTGGAAAGCAGTTCAGCAGTTTCTGATAAATGTAAACTTACACCAACCCTAAGATCCAGCAATTCCACTGTTAGCAGGTATTTACCAAAAACAAACAATAATGCCCACAAAAAGTCTTAAGAATGTTTACAGTTGCTTTTCCCATAACAACCAAAACTGGAAAAGGTCATGTGTCCATCAACAGAAGAATAATGTAAGAAGTTGTGGTATGTTTATACACCGGAATATGATTCACTAGTTTAAAAAAATACATGGACTACTGACAGAAACAACAGCACGAATGAATCTCAAGAACGATGAATAAAAGAAGCTGAATTATGCTCCTGCCTGGTTCCATATATTGAAATTCAAGAACAGGTAAAGTCTTGATGCTACAAACCAAAATGGTGGTTGCCAGGGGCATCACCTGGAAGCAGGGGTAAGAGAACTAACTTTTTGGGGTAACAGACATGTTCTCTATCTTGATTGGTGTATATGTTGCTCCATCCTTATTGCATTGCACACTTAAGATCTGCATGTGAAAAAAAAAAGTAGGAAGAATTATTTTGTAGGATGGAATATTTACATAGAAATAAATTCAGACAAAATAATTCTAAAACGACAAAATTATTAATATATCATTTAAAGGACTGCCAAATTTGACTGTGGTATATATAATATCAAACATTTTAAAATTACATTTTAGGACATGTATTCATTTCAAACTTTCTTAGACCATGTTTTTTTCCTATGTTTCACAAATATTTGTGTTGAAAATAGTTCAATATGACATTTTAACTTCTGGATGGAAACTCTGGTCTGAAATCAAGTTATAGTATGGGTAGGAAATTAATAATAAAACCACTGTTAAGAATAGGAAGATCTGAGGGCCTGGCACAGTGGCTCACATCTCTAATCCCAACTCTTTGGGAGGCCATGGTGGGAGAATTTATTGAGGCCAGGAGTTTGAGATCAGCCTGGGCAAGATGGGGAGACTCCACTCTACGAAAATAAAAAATAGAGAGTAGGAACACATAAAATGTTCAGTTTAATATACAATGTATGAAAATAAAAATAAATCTTTCTAATAGATACCAAAATAAATGAAAAAGTAATATATATAAAGCTAAAACATCAGTGTTGATCAAAAATGACGTAATAGCAATTTTCAGTAATAAAGCTCCTATCATTAAATATTCATCCAACAAATCTCATCTTGAAATAAATGTTTAATTTAGTTGTGCTAGGTAATGGCCTAAAGTATAAGTTATTCACATAATAAAGTCATAGGTCCCTGGTAAGTGCATACCACAATTCATTAAACTTCAATCCTATAGAGTATTTCTCTCACTTTCTGATTTATTCTCTTTCCTTCCCATGCCTCTTCTCCATCTCAGTATGATTACCTTCCAGAATCTCAGAATCCTGAGGATGGGGCCCCATTCTTTTCAGAGGTTTTGTTCTTGGGAGCCTCAGAAATCTAGGTCAGCTAGAGGCTGTGAGTGGGAGAACGTACTTCACGTAAGCCCCAGGTACAGCAAACTCTAAAGGCCTCTACCCTCTTCCTTTCCTGGGACAAAGAGCCACTCCCTCCCATCCCGAGTGCTGTCCAGATGCCCCTGAGGCCACGGATCCTCCAGTGGAACATAGACACATGGTGAACCAGAACGAGTGTCCACGGCTGCCCATTCGTGACTCTGCCTTGGAAGAGGAGCTTACACACAGTACTGAGCTTCCCCACTCATTCCTGAGAGGAGGAACGGTGTTCTCAGGGCTCATCCAAGTAGTTCTTTGATGGTCATTTTCCTTGAAGACCTCCCACAGAATGGCAGATGTGAGCATAGGCGTGCATTTCCTCTGTGGTTTTATCTACTCATCTCATATGTTGTGCGACGATTTTTGTGTGCATTTGCGTACATGCATTTGATAATGTTTACCTAAATCATACATGAACTGTCTTCCTGACGTTCTTCTTTAAAGAATGCTATTTGTGGCCGGGTGTGGTGGCTCACGCCTGTAATCCCAGCACTTTGGGAGGCCGAGGCGGGTGGATCGCAAGGTCAGGAGATCGAGACCATCCTGGCTAACACAGTGAAACCCCGTCTCTACTAAAAATACAAAAAAGTTAGCCAGGTGTGGTGGCAGGGGCCTGTAGTCCCAGCTACTTGGGAGGCTGAGGCAGGAGAATGGCATGAACCCGGGAGGCGGAGCTCGCAGTGAGCCGAGATCGTGCCACTGCACTCCAGCCTGGGCAACAGAGCTAGACTCCATCTCAAAAAAAAAAAAAAAAAAAACCACATGTTATTTGTTAATTTGTTAGAAGTTTGAAGTTTGAAGGACCATGCAGTAAATCTTCTCATATAATAGCTATAGTGTGTTTTCACAGCATTTTGTAAGTTGCCTGAGTGTACTTGCAGCCCATTATAATTACTTCCTGTTCACTTTGAGCAATTTAGAGAACTCCAAGCTCAAGCATATACTCCCCTATTAAAATGATTGTCATTCATCTCCCTGGAGTGATGGGTTTAGTTGCCTTACCTAACTTAGGAAAAACAGAGAACCTAGAAAGTGTCCAATGAAAGCAATATGAATTCCTACACTTTATTAGAAAATGAACAGTGTCTCTCTTTGTATGTAACCTATAACTAATGCTGCAGTTACTTAGATTTGTTTTTCTGTGTCAAATCCAGTAACATGTTTTCATTGTTACCTTTATGACCAAGACAATACATATTTGAGAAAATTGAAGTTAAGACATGAATTTATGCTGTTGTGAAAATGGGATGAAACGAGATGAAACTCGTCTTATTTGCACTTCAATCTGAACCATGGAGCCTCCCATAAGATATCATTCCAATTGTAGGTCAGAACTTACTCTTGTGTCTTCATAAACTTGGGCCTGCAGTGTTAGTGCTCAGTTCCAACTGAATTATTTGTTGACTAATATCAGCCCTGAAATGATGGAAAAGAACATGATTCATCATATGCTTCTTGAATGCCACCAAGGGGGAGCGAGAAAGACACCCCATGGCTGAGTGTGACAAGAAGCTATCCAGGCAGATGCAGCACTCAGCTCACCAGTCATTCTATTTCATGAAACATGATCCTCAGTGAACATTTACTAGATAGATTTTCTGCAAGATATTTGAATAGCGCCCTTTCTTAACAGGGCTACACTGTCTGCATATGGCTGGCCAATATTTTTGTGTCTGCAGTGTATATATGTAACTATTGTTTCCTGAGAAGAATTTGCATAGAACTACTGACAACTGGGGAGAAAAGAAAATTTTGCAAGAATGTAGGGAGATGACAGAGATTAGGAGATGGGAGAAGGTCATACCCCTGATGCTGCTTCACTCTTTGTAACGGCCTGGGGTCATGTCTTAACTTCTCTGAACCTCAGTTACAAGTAAGTGTGTTTGATAAAGTAAGTTCATGGGTACATGAAGCATGTAGCAGTAGCTCATGACCTGACAACAGTAGGTTTTGTTGATCTGACTTCCTCTCCTGCCCCATCCTTATCAGAGAAATATAGAGAATGAGCCAGGTAGGCTCATGCCGTTGAAGCTATCATTCTGATGTATCCAGCCACATCCTCTGCAGGGGAAGGAAGACCCAGGCCAGTTCTTACTGGTCTTGCAGGGTCATTGTCCTGAATATTTCAAACCAACTGTATTTTGGAACCCTGTCTTTAAAGTTGATAGAACCTGCATCTCAAGACCAGCAAGATGGAAAGCTATTATCTCAGGACTGAAAAGAAAAAAAGAAAGAAAGAAAGAAGAAAGCAAGAAAGCAGGAAAGAAAGAAAGAAAGAAAAAGAAAAGAAAAAAAAAAGAAAAGACTGCTTGTGATAAGAATCAGAGTCTTTTAGGCTGGGATCCAAAGATGGCTTTTGGAACATTACATTTACAAAATATGTTTATTCCTTCTTGATTCTAAATTATCTCAACCCAAATCCTTTTAACACATAAAGTTATTTTAAAAGTACGCTGTCATTTCCTGCTGAAGGCTAATGGGGAACTGCTACTATAATAAAACTAGAAATAAAAAAAAAATCAAGCTACATCTATAAGACAAGGAATGTAGTATACATTTTGTGTATTTCCTGATAGAAACTCGGAATTGGATGTGTGTGCCTGTATACATTAGCCACATAAATCAATGTAGTCTCAAGCACTAAAAGAATTCACTCTAGAACAAAAAAAAGAGGAAATGTATTTAGAAAATCTCAGGCATCAGACAATTAAAATATTTAATTAATTATCCTCCTATTTCACTGGCCATTTGGTGAGGTTTCCATAGGAATTGGTATTTCAGGACATTAGATATTTAGTGGTGCTGCGGACGGGTGAGCTGGCTTGGGGCCAGTACCCTAGGAACTGTAGGAGGCCAGAGGACATCGTTTTCTGCTTGGTGAAGATATCACTGAATTTTATTCACATGAATCATGTAACAGCTACTGGAAATCAGCACGATTGCTGAAATTTGTACAAGTGCAATCAAAGCACCCACATTTAGGGGTTACTCAGTGCCTAAAAGGATAGTATGAGATTGAGCACATAAACTAAGCTATCCCTAATATTTGTGTTCTCAAAAAAGTTGGGAAAATTATTCTATAGTATTAAATGAATAGTTAGAATATTGATCACTCATTATTTCAAAAGTTTAAGGTAAGCACACAAGCAAACCTTATCAGTGATAAACTGTGGATGGTGGAAGTATTGGTGACTTTATTTACTTATGTGTACAATTTTTTTGTTTTTTGACTTTCCACATTTTCTGAAATGACCATGGGTTCCATTTACAATATATTTTTAAAATCTTCAAAACAATAAAGAAAGCATTCTGATGTTAAGTCAAGGACTAGAAATAATAACAAGAATATATTCATTATTCATGCGAATATAGACGTAACATCTAAAAGCAGGGTATTGCTTCAAGTGCTTACTGTGAATTAATGAGAAGTAAGTTGTTTTTGACATGGGTCACCTGGTAAAACACCTGGTAACAGCCTTCGGGAACCAAGTTCCAGTTCAGTAAGTAACTCACGAAATACACATTGCCTTGTAAGCACGTCTTTGAGATGCCATTGGGGAAATCTCTACGTTTGAAAGATAAGGGATTAACTGCTTAACAGACTTAATCCATGCCCAGCTGTCAAGCAGAAATTAAATGTGTTAACTTTCTCAGTGAGGAAGTAATGAAAGAATCAGGAAAGTCGCTCTTTTATTTCTCAAAAAACATTTTAAAAAATCTAGAGAAGCCTTTTGTGTTCTGCAACATAACAAGGTGACTCATTGAACATTCCCCTGTGGCAGACACCTCTGCATGGTATAGGGTAAAAGAGCTAAAGAAAATAAGATACAAATAACTTCTTCATTTTGAGTTCCGCCGGAAGCAGCAGTCGAATCTTTTCAATTTTATTAAGTGCAAGATGATGATCTCGCTGCCTTTACAGTTTTTTCTCTTTCTCTGTCATCTTTAAGTATGAAAGAAGAAATATTTTACTCATGATCATGCACAATTTCTCCCCAACCAACTTAGCTTTGGCTGTAGTAAGAACGTGTTTGCACTGTATCAGCATCCTGAATCATTATAAATCTGTATAAATAAATAAATCATTATAAATATATATTTTAGAGTTAGATAACTAATGAAATTGCTTAATCTCTTTCATTCCTTGCTGACTTGAGAGTCAAATGTGTTCATCATGCAGTATACTATAAATTAGTAAAGAGAGGGAATCATAGGATTATTCTTTCTTAATCCCTTACTTCGAAGAGAATAATGAAGATTTAAATTCTGTATTTTTGATTAAGTCAACTCTATGAGTTTTCTGGTTTGGATATAGGAAGAAATGGTGATGTCTGTGTAAATATTGCTACATAAGCTTATACCTTAAATAAATTTAATATCTCTACATATTTTCATAATGTTTTAGTAATATGCTATGATTATTTTGATTTGACATTGTTACTCACTTATTTAAGAATTGGTTGCAAATAACAAAAACAGAAGATTCTCACCTCTCATATAGCTAAAGCACAAGCAGATTTGATACAGCTGTATTTTTTAGATGGAGTCTCACTCTGTCGCCCAAGCTGGAGTTGGTTCACTGCAACCTTCACCTCCTGGGTTCAAGCGATTCTCCTGTCTCAGTCTCCCAAGTAGCTGGGACTACAAGTGTACACCACCACGCCCGGCTAATATTTTTGTATTTTTAGTAGAAATGTGGTTTCACCATGTTAGTCAGGATGGTCTCGATCTCCTAACCTCATGATCCTGCCTCCTCGGCCTCCCAAAGTGCTGGAATTATAGGCGTGAGCCACCACACCCGGCCTGATACAGCTGTATCTTTAAAGCCCCAATATGAGGAGGTTCAGCCTTGAGGGGCCTATCAGGAACCAGGAACCACGACATTTTTTTCCTTTCTGAGGTCATAACCACTGTGAGTCTTTGCTTCTCTCTCCATCTGTGAGGCCATCTCCCTTTCTGTAGAGCATATCACCTTTACTGATGCACCTGCATCTGGTTCAGACTTAGTCACCCAGCCCTGAAATTATATCATATCACAGGTCAGTCTCTGAGTCTCTTAATGTGAGGCCTTGAGAGAAAAATCAACATGCCTTCGGTTGGATGAAGAACAATCAGCAAGGTGGTGGTGGTTGTGGTACAGGTGGTGGTGGTGATGGTGGAGGTGGTGGTGGTAAGGCTGGTGGTGGTAGTGGTGGTGATGGTGGTGGTGGTGGTGGTGATGGTGGAGGTAGTGGTGGTAATGAAGGTGGTGGTGGTGGTGATGGTGGTAATGGAGGTGGTGGTGGTGGTGATGGTGGTAGTGGTGGTGGTGATGGTGGTAGTGGTGGTGGTGACGGTGGAGGTGGTGGTGGTGATGGTGGTGGTGGTGGTGATGGTGTAGGTGGTAGTGGTGATGATGGAGTAGTGGTGGTGATGGTAATGCTGGTGGTGATGGTGGAGGTGGTGGTGGTGACAAAGGTGGTATAGTGGTGGTGATGATGGTGATGGTGGTGGTGATGAAGCTGGTGGTGGTGGTGTTGGTGGAGGTAGTGATGATGGTGGAGGTAGTGGTGGTAATGAAGGTGGTGGTGGCAGTGGCGGTGGTGATGGTGAAGGTAGTGGTGGTAAAGAAGGTGGTGCTGGTGGTAGTGATGGTGGTAGTGGTGATGGTGATGGAGGTTGTGGTGGTGATGATGATGGTAGTGGTGGCGATGGTGGTGGTGGTGATGAAGGTGGTGGTGGTAGTGTTAGTGGAGGTGGTGGTGATAATGGTGGTGGTGGTGGTGGTGATGAAGCTGGTGGTTGTGGTGATGGTGGTAGTGATGGTGGTGATGGTGGAGGTGGTGGTGGTGATGGTAGTGGTAATGAAGGTGGTGCTGGTGGTTGTGATGGTGGTAGTGGTGGTGGTGATGGTGGAGGTTGTGGTGGTGATGATGGTGGTAGTGGTGGTGATGAAGGTGGTGATGGTGGTGGTGGAGGTAGTGGTGATGGGGGAGGTAGTGGTGGCAATGAAGGTGGTGGTAGTGGTGATGGTGGAGGTAGTGATGGTAATGAAGGTGGTGGTGGTGGTGTTGGTGGAGGTGTTGGTGGTGATGAAGGTGGTGCTGGTGGTTGTGATGGTGGTAGTGGTGGTGATGATGGTGGTGGTGATGAAGGTGGTGGTGATGAAGGTGGTGGTGGTGGTGTTGGTGGAGGTACTGGTGATGGTGGAGGTAGTGGTGGTAATGAAGGTGGTGGTAGTAGTGATGGTGGAGGTGGTGGTGATAGTGGTAGTGATGAAGTTGGTGATGGTGGTGATGGTGGAGACAGTGGTGGTGGAAGTAGTGAAGGGCTCTATGGTAGAGAGAATTTCTGATTCAGGGTGGTGATGGGAGGGTTTATTAAGAAAACATTAGGAAACAGAGAGGGTATTTCTGGTATCTCTGAAATAATAATAATAATTTCCTAGGTCTGTAACAATGCAAAAGTCAGAACTGGTCGAAATATAAAACTCAGGTAAAGAAAGCACATTTTAATCAAAGTCCAAATCACATCTGTCCATAATATTAAGCCAATTTCTTGTCTAGCCTTATCAGTCTTTATGCATTTTTGTTGTTGTTGCTGCTGTTGTTTTGTTTATTTTTAGACAAAGTCTCACTCTGTCACCCAGGCTGGAGTGCAGTGGCATGAACATGGCTCACTACAGTCTTGATCTCCCAGGCTCAAGCAATCCTTCTACCTCGGTCTCTTGAGTAGTTGCTACCACAGGTGTGCCACCACATCCGGCTAATTTCTATTTTTTTTGGAGATGGGATCTCACTATGTTGCCCAGGATGGTCTCAAACTTCCTGGGCTCAAGTGATCCTCCCATCCTAGCCTCCAAAAGTGCTGGGATTACAGGTATGAGCCACTGACCTTGGCCCATTATGCATGTATTGAGTTAGATTCCCTAGAAGCAGGTCCACAAATTGCACCACAGTTACCCTGAATCAGGCCAGGTGGCCAGCCTTTGAGACACTATGGTGGTTGGCCATTGGCTGCTGGACACCCTACCTGCTAAGGGAAGAAGGGTATGTGGTCTCCAAGACAAGACAGTCTCTGTCCTGCAGAAGGCCATAAACAGAGAAGAGGGCAGCTGTGACCCATCAGCTGCCAAACTCAGCAGCTTGGGGCTGGGTGCAGCTGTTAGGAGAGAGACCTCCACAGTGCTTACCCCACACAGTACAGCACAGAGGCTCAAGCATGACTGGTACTGCACAAACCAAATGCAAGGTCCAGTCGGATCATCTCAATGCCGCCTCCTCATTTTTCTGTACACCCTCCCCTAATGATTTGCTTCTGGAGCTCATCACTCTGGGCTAGATTCTACCATGGTCTCAAAATCTCCTGTAACCTGGGACTGCCTCCTTCTCCTGCCTCATTCCATGCCCTACTACAGCTGCCCACTCTCTCCAGCCACTCTGGCTTTCTCTTGTTTCTTCACTGGATCAAGTTCCTTCCTCTCCCAAAGCCTGCACACAGACTCTTCCTACTGGTCACAGAACCCTAGAAAGCTCTTCCAGGCTTTATCCAGACCAGTCACTCTTGCCTTTTATTCCTAGGCTCAGAGGGACCTATCTTTTTCCCACTCCCACTCCCATCCTTAGAGCTTTTATAATTAAGTATAAAAGCTTAAATGTAATATTTTAAGTGTAACTTAAAATATTACAGTTGTTTTGTGACCAGCCCTTTAATGTCCCTCCAGGATCCTACCACAAAATTTGTGATTTTTAAACACTCAGTTTGTGACTTATTTGGGAGGGACTCAAGACATCAGTTTAGTGAATGGTGACAGATACTTTTAATAACATTAGAATACATTGTAAGAGAATAGGAAATAAGAGAGTACATTGCACTTAGTAAAATGCATATTGTTGGTAACACTTTAATTCCGGATATCTATATTTAATTGTGCATGTGTTTGTGTGTGTGTGTGTGCCTGCCTGTATACCAAATCATGATGTAAAAGCTATTCTGACTCTGGGTAAGAGTCATTTGAATACATTTGAAAGTCACTCTACTAAATTGTAGGCTCCATCTTTGATTAGATATGTGGCTTTGGACACATTACTTGACCTTTTCTGTGCCACAATACCCCTTTTATAGAGTCCTTGCAAGGATCAAGTGAGTTGAAATTCGTAGGGTGCTTGGGAGAATGCCTGGCGCCTGTGGAAGTGCTGTGTGAGTATTACACAGCATTACATTTATTTATGCATTTTGTTCGTTACTCTGTCCTCCTTGCCTATCTTAGTGCCTGGCACACCCTAGCTCTCAACAATTGCTGACTGAACAAACAGCAAGGAGCCTGTGGCATGAGCCATGTTGTATATACCTACCAGTGAGAACACGGCACATGTGGATTCAGTGCGTCTTCTTAGTAAGTGGCTGAGGAGGTTTCAGGGTCATTTCGTGCTGGTGAATCTGCCCCTCTTCCTGCTCCCCCCCGCCCCACACTTCCTCTTACTGAAAGTCAGCCTGGGCCAGTATGTACTTATCGATGTGTCTGGCAACCTTTAAACATTACATAAATAAGTAAGGGGAACCCAAGACAATGGGTAGGAATGTCTTCATTTATGAATGAAGTCAAGCAAAACCCAAGCATTCCTTCCATCCTTTTTCGGAAGATGCTCCTCTGGGGCCAAAACATAGGCAGCTGCACGAGGAGTTTACGGTGTCTGATCTAGGCACGACGGAAGTGTTCATTTTATTCTTTTTTTTTTTTTTTTTGGGAGGGGGTCTCCCTTTTTTTCCCAGGTTGGGGGGGAGTGGCGCGATCTCGGCTCACTGCAAGCTCCACCTCCCGGGTTCCCGCCATTCTCCTGCCTCAGCCTCCTGGGTAGCTGGGACTACAGGTGCCCGCCACCAGGCCTGGCTAATTTTTTTGTATTTTTAGTAGAGACGGGGTTTCACCTTGTTAGCCAGGATGGTCTCGATCTCCTGACCTCTGATCCACCCCCCTCGATCTCCCAAAATGCTGGGATCACAGGCGTCAGCCACCACGCCCAGCCTCATTTTATTCTTTTTTTTTTCTTTCTTTCTTTTTTTTTTTTGAGACGGAGTCTCACTCTGTCGCCCAGGCTGGAGTGCAGTGGCCGAACCTCAGCTCACTGCAAGCTCCGCCTCCCGGGTTTACGCCATTCTCCTGCCTCAGCCTCCCGAGTAGCTGGGACTACAGGCGCCTGCCACCTCGCCCGGCTAGTTTTTTGTATTTTTTAGTAGAGACGGGGTTTCACCATGTTAGCCAGGATGGTCTCGATCTCCTGACCTCGTGATATTCTTAAATCTTCCTCCACCAAACCTAAGAGAGACCCAAGGGAGACGGCATGAACTATTAACATTGTTGAGCACCAGATGGTGTAATTCAGAAGGACCAATTATATTTCTATTCTTCCAAAGACAAGAGTACAATTCTGAGTCCCTTTTTACTGGAAATAGGCTAATGGTTTCTTTCCCGTTTTGACTGTGGCTAATCCAGGAATGGTCACTCATACATCACATCCAACTTTGCTCTCCGGCCACCTTCTAGGGAAGCAGACCCCGGAATATGCCAGTGACTTTGCTTTCTTATCTCACGAAGGAAGAATTGGTGGACATTACATGAAGGTAGGTTTAAGGTTAACTAAAGGACAATTGAGTTGGCCAGTGAAAACCAAAACCTAAGAAAAAAGCTGTGGCAGTGTGAATGTGTATCACTGAACAAGTCCACCCGAGGACCAGATGACCATTTCTGTCTGTTGCAGGAGTTTCCAATGGGGATGTGTTAGTCCACTTTTGTGTTACTATAAAGGAATACATGAAACTGGGTAACTTTGTAAAGGAAAGAGGTTGATTTGGCTTATGGTTCTGAAGGTTGTACAAACATGGCACCAGTATCTGCTGGGCTTCTGGTGAGCCCTCAGGAAGCTTTCAATCATGGTGGAAGCTGAAGAAGGAGGTGGCACATCACATGGCAAGAGAGAGAGCAAGAGAGAGAGGAGAAGGTATCGGGCTCTTTTGTACGAACTAACAGAGCAAGAACTCACTCATTACCGCAAGGACAACACCAAGCCATCCATGAGGGATCTGCCCTCATGACCCAAACACATCCCACAAGGCGCACCTCCTACATTAGGAACCGTATTTCAAGATGAAATTTGGAGGGGACAAACGTCCAGACTGTATCAGGGGATTCTAAGGTCTCTCTCTTTCTCACAATTCTCAGTGCTGCAGTAATTCTGCTGACCTCATCCCCATACTTGCCATCCTCTTGCAGGGGTGTAGGTTCCAAGGCTGGCCTCCATGGGGTGCTTCCGGCCTCTTCTCTTGCTGTGTCTTTAATGTGATGTACCAGGTATGCCATTACCTTTATCTGTGTGTTAGGTCCAAAGCACTAGTCTTTATTTACTCTGCATGTGAGAAGGTGCCTGTGCACCCTCGCCTTGGTGAGGGAAATGGCTGTGTTCTTTGACAAAGATCAGCGGCTCAAGGCACATGGACACCAAAGCTTATAACCTATTTATATATTAGAGCCTGTTGTCATCATTTTTGTGTGGGAGTAATTACCATATCTTAGATTTTTCTTTTTAAAGTTGAAGTTGGATTTGCACAAAATGTTAAGAGCGTTTTTACAGCTTCTCTGTTGTATGAAGAATATGACTTTGAACATATGAATCTGGATAAAGGATATAATTTTGTGTAGGATGTTGATTCCAAATGAAAAGGTAGAGTTGTCATTTTAAATAGGAGTGGAATTTACTTCGTAGAAACCCACGTACGTACTAGATGGTTTAGTTTTCCAAGTTTTCTTTGCATTGAAAAGAAATGTTTATTTTAGAATTTCACACTTTATTGAATGCAGATAGCCTTCAGACAAATTCCACCATATCACTCCTTAAGTGTTCATTGAATAAATGAATCCATAACAAGAGTACTTATGTCTAATGTTTTTACAGTTTTGGAGGATGGGAGAGATAAAATTGTGATTGGTATGAATATGCAAATGTTTTCTAAAATACCCAAACTATTTTAGAATCCATGAATTAAATTAAATATCTAGTTTTTCCTTGAAAAGAATGATCAGAGACGAGCTTGAAGGAAGAAAAATAAAACTCTTTTCTTTTGGGCACAAACATTTTAACACAAAGAAATACTCAGACCTGTCTGGTTTTATTTACTCAAGAGTTATAAAAAATGTTACTTTGGATTAAATTAGTCCAATTATGTATGCCTTCCATTGAATTAAGCACATATTCTAGAAGATGGATTATGTGTGCATAAAATTTGTGCTACTAAAGGAATGAAGAAATGAATGTATCTAAAATGAAAGGCATTGTTATTAGTTTCTAACCTGATATAATACCACTCCTCAAAATGAAATACGCAGAAATAAGTTTCTGAGAAAATTATATTTTAGAATTTGCTCAAGAATTGTCAAAATATGCTTAAAACCGTATGAGCTGTGGTTGATGTAGGTTTTATTTTTCAGCTTTTATTACATGAGAAATTAAAACTGAGGGATTTAAAAACATATATTCATTTATGTAAACTTAATAAGCCAATTGCATGTATACATAACTTTTTTAAATGAAAAGTATATTTTCCCAAACCAAAAAAAAAAAAAACCAGTGATATGGGTGGTATTGATTCACATTTTTACAAGTCTATTTGATGTTTGGTTTAATAAAAGATGCCTGGATTCTCATATCTGCTTCTACATTCAATCTGTTGTGTTATGTCATTTTGTTTGAAATATATGAAGAAAATCTGGCTGACTACGGATATACAGATGGAAAAGGGAGAAATATTTTAATAGCCTCCTCAGATCATTGCGGAGAGTCTTTTTAGTTACCACATCAAATCTCAAAATGTAGTAATTCTTTAAATGCTAATTGCAATGTAAAATCTGAAACCATAACAATGATCTTTCTGTATTCTCTATACTCATGAGATTGAGAAACCAAATACTGATTTTGGATTATTAAGAAAAATTTGGAGTCCCCAGTTTTTGTCATATAACACTGTGAGAACTGTTGTTTTAAACCCAGCCCCTCCCTCCCCCCATTTTGCTGTAGTAGTTTGGAAGGTAAGTATAAAGGTGAGAAATTTTTTAAATACGTCTTAACAATCCCAGAAGACTTCTTTTGTAGATAATAACAAACACCGAATTTAATACTAAAATTTACATTGAAAGGTAAAGAACTCAGAACAAGGAAGGCAACCTTGAAAATGAATAACCTTGGAGGGTGCACAGTCCACAGTCCTGTTTTGTTTTTTTTTTTTTGAAATGGAATCTCCCTCTGTCGCCCAGGTTGGAGTGCAGTGGCAAGCAAGATCTCGGCTCACTGCAAGCTCCGCCTCCCGAGTTCACACCATTCTCCTGCCTCAGCTTCCTGAGTAGCTGGGACTGCAGGTGCCGGCCACCACGCCCGCCTAATTGTTTTTGTGTTTTTAGTAGAGACGGGGTTTCACTGTGTTAGATCACCTTGTGATCTGCCCGCCTCGACTTCCCAAAGTGCTGAGATTACAGGCGTGAGCCACCGCGCACAGCCCTCATTTTAAGAGTTACTGTACAGTTACCCTGTCATCAGGATAGTGCGATCTGGTTTCAGGATAGATGAATGAAACGGAATAGCGTCCAAAAGCAGATCTGCATATATGCAGAAAGATTAATTTTGACAATTGTGCCAATGTCATTCAATGAGGGAAAGTCTTTTTTAACAAATCATACTAGAACAACTGGTTATTTGTATAAAAACAATTGAAACTTTATCTATCCCTAACATGAAACTGAACAGAAATAGATGGATTACAGATGAAACATAAAAGCTAAAATTTTGAAACTTTCTATAAAAAACCTGAGGGGAACTTTTTTGTGGTATATGTAGTCAAACATTTCTCAGAGAGATTGCACAAACACTTTATTAGAAAAAAAGAAAAGTAAACTGGATTCATGACATTTAAAAATTTCTATTCTTCAAAAAGTGCTAAAAAATAAAAAAACGCATCACAGACTAGGGGGAAAGTTCATAACCTATATATGACAAAGGACTCGAATTTGAATTACATAAAGAACAGCTACATTTCAAAAACAGTAAGACAAGCAATCCAATAAAAATGTTCAGAGGACTTGGATGGATATGTGAGCCCCAAATATCTGAGACAGGTCTCAGTCAATTTAGGAAGGTTATTTTGCCAAAGTTAAGGACGCACGCCAATGACACACCTGATGACATGTGCCCAAGGTGGTCGGGGCACAGCTTGGTTTTGTAGACTTTAGGGAGACATGAGACATCAATCATATATGTATACTGGTTCCATCTGGAAAGATGGGATAACTGGAAGCGAAGAGGGGGCTTCCAGATCACAGGTAGATAAGAGAGAAACGGTTGCATTCTTTTGAGTTTCTGATTAGCCTTTCTGAAAGAGGCAATCAGATATGCATTTATCTCAGTGAACAGAGGGATGACTTTGAGTTCCATCTGTCCTTTGTCCAGGAGGAAATTCCTTGTGAGGGAGGTAGGTCGCTTTTCTATCTTAGTAGCTACCATTTTTAGGAATAGAACAGGAGGCAGGTTTGCCCTAAGCAATTCCCTGCTTGAGTTTCCCCTTTGGCTTAGTGATTTGGGAGTCCCAAGATTTATTTTCTTTTCACAGATATTTCAAAAAAGAAGATATAAACACGACCAAAAAAGACATGAAAAGATGTTTAACCCTGTTAGTCATCACGGAAATGCAAATTAAAACTATCATGCAGACACCAGAGTGGTTTAAATTTGAATGACTTCCAACACCAAATGCCAGAGAGGACATAGAGCAACTGGATGTCTCATGCTCGCTGGTAGGAATGTAAAATGGTGTAACTTCTGTAGAAAACTAATTGGTAGTTTCTTACATAATTAAATGTGCCCCTACCTTATGATCCAGCGATTTAACTCTAAGGTAATTTCTCTAGCAGAAATGAAAACATATGCCTACACAAACTACTTGTACACTAGTGTTTACTGCAGCTTTATTTATAATAGCAAGAATGTTAAACAATCCAAAAATCCATCAACAGGAGAATAAATAAGCAAATTGTGACATATTCATACTATGGAATAATAACAGTAGAAAGAAATGAACTAGTGGTGCACACAACATGGATGAATACCAGAAATACTATGCTGAGTGAAAGCAGGCAGACGTGATATCTAGAAATTGTATCATATGATATCTAGATGTTTCCTTTTTTATGAAGCTCCAGAACATGCAAAGCTGATCTATGGGAACATAGTTCAGCATGGTGGTCTTTCTGGGTATGGGAAAGAGAATATATGCAAATAAATATGAAAGACTTTCTAGGTTGAAGGCAGTGCTGTATGTCTTTACTGGATGTTGGTTCCACGGGTACATACATACATTTTTAAAAAACATCACAGTATGCACTTAAGAGCTGTGCATTTTACTATATGTAATTATACCTCAATAAAAATTTTTAAAAACCCTAATTATCACAACTGTTATGAATATTTTCTTGGTTTATTAAATGAGGCATTCAATCAAATATGCATTTTGATTGCATTATGAATATGAAACATGCTGATTACCAATTCATATTCATTTGGAAACCTACAGGCAGAAGGGAAAACTACTGTGTGTGACAAGAAGATGGACTCACCCAACCTTCAACGTTCTCAATCTCTTGTCTATTAACATGGTAATTGCCTTTAATGACTTTGTTCTGCTCAGTGTAATCACACAGGAAACTTTAGAAGAAAGATGCATAAATTATTCTAACTCCTGCCAGGGAAAGAATCCAGACTTTAATCAACTTCTGTGCATTTTATTCTTCATATTAAAAAGCTTCCTTTACATTTGGACTCAATCAACAAGCCCTCTTGTCTAGAAGAACAATCTTTGCTTTGTGCTCCCATCAGTAGGACGATGTCCCCAATGTAGAAGACAAATGGCCTTCTTGTTCAAAGAGGGTCGGTCATCTATAGTACTGAAAGTTATGCAAACTCATTTGGTTCTCTCTGCCCTTTTCAAATAGCATCTCATAACAGTGTCAACGCTACTGATGGTGCTAATTTTATATAATTCTTTTCAGTGTTTGAAACATTATGCATTCAAAGCAAATATCTGGGAGGAAGATGGGAGAAGCGTTCTTGCCCCTTTTCTACAGAAGTAATTGAAGTTCATGACATTCAAGCTCATTCATCAGTAAATGAATTTGTGTCATGCTTTATGTCTGTTGTAAGCACAATGAAAATTTGCCTCTGTTCCTGAAGCCTTTCTAGATTGAACTTCCGTCACTTTTTAAAAAACCTATACAACACATACTCTCAATATTTGAGACACCAAGGAGTTGCTGCTTTTAAGTTCTCTGACACAGTAACCCTGGCCAGGAATTGGATGGCAGACTTCGGTGGAATCCACCATGTAGCCAAGGAGGATAGAGAACAATGCATGATTTTGACAGGTCTTGTTTGCAGTCTGGCCCACAAGCTGTGTCACAGTGAAGTAGGTGGTAAAACAAATGAACCTCCTTCCTTCTCATTCTGAAACAGGCTGCCTCTTCTATTGATTTGCAATTCAGCACTTACTGGGTTAAGGAAACACTAAACATAAATATTCTATTTAATTCTACACCACATTATTCTAAATGTTGATTGTCAAAGAAACCTCCTATACAGGGTATCTTTCCTGTCCAGATATTTTCAGGGGTTAACTCAGTGCACACCTATATTACAGGGAAAAATTATTTAAGATAGCACACAGTGTGGTGCAAAGAACTGTCACCAGTGTAGAATATGAATTTCAGCCTTGGAAAGAGTTTGGGGTCAATGAGTCCAGGTATAAAGCCTAACACAAGGACAGCCTTAGATCAATAACCTAGACAAGTAGTGTCTTTAAACATCAGCTTCCTCATCTGAAAAATGAAGATAATGATATAGTCCTATCTGTAACCCAGGGGGAACCTTCCACTGAATTGGAGAATAAACGGAAGGCATTTTTTGAAGCTTAGAGTCATGTACAGCAAAACTTGTGGTTTCCACGGCTTTCTGCCGTGTTTCTCAGCCTTTCTGAAGTTGCTGATGGGTCTGGACTTCTTCTGGACTCATCTCTTGGGTTATATTCATCCTTTTAAATACCACAGGCTTCTTCTAATAAACTTTTCCTTAGAGGGCCATTGCTGACTTTTTGGGAGTTTTTAAGGTGCCTTTATTTTACACCATCTTTTTGAATGCTCAGTTTGTATACATGAATGCCCACCCTGACAGCAATGGTGTGTATATAAGCGGAAAAAAGAAAATAGGAATTCTTTCTTTCCCACAGAGGAGTCTTAGCTGCCAGTAAAATGAGAAGAGGAGATGTTTTGGCCCATAGAACGGAAGCGTCCAAGAGTCTGCCAAGACATGACTCAAGGGCACAGATACATCCTCAGGATGATCTCGGTTTCACTTTTTTCCCTTCTCAGTTCTGCTTTCTTTGGTGTTGGCTTCACTTTCAGAAGGACTTAGGTTCTACCCTAGAGGTCTCCGGATGGCTACTCTTCGCCAGCTCCCGGCTTACAATCTGTCTTAGTATAATAGCTATCCAACTACAGAGAGACGTCCTCTTCCCCGGTGGCACAAGCAAATGTGTGGTAATTACGTCTCACTGACTGGAATGGTTGGCTGGCTTGGGCCCCTCATCATACCCACAGCAAACACAGTGACCAGGAGCAATTCAGGGCACCACTGCCTCAGGTCCGGGTCAGATGGGACTTGTGGTTAAAGGTCAACCCCATCTAGACATTTCACAACAATTTCCTTTCTTTAGAGATTCAATGAAAAGTGTATGTCTTTCTTTGATGAAGGTAGTCAGGCAGCAATTCGTTTTACAGACACTCGCATGTTCTGGTTTTGGTTGATGTATTAGTATTCTATGTAACAAATTACCACAAACTCAGGAATTTAAAACAACACACCTTGCTTAGTTCACAGCTCTGGAGGTTGGAAGTCCGACATGGGTCTTACTGGGCTAACATCAAGGTGTCGGACGGGCTTGCCCTCCTGGAGGCTCTAGGGGAGAATCCTTCCCTTGCCTTTTCCAGCTTCTGGAACAGGAATCCCCCTGCATTCCTTGGCTCAGAGGCTGCTCCTTCGCTTTCAAAGCCAGCTCTCTTACTCTGACAATCCTGAGTCCCTGTTGTCTTCCAATTTCTGTATCTTTCTTAGCCCTTTGACCATGCGTGCTTTACTCCCTTTCTCAATTCCAAACCAGGTTAGGTCTTTAGTATTATCAGCATTTTCTATCAAATATACTTGAAAATAGAGAATTTATTACATTTGTTTAGATGTATTCTTTCAAGTGTTGGATGCATAATAATTTGATAAAATAGAGGCTGACCAACAAAACTATGTGTTATAAAGTAATGTAATGCATTTTTTTCCCTCATGTCCAATTACTAACTAACTCAAGTTTATAGAAATAATTTAGTTTAATTATCAATTCCCAGGAAGAAATAAGAGTAGAAATGAAAGATGTATGAGCCACTCTGCCAATTAACGTGGTATTTGTTAATGCCTTCATTTTTAATAGGATTCTTTTGTTGCTCAAAAGAACATGTCTATGGATTTGTGGGATTTCTTAGAAACTGATTTGCCCATGACATTAAAACGGTAGACAGAAGTTTTATCATGTTTATTTTATTTGCCAATAATTAATGTGTCATGTGATGTTTCTTGCATGCTTTTTATTTTCCTTTTGCTCTTAGCAATTTTCTAGGAATCCCTTTTAGGAAACTGTATAGATTTAATGTTTAGCCTTGAATTATTACTTAGTGCAATGTCTTTTCAAATAGTACAGATAAAATAACATGTTTAAATTATTTTTAAAAATCTACCTACCCTTATTGAGTTAAAAGATACACATTGTGTTTTCTTTGTTTTACAAAGGACATCCAGTGCCTTAGAAAATGCCAATACTGAAAGTTCTATGCACTCCAAGGTCGCAGAGATAGGGGGAGAACCTGCAATGTGCCTAGAGGATGTCCTGCATCCTCTACAGCCAGTGTTCCCTGCTCCCGTAGGAAAGCAGAACAGCACATTGCTTGCATCTTGCATGATACGGCAATTACCATGAGGCAGAAGAGTAGAACTGTCCCAAAGGTCACTTAATCAATGGATGCCTTAGACGAGCCTCCAATCGGGTGAGAAAATGTCTTCCTATTGTAAAAAGCTTATTGAAAGGGCCATAGGAAAATTGCGAGACTTCCTATGTTGGTGTCCCTCTACTTGTCAGAGTGTTTCAGTGGTTTCATTTTATTCAATTTATGTTCATTAACTAAAGCATACAGCATTTTTCTCACAATATGGGAAATCTTTGGAGAGAAGTAACTGCATTAAATCCCTGCTGCTTCTTTTATTACATATTCTTCTAAAACTGCTGAGCTAGTAGGATCTATAAGCACAAAGCAGTGTGTTAAAAATGGCCTCAGTTAAAAGCAGGTATAAGGCAACAGCAGCAAGAATTATGTAGCATTCTACAGACAAATTGTGTGATTTGAGGAGGAAGTGTGAAAATTTGCTCTTTTTTTTTTTTTTTTTTTAGAGAAAACACCCAACAGATGCTTTGAGATTTTAAAAACCTTTTCAGTTGCACAGGAAGAGAGTTTCTGCAGAAAGGTTGAATTTATAGAGCAACATCTAATGCAGACAACTTTGTGGTCAGACCCAGATTAGTGGTGCAGAGTGCCAAGGTTTGTACTAAGAATGTAAAATTCTGACTCTATAGGCAGATACATTGCAGGATGTAATAAAATGCAGGTATATACTTATTCTGATGAATGGTTCCAGAAGCAATAATTAAACTGGATTTCTGAAGTATTGTTTATTCAAGGAAATATTGTAATAGAACAACAGTTTTTACCCAGGTTTTTTAATTCTTCAAATATGGTGACTGTCCTACCTCCACCTATGGTCCATTCCCTCTTGCACTGATGGCGGCTTATGTGTGACCTTGGCCTCCCCAAGTCACCCAGCAGCAGCTAACAATTCTATACCATTTCCCACTCTTTCCTCAGATACCCAGCTATGATCTGTCAAAGAGTTGCCTTCTCTAAGGCAAAGAATTTAGGTCCTGAGCTTTCTCTGGACTTTAGTATAGATGGCATGAAAGTGGATAACTTCTTACTTTTGAGTATAATTCCTACATAGAGTAATGTGTTTGTATTTACAGCTGATATTTCCTCATAGTGCTGGAAAATTTGGTAAACTTTACAATAATAGGCTGTATGCTATGCTAACAACATTTCAGTATACAGTCATGCCCTGGTATCACAGGGATTGGCCCCAGGTCCCTTGTGGATATCAAAATCTGTAAATGCTCAAGTTCCTTATATAAAATGGCACAGTATTTGCACATAACCTACACCCATCCTCCTGTATACTTTAAATAATTCTTAAATTATGTGTAATACTTAATACAGTATTAAAGTATTAATACTTAATAATTTCTCCTTCCTTCCTTCCCTCCTTCCTTCCTCTTTCTTTCTGCCCCCCTTCCCTTTCCTTCCTTCCTTCCTTCCTTCCTCTTTCTTTCTCTTCCTTTTTCTTTCTTTCTTTCTTTCTTTCTTTCTTTCTTTCTTTCTTTCTTCTTTTTCTTTCTTTCTTCCTTTCTTCCTTTTCTTCCTTTTCTTTTTCTTTCTTCCTTCCTTTCTTCCTTTATTTCCTTCTTTCTTTCTTCTTTCTTTTTTTCTCTTTTCCTTTTCTTTCTCCATTTCTCCCTTATTTTCTTCTCTAGTTTTCCAGGAAGTAGTATCAACTATACATACTTTCAATCCCAAATTAGAAACTGTGGAGTGATAATTATATAGTTGACTTCTTTTGATGGAGAACAAATATACATCCCCAGAGTTCTGACTATCCTTCTCACACTGGTCCCAAGCAATTGAAATTGAGAAATGGGTCTTTGTCAGTGACTCTTGACTCATGCTCAAGAGCGTTAGAATTTTAAATCCGTGGTAACCCCATCTTTTTCTGAAGGTTTGGCTGCAAAGTGCACCCACAGAGTGTATATACAGAGTGTATAGAGTGTGTATTACCTACTGCCTTTATTCTGCTGCCTTTCTACTAAAGAGGTTTCCTGTTTACTTTTGGTTCAAAGCCAAAATCTCCCATCTTGACATCCAAGTTATCATTAAACACACCTTGCAACAATCCAACGTTCTCTTTTACTCCTCATCCCCTCCCCTCCACCTTTAGATCTAAATAAACAGCTTTTATTCTATTAGGCATCCTTCAAATCCGAAAACTCCAGTCTTGTCTCATCTCCTACTTCTAAAATCCATTTTGGATGGTTGTAAACTCTTCTCCCCCATCAATTCGAATCCTGGAGATCTTTTTAAGTCCAAAATGAACATTCTGGACATAGAAGTAAACTATTATAATTAACTCTGTTTTGGAAGCCTCTTTGCCTTGCTCAGAGGTCTTGCAGCGAGGAAGTATATACTCTACACTACCTTTGCTTTTCTTCATTTTCATATTGGCCCCTTAATTGGTAATTAGCATTTTTGTTTGTGTATCTCATTTCTCCCGGAAAGGATAGTATCGACTTCTTTGTAATCTCTTATAGTACATCCTATGATTCTCTGGTACACCAAGAGTTCATAACAATCTTACTGAATTGATTTTTATTGTACAATAAAAAATATTTTCTGGTGAATGACATTTTATTAAACTATTATGATTTTCCCAACGTAAGATTTTCTACTGAATTTTAGTGCTAATCTAAAACTAAGCAAAATAATGAAGATGATTTCTGAGAAGTGCAGTTTTGAGGAAATCATCTAGTATTAATACATATACGTTCTTCTCCCCTGTGCTACTTATACTCAGTGGAGAGAATCAAAGTCCAGAAGGTGATGCAAAAATCCTTATCCAAATATGGTTACTCAGTAGCATTGATAAAAAAGAAATTAATGCATTTAATAGAAATGTTTATGACTGAGACAAATAAGACTTTTCATTTTAAATCTCTGGTATCTTAATCATTATTTTTGTCCAAACACCTACATATTGATGGACAGTTTAAGTCAAAGAGATTTCACTGGATATAAAATTTTAAAACATCAAAATAACACTTAATTTATATTTTTAGATGTTAGCCCAAACAAATTCACAGCTGCTTGAGAAAATCTTCAAGTAATGACTTTAAAAATAGTATCATAGAACCATGCTTTTTTCCCACTATTTGTGCACAAAGGCTAAAATTTTAATTTCCTATGGATCACAGACTGATACTTTTGTAAAATACAAAACTATGTTTATGGATGCCACAGCAATGTTAAATTACTATAAAACCGCCCATGTGGTTTCTGTCACTTTCTGCACTTATTTAATGGAGCAGCAACAAATGATTCATGGGAGCCAACAATCTGTAGACCACATTTTGAATTGCAGAGCCATGGACTTCACTATAACAAAAATATCACCTCAAGGAAAGAAAAACCAGATAAGTTTTGCAAAAGAAGGAAACAGAAAAATTTGAAAAAACTCTATCCAGACAAGTAGATTCTAAAGTTTATAGGCAGAGGCAAAAGACCCAGAATAGCCTACACTATATTGAAGAGTAAGAAGAGAGTTGGGGGGCCAGGTGCAGTGGCTCATGCCTGTTATCCCAGCACTTTGGGAGGCTGAGACAGGCAGATCACGAGATGAGGAGATCGAGACCATCTTCACTAATATGGTGAAACCCCATCTCTACTAAAAATACAAAAAATTAGTCAGGCATGGTGGTGCACACTTGTAGTCCCAGTGACTCAGGAGGCTGAGGCAGGAGAATTGCTTGGACCCAGGAGACGGAGGCTGCAGTGAGCCAAGATTGCACCACTGCACTCTTGCCTGGGCAACCAAGTGAGACTCTGTCTCAAAAAAAAAAAAAAAAAAAAAAAAGGACAGAATTGGAAGACTGACACTGCCCGACTTGAAGCCACAGTAACCAAGACAGTGTGGTATTGGTAAAAGAACAGACAAATAAATCAGTAGAGTAGAACAGAGATCCCAGAAACAGACCCACGTAAATTTGGTCAGCTGATGTGTGACAAAGAAGCAAAGGTAATAGAATGGAGAAAAGGTACTCTATGTCCACCAATCATGCTAGAATGACCGGTTATTCACATGCAAAAAATAAATCTAAATATAGACCTCCTAGTCTTCACAAAAATTAACTCAAGATGGATCACAGATCTAGATGTAAAATGTGAAACTATAAAAATCCTGGAAAATAACATAATGGAAAATCCAGATAGCCAATGCTTCAGTAATGACTTTCTATACACAACATCAAAGGCATGATCCATTAAAGAAAGAATTGACAAATGGGACTTTATTAAATAGTCTGCTTTGTGAATGATGCTATCAAGAGAATGACAAGACAAGCTACAGACTGTGAAAAAATATTTGCAAAGATATGTCTGATAAAAGACTATTAACTAAAATATATAAAGAACTCAAAACTTAACTATAAAAAAACAAAAGTTTGATTTTAAAAGGGCCAATGATCTTAACAGACACCTAATGTAAGAAGATATACAGGTGACAAATAAGCTTATTAAAAGATGTTCCACATCCCATGTCATCAGGGAAGTGCAAGTTAATACAACAATAAGATACCACTACATACCTATTAGCATGGCCAAAATCCAGAACCCTGACAACACCAAATCCTGGCGAGGATGTGAGCAGCAGAAACTCTCAGACACTGGAGAAATGCAAAATAGTACAGCCCATTCCAAAGACAGTTTTGGAGTTTCCTGTACAGCTAAATATACTCTTACCATGTGATCTGGCAATCATGCAGCTTGGTATTTACCCAAAGGAGCTGTGCTGGTAGAAGAGCTGAGGCAGGACTTGCTAGTCTGACATAATATAGAAAGAGCCTTGGAATGTGTCCTGGGTCCAGGGTCTAAAACCCCTTGTGGCCTATGGAACACCAAACTCTGTGCTTAAGGGTGGAAGGCTGCCCTACTGCACTACAGTCTAAGCCCAGGGCATAAAACCCCTCGTGGCTTGGATGAAATCCAGGGCTCAGGGCAAAAAAACCCTGGTAGCCTCTGGAATGTGTTCAGACTTGCTGGCTCCTTGCTTCTTGCTCTCCCAGGATCATAAATCAATTGTATCTTGAGTTAGAAGTACATGTTCCCCATTATCTCAAGTAGCCAAACATGTTCCATATGCTTCAAAGGAAATGCTAAACTGACACAGCTATAGATCAAATGCTTGATGCACCGCTTCCTTTCACCCTCCACGTCCTCACTGCCTGCTTCTTTGTTTGATCACCAGTAAATAGTGTGGTCTCCCAGAGCTTGGGACCTTTGCAGCCTCCATACTGGCATTGGCCCCCTAGACCCACTTTCATTCTTACCTCGTCTTATTCCTTTGACTCCCATGGACTTCATAGCCCCCAAAGCCTGGTGTTGGGTCTGATCACCCCAACGAACTGAAACCTTATGCTCACACAAAAACATGTACATAGATGTTTACAACAGCCTTATTCATAACCCACGAAACTTGGAAGCAACCAAAATATCCTGCAGTAGGTGACTGGATAAATAAACTGTGGTACATTCAGACAATGAAATATTATTCAACAGGAAAAAGAAATGAGCTATCAAGCTAAGCTATAAAAGACATGGAGGAAACTTAAATGCATGTTACTTAGTGAAAAAATCCAATGTAAAAAGGCTGGTTACTGTACAATTCCAAATACATGACATTCCGAAAATACAACTATGGAGACCATGAAAAGTCAGTGGTTGCCAGGGATTGGGGTAGTGGGGGATGACTAGACAGAGCACAAAGCATTTTTAGGCCAAAGACCGATACTTCTGTAAAATCCAAAACCATGCTCATGAACACCATAGCTATGTGAAATTACTCTGTATGACACTCCAATGGTGGATACAGGTCAGTATGAATTTTTCTAAATCTGGAGAATGCACAACACCAAAATTGAACTGTAATGTAAACTATAATCTTTTAATAATGTGTCGATGTAGGTTCACCAGTTTTAACAAGCATACACCCTGGTGGGGGATTTTTATGATGAGGGAGGCTGTGCAAGTATGGGGGCAGAGTGGGTACATGGACAATCTCTGTACCTTTTGATCAGTTTTGCAGGAAACCGAAAGATGTGCTAAGAAACAAAGTCTATTAAGAATTATATCCAGTAAAAACAAAATAAAGCTTTAGTAAAGAAGTATTTGCAGATAAAGTTGGGATAGTTGCAACACTGTAAGAGACATAGTTATTCGGCATTGATCAAGGCAAAATATTCTAGGCAGCAGGTTCCATTCAGTCTGAACAAAGTTTACCAATGCAAAAGGAAAGGGACTAAGAAGTCTACAGCAGACTGCCAACTTTTCTTGTGAGAAGCTGTTTTGCAGGAGAACAGATGAATAAACAAGATGAAGTTGATGAGTCAACCAGAGGTAGAAATCAGGTGTACGAGTGCATTAACTCTAAATATCCTTTGTGGTTACCAGATAGTTTAGGCTCTGATGCTCTACAGCCTTTTATTTTCTCCTCCACTACAGAGTATACTCTGTGTGGCAGTGACCAAGAGGCATGAGATGAGATGACAGTTACCACATGATCAGCTGGTTTCAGGGCAGGTCGCCCAAGGTACCCAGCCTTGGAGGGGGCCAGAGCCCAGGGTCTGGTGCAGACCCTGATTTTGTGGGTGCAGAAATTGATTTCTGCGCATGAAGTTAGGGTTGAAGGGTGTCCATTCACAGCAACAACTACACAACCTTCACAAAGATCTGACGTGTAGACAAGAAAGCCAACTTATTAACTGAAAATGTGAACTAAACTGGCCAATAAATGACCACGTTTGTTAGCTGGGGAGGGGGGTAGACACATTTGCTCCATGACATAGGTGCTAAAGGGAAATCAATAGAAATTGTAAGATTATTTCATGTGCATAATGTGAGAAAATTAGGAAATAAAATGTTATTTGAATGGCCAGTGTGATCAACCTAAAAATTTAATGCAATAATGTATTAATATTTCCCTTTCTCTCTCTGTCTCTTTCTGTGTTTCTCTGTCTCTTTCTCTCCTCATAATATAACGTGTATGTATAGACATAATTTTTATTCATCAGGTTACTTGCTCCATTGGAAATACCAGGGATGTGATAAGCTTCAAATCCTCACTTTTTGGAATCCCACACAAATAATTCAATTTTAGCATTTATTAATGACATTTTGTTGGTTATATTTGTCTTTCATATTTAGTCCAAAATGTGCTAAGAATTCTACTTTGACTTGAAAAATATTCCCTCATTTAGGAGAACTGTGTTGAGAACTAACCTCTGCATGGATTTCACTAATTCAGCTCTCAAGGGACAATATTTTTTGCAGTCTTCACAAGTATTGGCATCATGAACCAATTACTTCTTTCTTAAGTAAATGTGTGTGCCCTTATATCTTATAATCACACATATCATATAATTTTCAGCACAAAATGTGAATCTGATTTATCACTGCTCATAATCAATTTGTTATCAGGTTTTAAACTTCAATTTGATTTGGAAAAAAGAAAGGGAAATTCTATTCCTTGGACATAAAATACGATTAATAGGTGCTCAGCTTAAGTTTGACTTAAGTTTCAAAATGTATAACTTGAGTTAAGAAAACTCTTATTCCCCAGCTACTTGCCATTATTATCGTGACAGTAAAAAATAAGGAAATAGTGACAAAGCAATTATAAAATTAACGTTAGGTACAAGTAGAGTAAATTACAACTTAAATTTTGTTACTCTAAGAATAATGTAGGAAAATTTATTGTTATTTTTTTCCAAGACAACATCTCACTTTGTTTCCCAGGCTGGAGTGCAGTGGCATGATCACAGATCACTGCAGCTTTGACCTCCCAGGCACAAGCTGTCCTTCTGCCTCAGCCTCTCAAGTAGCTGGGAGAACAGCAGTGCACCACCACACCCAGCTAATTTTTTATTTTTATTTTTTGTAGAGATGGCATCTGACTAGGTTGCCCAGGCTGATCTTGAACTCCTGGGCTTAAGCAATCTGCCTGCCTCAGCCTCCCAAAGTTATGGGATTGCAGGAGTGAGCTACTGCACCTGGCCTGGAAAATTTATTTCTAAATAAGAAAATCATAAACCTTTAATTGGCAACTCATGATGTGATGAGGTCTTACTCTAACGAACTTACATGAGAGTTTTATATTTTTAATTATATATATATATATACTTATATATGTGTGTATGGTGTATGTGCATGTGTGTGTGTGTATATCATACACACCTGAATATATATGTGTGTATTTATATGTGTGTGTGTGTGTATATATATATATATATATAGGGGAAGGTGTGTGTGTCTTTGAAGTGGCATTGTTGTCTGGGGTAAATACCTGGGGCTCGATGTCTCGTGCCAAGAAGATTAATGACATAGACACACATGTGGAGTGGGTTAAGGAGCAGAAAGTTTAATAGGCAGAAGAAAGGAGAGAGGAGAGCAGCTCTCTGTCTCTCTTGTTAGAGACAGGCGTCTGAGAAGGAAAAAGCAGTGGGCCACAGCAGACTTTATAGACAGGCTTGAGGGGGTCGTGTCTGATTTATGTAGGGCTCACATTTTGGTTCCACTAGGTGTAACATTGAAGTGGTGCTCAGGGAAAGCTGGTGGCCCCAGCCTAATCTTATTATGCAAATGGGCTTTCTGCTTGGCCAGTGCCATCTTCCCTGCTCCTTGCAGTACTTGTGACTGGCAAAAAGAGAAAATGGAGCCACCATTTTGAACATGCCTAGTCACAGGTAGTATATTCCTATTGGCACAACTGCCAGCATTCATCTGTGCAAGCTTCCAGTTTGCTTGTCTATGTCTGCAGCTCAATTTTACAGGCAGCTCTTTGTTAGAAAAGAAAATGATTTGGGGGCTGCTTTGTATTAAAAGGAAAACCTTACTGAGGACTCCATACCGTCATTATCTGCCTAAGTACTTTCTTCTTAGCTCCTGTATCATCTTGATTTCCAAACACACATAGAAGTTAGCATACATATGAGGAAAGGAAAGCACAGAGCATGCTTATTCAAGGGACACAAACAAACAAGAAAACTGAGTGGGCTTTTCATATCTCAGAACAATTCTTAAAGCTCTCCTTTCATAGACTGAAGAAACAGAATACAGACCCCAGAAAGAGACACCTACAAACATGCTCAACTGGCTTTTGACAAAGGTGTGAAAACAATTGAGAGGATGAGGGAGGAGGGAGAGCTTTTTCAGAAAACGGTGCTGGAGAAACTGGGCATCCATAGGCAACAACAGGAACTTCAACGAAACCTCGTATCTCATACAAGAATTGAGTCAAGGTAAGTCACGGATTTATATGTAGACCCTAAAAAGATAAAACTTTTAGTAAAAAACAGCCAAAAAACAAAACTTAGTAGACTTTGGGATCTAGGCGAAGAGTACTTAGAATTGCTGCCAAAGTACAATCCATGAAAAAAAGGTAAATGAGGCCTTGTGAAATGTAAAAACTTTTTCTCTGAAAGGGACCATGTGAAGAGGATGAAAAGGCAAGTGGCAGACTGGGAGAAAATCTTTGCAAACCACACATCCAACAAAGGACTAATATTTAGCATATAAAAAGAATTTCCGACTCAACAGTAAAAAAACTGAAAAATCCAAATTGAAAATGGGCAAGATACCTACAGACCTTCTGCCAAGAATAATATACAGCTGGCAAATGACCACATGAAAAGATGCTCCACATCATTAGCCATCAGGGAAATGCAAATTAAAACCCTCATCAGTTATCACTACACACCTACTAGAATAGTTAAAATAAAAAATAGCAACATCACTAAACGCTGGCAAGGATGCAGAGAAACCAGATCACTCATAGATTGCTGGTGTGGATGTGAAATGGTATGATCTGGAAAGCAATTTGGCAGTTTCTTATAACACCCAGCATGAAAATACAAAATAACCCAGTAATTGCACCCATAGGCATTTGTCTCAGAGAAATGAAAACTTAAGTTCACACCAAAAACTATATACAAATGTTCATCACAGCTTTATTTATAGTAGCCCCAAACTGGAAACAGCACAGATGTTCTTCGAAGGTAAATGTTAAACAAACCACGGTATATCCAGATCACAGACCACTAGATAGAAAGCAGTAAAGGGAACAAACTATTGACATACCTGACAACTTGGATGAATCTCTAAGGAAATACACTGAGTGAAAAAAACTAATCCCCTAAAGTTTACATACTGTATGATTCCACTTGCATAATATTTTTGAAATAATAAAATGTTAGAAATGCAGAGAAATAAATTAGTAGTTGCCAAGGCTTAGGGCCTGGGAGGTGAGGAGTGGGGCCAACAGAAGGTGGGTGTGATTTTAAAAGAAGGAAAAGCCATACAGAATTGTTCTGTATCTAGATATCTAGATTGTGGTGGTGCATGCAGGAAGCAGGAACCTACATGCATAATAAAATTATACAGAACTAAACACACACACACATGCCATACAAATGAATACAAGCAAACCAGGAAATCGGGGCCAGGTTGGTGGATTGTATTAATGTCTATACCCTGGTTGTGATAATTGCACTATAATTTTCCAAAGTGGGAAAATGAGTAAAGGGTAGAGAGGATCTCTCTGTATTATTACTTACAAATGCAAGTGAATGTTCAATTATCTCAATAAATAGTTCAAGTAAAAAAAAAAAACCACTCTTTCATTGATTTCTTCAATAGATGCCATTTTGGGGCTGCCTTTCAATGGAATAGAAAGAGAACGGTTGCCCTTTGTCAAGGCAGAACTCGGATCATTTTCATCAGGGTGTGGAGCACACATGGACGGCAGCCTGCCTGTTTAGCAAAGCACAGCCTTGAGAGCCTTATTTTCCCACATCCAACCGTCCATGAAGAATACCCAAATGGTTCTACCATTTTCTTTTGCTGCTAGATTCTTAAAACGGATCCCAGGAAGAGCCTACTCTGCTGTCTTGCCTGAGGACTGGCCCAAATCTCTGAATATTTTACCACATTCATACTTTTGCTTGTATTATCTCGTGAAGCAGTCTCACTATCAATACTGAATTTGTTTTAAAAATTATATGGAAGTTTGTGTGTATTCTGTGTATTTTCCAGAGTCCCCAGTGAGTGCCCAAGCCCATTAATTTCAGTCCAAATCAGAATGCAATTTTACTCTTTTTTTTTTTTTTTTTTTGAGACGGAGTTTCGCTCTATGGCCCAGGCTGGAGTGCAGTGGCCGGATCTCAGCTCACTGCAAGCTCCGCCTCCTGGGTTCACGCCATCCTCCTGCCTCAGCCTCCCGAGTAGCTGGGACTACAGGCGCCTGCCACCACGCCCGGCTAGTTTTTTGTATTTTTAGTAGAGACGGGATTTCACCAAGTAAGCCAGGATGGTCTCGATCTCCTGACCTTGTGATCCGCCCGCCTCGGCCTCCCAAAATGCAGGGATTACAGGTGTGAGCCACCGTGCCCGGCCACAATTTTATACTTTTAAAACTGTAACAAGTTCAAGGGCATTCTCAATACTTTTGTGATAATACTTTTGTGATAATAATAATTTTAAAAAATTATTGACTTTGATCCTATAAATATAGTCTCTGAATCTTATAGAAAAAAAATTTCACACATAATACAACTACAGCATAGGCCTGTTCTGAAAAATGCAATTACTATATTTAGTTACACACATTTCTTCCAGTCCACAACTCCCAACACTCCCTTCTTCTCTCCTGTCTCATGAAGAACAATACAAAATTATATTCCCCTGACTGATTTCTCATTCTTCCCATTTTGAGGCAGCAACATGGCTGCCCCCAGAGGTTCCTGTTCCCCCAGGGCTTCAAGGACATCAATTAATTCAGTAGCTAGGCAGAGAGTTTCCTTTGAGAGGGACTGTTACATAACGTTGAATGAAAGGAGATGCAGACAGCTCCTGACTGCTGCTCTCAAGCTCAAGTGGGAGAATTAAGACAGCCTCATAATTCACTGCTCAGCACTTCCTTTGCTCTGATGATCATCAGAAATCATCCCAGTCTTCCTTGCATTGGTCCTTCTTTTCCTGAAGTTCAGATGCTCCAGCTTCAATCTTCAAACTTGGAAAAAAAGAAAAGAAAAAAGGAAATATCTGTAGTCCTTGCAACTGCTTTCTGAAGTTGTGCTTGAGCTCCTGTTGTTTCTCTATTGAACCTTGCAGCATGCTTTCATCGGAGCTGGCCCCTGCCCCAGCTGGCACCAGCCCTCAACTTTTTTATTCTAACATAGCCCGAGTATGTTAGGAAACTAGAGCTGCATAACCACTGCCTCTCAACTCTGCTAGCCCTGGTATCTTATCTGTACGATTTCTGCAGTGATGGGAGGGAAGCTGGTAGCTCTCTAGTTCATTAAATGGAATGTCCGTCTAGGAAGCTACCAGGAAGATATTTTATAAATGAATATCGATATTTTTCCTTCCAATGTAATTAGATATTGTTTCAATCTGAGGCTCTTCTTACAGGAAAAGTAAAATTTCAAACTTGATACAGCTGAGAAGATTTCAGCATCCACATAGAAAGAAAAGCAGGGCAATGCACCCTCCAAGCTTAGAAAGGAGGCAGCCAGAGGACGCCTGGCTCCATTGTGGGGTGAGAGAGCAGCTCTAAGGAACTCCAGACCCAAAAGAGAGAGCAAGTGGGGTTAGCTGCGTATTGTGTAAACTTAGAAAGGGAAAGCAGAATTACAGTGAGGGGTAAATGGGAAAAAATAGACGTGTACATTTTCCTACTGCTTTAGAAAAAAAAAAAATCTAAATTCATATGTGATTTTGTATCTACTTGTTTCCCGTCTCTACAAGCTTCACTGAGAAGATGAACCTGCCGATGAGGTGTGCAGAGAACTTTGGCTGCACAAGTTAAGAGGAAGAGGTTGAGTCTCAGCTCAGAGAGTGCTAGTAATGCCAAGCACAGCAGAGCTGCCAGAGGGATCTACTTGGAATCTGGGGAGACCCTGGGGAGACTAACTGGCTATTAATCTGATATAATTTAAAGAGAGGCAAAGTAAATGATATGCAGGACAATCATGTGAAAAGCCTGCTGCCTTACAGGATGGACTCCAGCTGCTCAGTGGGATGGGCTGTTGGGGGCTGGGTTTTGGGAGGGCAGGAGGGCCCCAGATTGGGTGATGGACGCTCTAACCCACTAGTCGGCCATGCAATACAGTCCAGGTTGTTCAACAACTCTGAGAAGAAATGCCATTAAAAAAAAAAAAAATGGTGTCAAACCTACTGTACCGGGTTGATGTGAAATTGAAATCGAAATAAGTTGTATATAAAATGTCTGGCACATAGTACTGATCAATAAATAGTAATCATTTCCCCATACCAATGTTATATTTCCATTTCCTGGGCATATGCCTCATTGTCTAAATCAATGTGTTCTTCACTCATACATCAAAGATAATGGAAACATTTTATATTTTAGAAAGAACCTACTGTACATGTTATGTTCTTTTTGGTAAATTGAATAAACACTCTTCAAAGATACATAAACTTATATTTTCTAATAGAGTTTGCATTAGAACACTGGAGGAAGAGAATGCACCAGAAAATCTCTTTATTTTTAGGTGCCCACTTCTGGGCTTTAGTCCTCCAACCCCTCAATTTAATTACCCAGCCCAGAGTTCAGTGGGGCTGTGGGTGAAGTGGAAGAGCTAGCTCCCTGAAGCACAGGCATGGGGGAGCTATATCTCTCTGTCCTACCAAATCATCCTAGGAGGGGTGTGGGGGACATGCGAAAAGGGGAATATAGATGCAGTGAAGGTGCAACTGGGCTCCCTCTGGAGTCTTACCCAGTTCATAACTCAACTATCTCTAAGGAATATGCAGAAAAATATGTTTATGTATTTATTTTATTTTACTTTTTTAATTTATGTATTGAGACAGAGTCTTGCTCCGTCACCCAGGCTGGAGTGCAGGGGCACGATGTCGGCTCACTGCAGCCTCCACCTCCTGGGTTCAAGCAATTCTCCTCCCTCAGCCTCCAGAGTAGCTGGGATTACAGGCACCCACAACAACACCTGGCTTTTTTTTTTTTTTTTTTTTTT
>NW_016807891.1:1866314-1884778 GCF_001698545.2 Rhinopithecus bieti
CCCCCCTCCCCCGCCCATGGCAGATATTTTTAAATCAGTACTGGTGCAGGGTATTGAGTAACTGGAGTAGTTTCAGCAAAAAACAGTTATGACTTCATTTGAAATCCAAGTAGACTAGGCATTGTTGATTTTATTTTCAATGGAAAAACCTGTCAGTTGGGTTTATTGGTCATTGTTTTTCAGTGATTTGTTCAATGCCAAATAAATGCCATTGACATTAGTCATGTTGTATAACAAAGAAGTGTCCATTCACTTTCATTAATTGTCTCTTAAGCTGAAAGTCCTAACCACGCAGTGCTCCACTGACACCACCTGAAGGGCAGAAGCAGAGGGGTGGGCTTTGGGATTGAGAAGAGCCTTTGAATGCTCATTTAACTGTAATTTCAGAAGCACAGACAAGCAACAAGAAGACAATTGTAATAAAAACAAAACAATACAAATAATATCAGTGGCAGCCTTTACCCAGCAGTGGCTGTGCCCAACCTGTTGTGTGTCCTGAAATGTGGGAACTCATCCAGCCTCGCCCTAGAAGGAAGATCCAATTCATCCTCCCATCTTGCAGAACTCTAAAAGTTATCCCAATTTTACCCAAAGTAAAACCTTCATGGCCTTATGGCTTTGATACAGTCCTGGACACCACCATTTCTGGTGGCAAGTTCACAGCAAAGTAATAATGTCCCTGAACTTCATCTTCCCACACCGTCCTCACTTCTGCAAATGGCAATACCCGAGCTGCTGATGTGTTTCACGAAAGAGCTCTAGGGAAGTAGGGAAGTGCTCAAAGGATTCCTGCCACAAGATGGACAATAAATGGAAGGCCTTAGTATTGCTATCTGGAATGCCCTAAAAAATGATCAAACTGTGGCCGGGCGTGGTGGCTCACACCTGTAATCCCAGCACTTTGGGAGGCTGAGGTGGGTGGATCACGAGGTCAGGAGATTGAGACCATCCTGGCTAACATGGTGAAACCCCGTCTCTACTAAAAATACAAAAAATTAGCTAGGCATGGTGGCAGGTGCCTGTAGTCCCAGGTACTCAGGAGTCTGAGGCAGGAGAGTGGTGTGAACCCAGGAGGCAGAGCTTGCAGTGAGCTGAGATGGCGCCACTGAACTTCAGCCTGGGCAACAGAGCGAGACACCGTCTCAAAGAAAAAAAAAAAGAAAAAAAGATCAAACTGAGACTGTGATTTAAAGTTTACCTAAAACCCAATTTTTCCTCTGAGCGGCTTCTGATAATAGTGCCAGGAAGGGGCTCTTGGTGTTAATCCCCTGGGGCTGCGGTGACAACAGGCCACTGTCTGGGTGACTCATCACAACAGAAATTCATTCCCTCCCAGTGTGCAAGTGAAAAGTCAGAAATCAAGGAATTAGTAAGGCATGCTATCTCCCGAGGCTCTAGGGGAGAGTCTGCTCCAGGCCTTTCTCTCAGCCTCTAGTGTCATTGGCTGTCCTGGGCATTCCTTGGCTTGTGGACACATCACTCCCATCTCTGCCTTTGCCATCACGTGGTGTTCTCGCCATGTGTCTGTTTCTCTTTCCTTTCTCTTGTAAGGACACCAGTCATATTGGATTAGGGACACCCCAATGACCTTGTTTTAACGGGTTATATCTGCAAAGACCCTATTTCCGAAAAGGTTACCTTCACAAGTACCAGGGGTTAGGACTTCGGCATACTTTTGTAAGGGACACACTTCAATCCTTAACAGGTGCCCTGCAGATTGGTTAAGAGACCTGTCCCTGAGGAGGCAGGGGATACGATTCTAGAAACTAAGTTCTATTAGCTCTGGGTGTGCCAGTCTTTGCTTAGTATATTAGTCTGTTTTCACTCTGCTGATAAAGACACACCACAGACTAGGAAAAAAAAGAGTTTAATTAGACTTATGGTTCCACATGGCTGGGGAGGCCTCAGAATCATGGCAGGAGGTGAAAGGCACTTCTTACATGGCAGAGGCAAGAGAAAATGAGAAAGATGCAAAAGCAGAAACTCCTGATAAAACCCTCAGATCTTGTGACACTTATTTACTACCATGAGAACAGTATGGGGAAAACCATCCCCATGATTCAAATTATCTCCCACCAGGTCCCTCCTACAACACATAGGAATTATGGGAGTACAATTCAAGATGAGATGTGGGTGGGGATACAGAGCCAAACCATATCATTCTGCCTTTGGCCCCTCCAAATCTCATGTCCTCACATTTCAAAACCAGTCGTGCCTTCTCAACAGTCCCCGAAAATCTTAACTCATTTCAGCATTAACCCAAAAGTCCACAGTCCAGAGTCTCATCTGAGACAAGGCAAGTCCCTTCTGCCTAAGAGCCGATAAGATCAAAAGCCAGCTAGTTACTTCCTACATACAATGGGGGTATAGGTATTGGGTAAATACAGCCATTCCTAATGGGAGAAATGGACCAAACAAAGGGTTACAGGGCCCATGTAAGTCTGAAATCCAGTGGGGCAGCCAAATTTTAAAGGTCTAAAGTGATCTCCTTTGACTCCGGGTCTCACATCCAGGTCACGCTGATCCGAAAGGTGGGTTCCCATGGTCTTGGGCAGCTCCGCCCCTGTGGCTTTGCAGGATACGGACTCCCTCCTGGCTGCTTTCACGAGCAGGTGTTGAGTGTCTGTGGCTTTTCCAGGTGCACAGTATAAGCTGTAAGTGGATCTAGCATTCTGGGGTATGGAGGACGGTGGCCCTCTTCTCACAGCTCCACTAGGCGGTGCCCCAGTAGGGACTCTGTGTGGGGGCTCCAATCCTGCATTTCCCTTCTGCACTGCCCAAGCAGAGGTTTCCCATGAGAGCCCCACCTCCGCAGCTAACTACTGCCTGGGCATTCAGGCATTTCCGTACGTCTTCTGAAATCTAGGCAGAGGTTCCCAAACCCCAGTTCTTGACTTCTGTGCACCCACAGGCTCAATACCATGTGGAAGCTTCCAAAGCTTGGGGCTTCCACCCTCTGAAGTTATAGCCTGAGCTCTATGTTGGCCCCTTTCAGCCACGGCTGGGGCAGCTGAGATGCAGAGCACCAAGCCTCTATACTGCACACAGCACAGGGACCCTAGGCCTTGCCCACGAAACCATGTTTTCCTTCTAGACCTCTGGGTCTGTGATGGGAGGGGCTGCTGCAAAGGTCTCTGACATGCCCTGGAGACATTTTCCACCTTGTCTTGGGGATTAACTTTCAGCTTCTCATTACTCATGCAAATATCTGCAGCTGGCTTGAATTTCTCCTCAGAAAATGGGATTTTCTTTTCTATCACATTGTCAAGCTGCAAATTTTCTGAACTTTTATGCTCTGTTTTCCCTTTAAAAGTAAACACCTGGCCGGGCGCGGTGGCTCAAGCCTGTAATCCCAGCACTTTGGGGGCCGAGACGGGTGGACACGAGTAGGAGATGGAGACCTCCCTGGCTAATATGGTAAACCCCGTCCTCTACTAAAAAAAATGCCAAAAACTAGCCGAGCGAGGTGGCGGGCGCCTGTAGTCCAGCTACTCAGGAGGCTGAGCAGGAGAATGGCATAAACCCAGGAGGCAGACTTGCAGTGAGCTGAGATCCGGCCACTGCACTCCAGCCTGGTGACAGAGCGAGAACTCTGTCTCAAAAAAAAAAAAAAAAAAAAAAAAAAAGGAAACACCTTTAACAGCACCCAAGTCACCTCTTGAATGCTTTGCTGCTTAGAATTTCTTTTGCCCCCCACATACACTGAATCATCTCTCTAAAGTTCAAAGTTCCACAAATCTCTAGGGCAGAAGCAAAATGCCACCAGCTTCTCTTCTAAAACATAACTAGAATCACCTTTGCTCCAGTTCCCAACAAGTTCCTCAGCTCCATCTGAGACCACCTCATCCTGGACTTCATTGTCCATATAATTATTAGCATTTTTGTCAAAGCCATTCAACAAGTCTCTAAGAAGTTCCAAACTTTCCCATATTTTCCTTTCTCTGAGCCCTCCAAACTGTTCCAACCTCTGCCTGTTACCCAGTTCCAAAGTTGCATCCACATTTTCAGGTATCTTTTCAGCAACACCACACTCCTGGTACTAACTTACTGTATTAGTCCATTTTCACGCTGCCTATAAAGACATACCAGAGACTAGGAAGAAAAAGAGGTTTAATTGGACTTACAGTTCCACATGGCTGGAGAAGCCTCAGAATCATGGTGGGAGGTGAAAGGCACTTCTTACATGATGGCAACAAAAGAAAATGAGGAAGATGCAAAAGCAGAAATCCCTGATAAACCCATCAGATCTCATGAGACTTATTCACTACCATGAGAATAGTATGGGGGAAACCTCTCATGATTCAAATTATCTCCCATCAGGACCCTCCCACAACAAGTGGGAATTATGAGAGTACACTTTAAAATGATACTTGGGTGGGGACACAGACTCAACCCGTATCACTTAGTTTATGTTTTTCTGACTCAACTTTATTCTTTATCAAGAATTGCAAGATAATAACCCAATTTTAGAAAATTCAAGATTACACTGGAAAAGAAAACATTTTCAGTTATTAACATTAAAAAACACTCAAGTCTGAAGATAGATTCATGTAAGCCAACAATAGAAAATGTTCAATGAATCCAGCTTCAGTATATCTTCAGATTTTGATGTGTTTCTAGTTTCTCTTTGCCTGTGCTTAACTGTGGTGTTTACAACACCTGGATGCAATTAGCATCAATATAAATCCACAAATACCGAGGAGGGAAAAACTAAGGCCCTAAACAATTGTATAATCAGTCCACAGTAATTACTTTTAAAAAATTCAATGAGAGCCTTTCTTCCCCTACACTTCTCTGTTGAAGACATTGTGGAGCATTGTTAGGGATATCTGAGAGGGAAGGAATTGAGCCAAGTTCTGTCTACTGATAGGTGGTCAGCCCAACCTCCCAGCAGAGCTTTATCTTCATGGCCATTCTGTTTTGAGCAGGCATCTGTCTCCTCCATTGTCAGACCAAAAGAAGGGGTAAGGCCACAGGGCTCATTGCTGCCAGCAGGGAGGGATACTGTCTCCCAGAAAGCACAGATGCATTAGAGATGATCCAAAACATGAAATTTACTAATAGGGAAGTTGAAGCCCCACTACACAGCTGAAACTTCTGAAACCTGGGTTTCCCTATGAGTGGAAACCCCATTTTCCCTCAACGTTTTTCTCCCCCAGCCCTAAGCACCCAGTAATCACTTTCCGTTTCTACAGAATTTCCTATTACGAAGTGGTAAGGGAATAGATAAAATGCTAAATGGAGTGGATGATAAATGAATGATTATTTGAGGCCCCTTTTCCACTAGGGCAGTTCCTATATTTCATGTCATTGTCTGGCCCTCTCACTAGTGTTTTCCAAGTGAGAGCAGAAAACGGAACGCATTACTTGTTTATCTCTTCACCAGTTTTACGTTGCACCTGATGAATTCTGCTTCAATCCATAAGTGTTTTACATGAACTTCTCCCTAAGCCATGCTCTGTGCTAGTCCCAGAGACAGTATAATGCAGGAAATATTTTTTATTTATTAAACTTTTTTATTGTAAAATAATTGATGAAAATTATATATATTTAGGATGTACAATGTGATGATTTGTATGCACTCTTCCTGTGTGTGTGATGATGAGGACACATAAAATCTGCTGTCTTACCAAATTTCAAATAAACAATGAAGTGTATTCACAGTAAATGAGATATAGAAATGGTGTCCATCCACAGATAACGGATAACGAAAATATGGCAAATACATACACACATATACACACACATGCAAGGGAATATTATGCAGCCACAAAAAGGAAGGAAACTCTGCTATTTGGGACAATGAGGAGTTGGTTTCTGCCTAAAGGACGCCATGCACATGAACAGGCACTCACTGCGGCAACATGAGCCGATCACCAGCAAGTGTTAGTTCTGCAGGTCATGTGTGTGTCAAAGTCCTGATACAAGGATATTCAGGAAAGGCATTGGATGAGGATCAATTTAAACTCCCACTCACTCTATTTAAAAATGTTCGTTTCATTTTTAAAGAGGAAGAAAGTAGTGAGGTGGAATATCCTTTCATTTTAGGGCTTGTTAATTTTTGACTTGACTAGGAATAAAAGACAAGTGAATTAAGTTTTCTTAGAACGTATTCATTATTAATCCATTTAAGCAAACACTTGTGAAGTGTTCATTAGGTGCAGGGCATGAGTTCCCAGGCACGAGAACTGCGCAGTCCACAGGACGCTGAACTTAGAAGGGCACCAAGCTGGATTTAATGCTCTGCTATTCAATGCTTTTGAACTAGGGGGCCTGCATTTCCATTTTGCATGCTGGGCCTCACACACCGTGCAGCAGATTCCAGGTGGTGTCAGGCGCCCTGCACTGGGAGGATCCTTAGAATGCCACAGGGTTCCTTCTTTGAGAGGTGACATATCTTCTATTTGCTTATCTGTGCTCTCTAATCACTGCTGATGAACCCAAATTGCTGTCATAAGAAAGGAGTTGCCTTTATTTAAAAAAGACGTATGCTTTCATAGATAAATATATTTAGACTTGAAAATATTCGACAGCATGATTTTAGTTCAAAAAAGAGAATACAAAATGTTTGCTGTATAATCCCACTTCTTCAGTCGTATTATATGCATTACACTTTTATGACATGTTAGAGTCTTTAGAGGCAAGGTAAAGACCCAAGGGCCATTCTAGTTTGTCCCCTTGAAACATTTTTCTACGATGTTTTCTTCATCTTTGTAATTCAGAAAAAGAACACAGGATCTATCTAGCCATGAATATTTTCTTTCTTCACTTTCCCCTTAGAATGCTGTGATCTCCTTTAACAATGCACACATAGATATTTCTCCAATTCAGGAATATCTTCTCTCTCTCCATCTTATTCTCTGCCTCTCTCTCTCACTCTCGGTCTCTCTCTCCCTCTCTCTCTTTCTCTCACTCTCTCTGTCTCCAGAATGTTGAGATATAATCCACTACCATACAATTCAATTCATCCATTTGAAGTATAACATTTACTGGTTCTAAGCACATTAACAGAGTTATGCAACCATCACAGCAATGTAATTCCAGTGCATTGTTATAACTCCAGAAATAAATAAATCCCGTACCCATTAGTATCACTCCTTATTCTTCTCATCAAACCTCTCCCTACCTCTCCCTTAGACAGTCACTACTTTCTGTTTCCAAAGATTTGTCTATTCTAGACATTTCATATGAATGGGATAATATCATTTGTGACCTTTGGTGACTGTTCCTTTTATTTGCCCTAATGTTTCCAGGTTTTGTCCATGTTGCAGCATGTTTCAGTTCTTCATTCATCTATATTTCCAAGTAATATTTTGTTCTATGAATATACCATGTGATATTTATCCATTCATCAGTTGGGGAACATTTGTGTGATTTCTGATTTTGGGACTATTATAAATAATACTGTGATGAGCATTTGTGTACAAGTTTTCATTTCTTTGGGTATACACCTAAGAGCAAGTTGCTGAGTCATATGGTAACTCCATATTTAACAGTTTGAGGAGCTGTCAGTGTTTTCCACAGCAGCCACATCATTTTATATTCCTACAATCAATGCACAGGGCTCCAAATTCTCCACAAACTAGTCAGGACTTGTGATTATCTGTATTTTTTAATAAGCCATGCCATGAATATGCAGTGGTATCACATTGTGGTTCTGATTTAAATTTCTCCAGTGACTAAAGGTATTGAGAAACCCTTCATATGCTTATCGTCCATTTGTATGTCTTCTTTGGAGAAATGTCTACTCAAGCTCATTGCCTGGTATGGTTTGGCTGCGTCTGCACCCAAAATTTCATCTTGAATTGTAATCCTCATAATCCTCACCTGTCAAGGGTGGGACCAGGTGGAGATAATTGGATCACGGGGGTGATTTCCCCCACGTTGTTCTTGTGATAGTAAGTGAGTTCTGAGGAGATCTGATGGTTTTATAAGCGTCTGGCATTTCCCCTGCTTGTACTCACTCTGTCCTGCCACTCTGTGAAGAAGGTGCCTGCTTCTCCTTTGCCTTCTGCCATGATTGCAAGTTTCCTGAGGCCTCCCTAGCAATGCAGAACTGTGAGTCAATTAAGCCTCCTTCCTTTATAAATTATCTAGTCTTGGGTATTTCTTCATAGCCGTTTGTGAACAAACTAACACATTGCCCACTTAAGATATTGAGTTAGTTATCTTTCTATAATCTCTGCTGTATTTTTAAAATTATTGGTTGTGTGTAATTTGTTCTGCTGTGCTCTCCAGAACCAGCTGGCTGTATGGTAAACTTCTAACTTAGAATGTTAACTGTTATTTCAGATACTCCTCTAGATGCTGCAGTGGTCCATTTTTAGAGGGAGGCTCTTTCATGGGGCACTTTTTCAGAGGCCTCCCCCTAACTCTGCAGGCAGCATTTAGTATTTATTACTAGACGGGATGCACTTGGTTCTGCTTTCTATCTCCTTAAGAGATATTACAATTTGCAGGTCAAAGCTGCTGAAGCGTGGCCATGACCTGCCCAGTATGCGCTGGTCTCCGATAGCTCTGTGCACAGAAGAGGCGCCTCCCTGAGACTCTTTCTGACATCTCAGCAATGTCCTGTTGTTGTCCCTGCTTCTGCCTACTGTCCTTCACTCTGGGCTCCTCTCCCTTACTTCCTGTCACAATATCCACTCTGGTCTCCTGCAGAGAGTGAGACCTGTGAGACCTCTCGGTGTGTGCAGGTGGCAGAGGCTGTTAATGGCTCTCTGTGACTTTCTAGGCAGTTTCTGTTTCACAGAGTGTGGCCAGGGGCTGCAGTGACACGAGGTCTTAAAGTCAATGTGATGTCTGCCAAGACTAGCCCAATAGGCCATCTGTCTTCATTTTCACTGTGTGAGATTTTCTTTTCATCTTGTTATTAGTGTCTTGGTGTCTTTAAAGATATTGGGGGAAAGTTTGGAGAGGTGGTATTGAGGTTTGCTAGGTAGGAATGTATTATAAGTGGAAAGGTCCATAAACTCCATTTCAAAATGTAAAGCATATCTTTGTATTTTAGTAAAACAAGATAAAGGCTCTCTTGTGCTTTAAAAAAAATTATGACATATTTCGATGCTATGGCTAAGCCAAGGGAGATGCTTTGATCATGTGTCTGTCCTCTATATAATAGGACAGTCTTACTAGTGAAGGAAGTTGTATAATGAAGTTCTGGTCTTTTCAGAAATAATCATCTTCAGTAGAGCAAAAGAAAGACAGGCTGCAGCTTTTTGGATAATAATGTTAAAATGAATTGCTAATCACGGATCATGATTGGTGAGTACTAGCTGAAGGTCTCACACCTAAGAAACCAATCCTTCAGTGCACTGAGGTCACGCCAATGAACAAGCCTAGAATTAGAAGTGATACTTTTTTACATGTGAATAGCTTTACAGCCATTTTCCAGCTCCTAAAAAGTGTACTGTTAGCTCCAAAAAGTCACTCTCTCCTGATGAATAATTCTTGAGGTCATTTGCTGCCATCAGTAACTGAGCTATTGAAGCCTCTCTTATCCCTTCACCAGCAGGCAAATAGAGAAGTTACTGGAATTGTTGAGTGCTTCTCTTCTGACAGCATGTGCTGTTTATTTTGCAAAATTTTAATCTAAGCCATATAGCCACGTTCCTAGTAACCAGAACTCATAAGCAGAGAAGTGAAGCTGGAAGGCATGTTATCCATACACTAGGGGAACTTTGGTTTGCAGATTTCTTTTCTAGCACAGGTTCTCAATCACCAATGACTACCTCCCATGGGAAAAATAAACATTATCCTCTAAATGTATGAAGTGTACTCCATCAGGAAGCATAATTTAAAGCAGAAAGGGTACAGACACTGAAGCAGAATTCCGACTTCATTATTCATGCAACAAGCATGTATTGTCCATATTGCAGGTTCAGTTCTGCTGGAAGGAGAGTCTAAGATGGAGATGTGTATGTAGGACATTTATAAGGATGTCTTGGAATTGACACCAATAGGAGGGAGATGGAGGAGGCCAGACTGGACAGAGGGAGAAGCTGAGTGGTGACGCAGTCCCAGAAAGGTTCTTGGCAAACCCTATAGGGTGCTCTAAAGATGAGATAGTCCTTCAAGTTCTCTCAAGTTGGGGGAAGAAGGTCATATATTTATCCCTCCACATTGACCTATTATGGGATATGGCTGTCTTTGGAAGGAGGCAATTCCCAAAAAGGACTGAAAATGGTGGGCAGTCTCTATGGCGGTATGCCCAGGGGCTGGGGGAAGTCATCACTAAAGAGAAATCTGGATAGCACTTGGCAGCATTCACTAAACCAGGTGACCTTGGGGAAGTTCTGTGTCCATTCTCACAGCTTTAGTTGCTTATCGATAACCAGATTATAACATCTCCTTTGTAATGTATATGTAGAAAGGAATCCTAAGTAACAGAACAATGGTGAAATGTTCAGCTCAATAAGTATAAGTATAGAATTATTCCCCCCAATATTGACCCTGGAAAATGAAAGAACAAGCAACGTTATTTAAAGAACGCTTCATTCTGGTGTAGATCCTACAAACTCTCCTGTTATGGTACAGGTTTTTAAACATAAATTACTTCTCAAACTACCAAAACCTTGCCATGTTGCTATGGTTTGAATGTGCCTCCCAGATTTCAGGTGTTGGGAACTTAATCTCCAGATTCATATGTTGATTGAGGTGGGGCCTTTGGGAGTTAATTAGGATTAGATTAGGTCATCAGACTGGGACCCCTATTATGGGATTAATGGCTTTATAAGGAGAGGAATAGAGGCCAGAGCTAGCACACTTGCTCTGTCTCACCATGTGATGCCTCCTGCCATGTCATAACACAGCAGGAAGGCCCTCACCAGATGCTGATGCCATGCACTTGGACTTCCCAGCCTCCAGATCCATTAGTTAAATAAACCTCTATTCTTTATAAATTACCCAGTCTGTTGTATTCAATTATAGCAATAGAAAATGAACTAAGACACAAGTACTAAAGTTCATTTCTCAGTAATACTTTTTGACCCTTTCCCTTTTCAGATGTAAATTGCCCTTTACATGAAATTCCTGTATTAGTCTCTTATGGCTACTATTACAAACTACCACAAACTTAGAGGCTTAAGACAACATACAGTATTCTTTTACAGTTCTGGAAGCATATAATTTGGGTACAAAATGAGTCTTACAGGGCTAAAGTCAAGGTTCAAGGTGTCAGTTGGGCTGGTTCCTTCTGGAGGCTCCCAGGGAGAATCTGTCTCTTGCCTCTCCGTTATCTGAAGCCTGTCCTCATTCCTTGGCTCTTGGCCCTGCATCACATGGCCTTCTCTTCTATACTCAACTCTACCTCTGCCTTCCTTTTATAAAGACACTCATGACTGCATCTGGGGCTTCCCTGGGTAGTCCAGGATATTCTTCCCGTCTTATGATCCTTAATCACATCTGCAAAGTCCATTTTGCCACTTAAGGTCACATTCACAGGTCCTAGGGGTTAGGAACTGAACCTCTTTGGAAGCCATCATTCAGCCCCCCACAAACCCATAAGCCCTTTATGTTTTAAGTCAGATTGTAATCTGCCCATATTGGCCTGTGAGCTTCAGAAGAACAGGGAAGCACATTTGGGTTTTGCTTACAGGAAAAGCAAATGTGACACACATAAGATGTTCAGAAATGTTTGCTACATTGAATCCAATTTTGTTGTCTCTATGTTAAAGCATGAAGTTATCATGTGGAATTGACAGACTCAAGCTGATAGGCTCCTATGTGTGAGAAGCTAAGGTAACCTCTTACCAAAGGACTTTTGTCCTTTGAAAGTACAGGAGAATTGCTCAGGGGTATTGGCAGTCAATCTGGGCACTGCCCTGAATCCATGGTCAGTGACAACCCTCACTTTAGGTAGTCAAGGGGCTAGTTTACACGTAGTTGAACCACTGATCCGATGTGAACTTGCAGGCATTACTCCTTATTTCAACCATGGTGTGACATCCCAATAAACAAATCACATCTGGGATCCAAGGTCCACACCAACACTCATCTCCTCCCAGCCTCTTATAGAAGACTCAACTGTGCTTTCAATGATGGAAGCTATCAAAACGTAAAACTACAATTTGTAGATCAAGACCGTAGCTTTACTTTACTTTCAATACAAAGTAGAACTTGAGAAAATAATGTTTTAAATATTTTTAAATATTTAGGCCATTTAAGGCAATCCTTTCTTAATGGAAATCTTTAAGGATTAAAGCAGCAGCATCGTCTTCTCTGATGTTTAGTCAGACTCCCAGTGTTCTTATCTTGCACAGTGGATACTTTCTAAGGATTTTAAAAAGTAAATGAAGAACAGAATGAATCATCACAAAACTTATTTCCAAAAGACAAGGCAAAATTAATTCAACAAAATGATTTGAATTCTTCTAAAAACACTAGTGATTATGAATATTGTTTTTAGACTCAAGAAATAGACTCAAAGCAAACACTCAACCATTCAGTTGATGGGTACAGTCTAGGCACCAGGAACCTGTGGTACCAGGATTTGTTTATTTTTCCCTGTATCTAAGTGTTGAGGACTATCGCACCTCTATCTATTTTGAAGAGCAATGTTCCACTGTGATGAAGCAAGTTGTCAGATAAAAGGTTTTTTGATAGCTTCCATCATTGAAAACAGAGTTGAGTCTTCTAAAGGAGCCCAGGAAGAGATGAGTCCTGACATGGGCCTTGGATCCCAGGTGTTATTTGTATAATGGGGTGTCACACTTGGGCAGGGGGAAAGTGAGCCAAAGCATAGGGGGCAAAGTGAGCATGGATGGGTGGTGAGGAAGGAACACTCACAAGAGACCATTTTGCCTGGAAAGACTGTTCGCTTTACAGGGCTCATTCTGGAATTCGACGCTCTCTGTGATCTGAAGGGGGGACTTTAGGAGTCCAGTTGAAGGGATAGTTTGCCATGGATCCCTGAGGCTACAGGGAGGCCTGAAACTCAAGCAGGCCCATCTTTGTGACCCATCCCCTTTGATGGGGTGAACTGTCCAAGTGGGCAAAGAGGCCAAGCAGGGCCAATGAGAATTCCTCCACAGGCAGTGTGATGGCAAATTTTCCTGGGACACAGGGTATGCAGATATTTGGTTAAAATTAATCGGGAGTGTCTGTGGGAGTATTTCTGGATAGGATTAACATGTGAATTTGCAGACTGAATCAAGAGATTGGCCTCCCCAATGTGGGTGAGCCTCATTCAATTTGTTGAAGGCCTGAATAGAACAAAAAGGCTGAAGGAGAGAGAATTTGCTCTGCTAGCCTGTCTTTGAGCTGGGGCACAGCTCGTCTCCTGCCTTCAGACTCAGCCTGGAATTGACATCATCAGCTCTCCTGAGTCGTGGGCCTCCTGACTCTCATAGGAACAAGACCATCAGCTCACCTGGGTTTCCAACTTGCTGATGGCAGGTCTTAGGAATTCTTAGCCTCCATAATCATGTCAGTCAACCCCTTATAATATCTATGTATGTATGTATGTATGTATGTATGTATGTATGTATGTATCTATCCATCCATCCATCCATATATCTATTCATCTATCTAGCATCTATCTATCCATCTATCATCTATCTACCTAGCTACCTATTATCTATCTATCTTCTATATTCTATCTACTATTTTTTCATCTACCTACCTATCTTTTTCCATTATCTATCTTTATCTATCTAATCTATCAATCATCTATATCATCTATTTTCTATCTACTTTCTACTATTTTTTCTATCAACTTATCTATTTTTTCTATCTATGTATCTATCTTCTATCTACCTATCTGCCTACTACCTGTCTGTCTGTCTACTCTCTGTCTGTCTATCTACCTTTTATTTGTTCTGTTTGTCTAGAGAACCCAGAATTATACAGGTAGCTTTATAGATATTATGCACAAGAAGTCCCTTTTCTACTGGGATTCTTAAGTTAGTAACAAGAATCTGGGACTGTGGCTGGTGGAGCTCAGCATCCTGCAGTTTTTCTCTAATGCCCTTAACATCTTGTCCTGGGCAGCCCCACAGACCTGACAGAGCAGGCTCCCCTAGTCTCTTGCTCTGTGACAGTGATTCCCCCATCCTGCTGCTGCCAATTTTGTACACCGGGGTCTGTCACTTAAAACTTTTTGTTTCCCAGTACTGCAAGTATCATCCTACTAGCATAAATTAAGTGCCTGGTGTCTACTACACAGTGGGCACTGCTAAAGGCCTTATTAAAAAGGAAAGCCTTGCCACTTCCTTGAAGATATTTCCAGGGTAGTTAGGAAAGACCAGGCCGACAACTTGTCAAAAAAAGCAAGCTGAGCATGGAAAGAAACTCAGCACTGCTGAGAGGGCTTCAGAGGACAAACGGATCAGACAGGCGGTCTGATGGAGCTGAGTGCACTTTTTCTGCTGGGCTACGGCCACCTGACCATGCTCCGGCAGCAGTGCTTCTTCCAGTGTTGCCGGGACAGGAACTGAGGGCTCTGGGGCTACAAGTAAAAACATTCATGGCAAAGTAAGACAGGTCACAAGAAAAAGGAGGAAGGAAAAAAGAGAGAGAGAGAGAAAGGATTTGAGATTGTATATAGTTAATAAAATGCGAGTTGGTTTATATGGATATTATATTTTATATATTACAGATTGCTATTTTATAGATTTAGCCTTAATATGAACACACACTAGAGCTTTCCCCCTCTGCTCAGGGCAGTTCGTGCCGAGTCCTACAAAATCAGTGGTAGCAAGATTCATGCAATCCCAAGTTCTAGTTTTTCAGACCTGTTTTCCCACTGGGCTGCTTTGATTAAGTCACTCTTTTTCCTGACACAATGACACCAGTTAGCCACCTAAGGCAGAGAACATCTGAAACAGAGATTGGCAGTGCATGCTTCATGGCTCTACTCTCTCACCATCTTTGGAGGAGAAATTGCAATAGAGCCCCCATGAAACAAAGCATAATAACTTTGATGATGGATCTACACTGTGCTTCATAATGAGGTCAGGGAGACTCCGCAGAGCCATTGTCTGAGAGCACTCTTTGCTCTGTCAGCAGTAATTCATTCCAGGGCCACCTGAGTTCAAAGGAGGGTCCTCAGGGGACACCACAAAGGCTCATGAAACATTTCAGCCCAGCAAAGAGAGAGAGCATGCACTATGCTGCATGTTCCCTGCCAAAATGGAGAAAAATGTCTTCAAGTATTGAACAGATTGTTTCTTGTTTCTCCCTTTAAAGAAAAGGCAACACCAAGAATGTACACTGACCTTTTAGGGGGCAAAATTAAACATCCCCAATTCTCAAATTCAACGGAAACACAAAACATTTTAGGAACATAGATGTCTGAGAAAATATTTTCTACATTAAAACAACAAGAATTCTTGTATTACAGATTGAGTATTACATCTCCAAAATGATTAGGACCATAGATAGTGTTTCAGATTTTGGACTTTTTCAGATTTTGTATATATGCATATGCAAAATGAGAGATCTTTGGGAGGGAAGCCAAGTGTCAACACAAAATTCATTTGTTTCATATATACCTTATTCACATAGATTGAAGGTAATTTTATACAATATTTTAAAGTCATCTTGTGCATGAAACAAAGTTTGTATACATTGAAGCATCAGAAAGCAAAGGTGTCACGCTCTCAGCCTCCCGTGGGGACAATCTTGTTGTTTGGCACCTCCATCATTCCTGACTCTGAATTAATTTATTAATTAATTAATTTATTTATTTATTTATTTATTTATTTTGAGACGGAGTCTCGCTCTGTCGCCCAGGCTGGAGTGCAGTGACCAGATCTCAGCTCACTGCAAGCTCCGCCTCCCGGGTTTACGCCATTCTCCTGCCTCAGCCTCCCCAGTAGCTGGGATTACAGGCGCCACCACCTCGCCCGGGTAGTTTTTTGTATTTTTTAGTAGAGACAGGGTTTCACCATGTTAGCCAGGATAGTCTCGATCTCCTGACCTCGTGATCCGCCCGTCTCGGCCTCCCAAAGTGCTGGGATTACAGGCTTGAGCCACCGCGCCCGGCCTGACTCTGAATTTATATGCTACTATTGATAAGCAATCATTTTCTTACACTTACTCACACATAAGTACTTAGCAGTAAAAAATATGCCATACCTTTAATGCAGTGAAAAAATAATGTGTTCAGGGTAACTAAGCAGCACAGTAGCATCCCCAGAACACTTGTATCAGCTGTTAAACAACCTCAATGACAAACAATGCAAGCTTCCAGTCTCCACCTACATTGCTGTGTTTTGATTAAAAGGTTCCTGCACACTGAATTTATTTTTTTAGGTGGGAAAAAACATCTGAAGCAGTTGAGGAGCCAGGAAGTGAGTCCTCTAGGGATGAGGAGGCATTCTGCTGGGTGGCTTTTTAAATGTTTCCTCCAGAGTCATCTCAGCCTCATTAACAACTGTTTTTGTCTTAAAAGTCTCTGATTTTGTAAGCTGACATGATTTATTGGTATTTTAAGAATGCACACTTCTCTAGTTCTTCAATAAGCCCATCACACACGTTCACCATGCCATCTTTAGGGACTTTTCCTGCAGTGTTAACAACGTCATCTTCATCATCACTGTTATCACAATCACCTTAATTCAGAACCATTTCTGCCATTTCACCACTGGTCAATAAATAAACAACAGGGCTTCATTATTGATGCTAAAAACTTCTGTACTATCCACTTCTTTCAGTTTACTAACAGACTCTGAAGGTGCATGTTTTGCATATGTAAGGAGGTCAGACGTCATTTTTTTCTCACTTGACATGTGAATTGTTCAAAGTCATCACTTTGTTTATCATCATCATTGAACATAGTTACAGGACAGAGGTTATGCTAGGCGTGCACAACTGTGTCTTTAGTCACTGTGTTACAGGTGTTGGCGACGGCATATCAGCAGCCTTCATGCTAAACTCCTTTTAAAAATCTTCCACACCTGTGTCTCTGTTCACTGCTGCTAATGTGCTACTCAAGAAAGCGTTTTTTATATGTACTCTTCTTTGATCTAAGGATACCTTGGTCACATGGCTAAATTAATTAAGTCAATTTGGGAGAAAGTACATGGCATAGTTTTTTTTACTATTATACTTTAAGTTCTAGGGTACATGTGTACAACGTGCAGGTTTGTTACATATGTATACATGTGCCATGTTGGTGTGCTGTACCCATTAACTTGTCATTTACATTATGTATATCTCCTAATGCTATCCTTCCCCCATTCCCCCACCCCACAACAGGCCCCGGTGTGTGATGTTCCCCTTCCTGTGTCCAAGTATTCTCATTGTTCAATTCCCACCCATGGGTGAGAACATGTGGTGTTTGGTTTCTTTGTCCTTATGACAGTTTGCCGAGAATAATGGTTTCCTGTTTCACCCATGTCCCTACAAAGGACATGAACTCATCCTCTTTTATGGCTGTATAATATTCCATGGTGTATATGTGCCACATTTTCTTAATCCAGTCTATTATTGATGGACATTTGGGTTGGTTCCAAGTCTTTGCTATTGTGAATAGTGCCACAATAAACATACATGCGCATGTGTCTTCATAGCAGCATGATTTATAATCCTTTGCATATATACCCAGTAATGGGATGGCTGGGTCAAATGGTATTTCTAGTTCTAGATCCTTGAGGAATTGCCACGCTGTCTTCCACACAGTTAAGCTAGTTTACAGTTTGACCAACAGTGTAAAAGTGTTCCTATTTCTCCACATCCTCTCCAGCACCTGTTGTTTCCTGACTTTTTAATGATCACCATTCTAACTGGTTTGAGATGGTATCTCATTGTGGTTTTGATTTGCATTTCTCTGATGGCCAGTGATTATGAGCATTTTTTCATGTGTCTGTTGGCTGCACAAATGTCTTCTTTTGAGAAATGTCTGTTCATATCCTTCACGCACTTTTAGATGGGGTTATTTGGTTTTTTCTTGTAAGTTTGTTTGGGTTCTTTGTAGATTCTGGATATTAGTTAGATGAGTGGATTGCAAAAATTTTCTCCCATTCTGTAGGTTACCTTTTCACTCTGATGGTAGTTTCTTTTGCTGTGCAGAAGTTCTTTAGTTTAATTAGATCCCATTTGTCAATTTTGGCTTTTGATGCCATTGTTTTTGGTGTTTTACACGTGAAGTTCTTGCCCATGCCTATGTCCTGAATGGTATTGCCTAGGTTTTATTCTAGGGTTTTTATGGTCTTACGTCTAACATTTAAGTCTTTAAATGTTAATCCATCTTGAATTAATTTTTGTATAAGGTGTAAGGAAGGGATCTAGTTTCAGCTTTCTACATATGGCTAGCCAATTTTCCCAGCACCATTTATTAAGTAGGGAATCCTTTCCCCATTTCTTGTTTTTGTCAGTTTTGTCAAAGATCAGATGGTTGTAGGTGTGTGGTATTATTTCTGAGAGCTCTGTTCTGTTCCATTGGTCTATATCTCTGTTTTGGTACCAGTACCATGCTGTTTTGGTTACTGTAGCCTTGTAGTATAGTTTGAAGTCGGATAGCA
>NW_016807891.1:1886321-1908550 GCF_001698545.2 Rhinopithecus bieti
ATGTGGTCAATTTTGGAATAAGTGTGATGTGGTGCTGAGAAGAATGTATATTCTGTTGATTTGGGGTGGAGAGTTCTGTAGATGTCTATTAGGTCTGCTTGGTGCAGAGCTGAGTTCAATTCCTGGATATCCTTTTCAACTTTCTGTCTCATTGATCTGTCTAATGTTGACAGTGGGGTGTTAAAGTCTCCCATTATTATTGTGTGGGAGCCTAAGTCTCTTTGTAGGTCTCTAAGGACTTGCTTTATGAATCTGGGTGCTCCTGTATTGGGTGCATATATATTTAGGATAGTTAGCTGTACTTGTTGAATTGATCCCTTTACCATTATGTAATGGCCTTCTTTGCCTCTTTTGATCTTTGTTGGTTTGAAGTCTGTTTTATCAGAGACTAGAATTGCAACTCCTGCCTTCAGATGATCAAACTTCTCCAAGTTAAAGGAGGAAGTTCAAACCCATGGCATAGATATTATTTTTGATGAAAATTTCACCTGAAAGATGAGCAGAACAGTTGTCAAGGAATAAGAAAATCTTGCAGTCATTATCCAGTCCAGCTTCTTTGCAGTGAGCATGAGCCACTGGTACAAAATATTTGTAAAACCAGTCAGAAAAGATGTCCCTGGTGATCCATGCCTTTTTATTACATCATAATGAACTGGTAAGATAGTCACTTCTTGAAAACAATGAGGCCACAAGCTTTTGCCTATCACAGCAAGCTTATGCCTATCACAGCAAGCTTACACTTATGCATGCCTGCTGCATTGGCACATCCTAGCGTAGTTATTCTGTCATTGGCATTTTTAATCCCTGCAGGAACTCCCTCATCAAATGTAGTCAGTATCCTTCTGGGGACAGTAGCACCAAAGCAATGATGTTTCCTCAGCATTATAGATTTTTTCTGGCATCAGATTTTGACCTTGGCAAACTCCTCAATGAATTTCTCCACCTCTTTGTAATCAGCAGATGTTTTATTATCACAGATCTTCAATAATTTTATGCTGTGTCTTTTCTTAAATTTCTGTAACCCGCCTGTTGAATATTCACAGTTCCCTTCAATTTCCAGTTCATCATGATGAATATTTACTTTTCATGATCAGCATTCCATTAGGGGCATGAGTTCGGTGGAATGCTGAGGCATCCATTCTTTCAATACACGATGGAGGTTTTCATCTGTAGCTTGATTAGCAGTGTTTTTCTTCTTTACATTAACTTTTCTTCATTGCTTTCAGCACAGAACTTCAACAGTTTATTTTTCTGTTTCCTCAGAAGGATAGATATGGTGGTCACCATCATACTCACCTGTAAGACCTTTCCACTAATGCTGCTGTCCAGTTTCACCAGCAGCTTGACTTTCTGTGGTTCAAATAAACATAAATGTCTTAATTTTTCCCACTTTACCCCTAGGAGTATCCTCAGGCCTTTTTGACATTTTCAACAATACACTTATACCATAGAGAAGAGAATAAGCAACAAAAATTATAGTAAAATATGCACATATGTCTTGACTCTACGTGGTGCATGGTGGGGAGCCTGCTGTTGGTGCCCCTGGCCTGCACACATGTCAATTTAGCATCGTTGGTGGGCTTGCTTGAGTAGGGAAATCTGGATGTATGTGGAAAAGATATACCACAGCTGAAGGGGGCTGGGAGAGTCTTTTTTCCCATAAGGACATTGAGTAAACTGTTGTACACCTGTGTTTTGACTACAACCCATTGCATGATGTCAGGTGTAGAATTGTCCACTTGTGGCACCATGTTGGTCCTCAACAAATTTTGAATTTTGGGGCATTTTAGATTTTGAAATTTTGGATTAAAGATGCTTCCCTCATATAAGACCTAGAGTCACAATAATTAGCCTCATAAAAATATTTATTTAAAAATTTTTTTTGAAAGGCAATTGAAGAAAACATTTAAGGAGAGTAGGAACAGAAAACATTTTCTGTTCTGGAAAATTAGAAGATATATAAGTTGCAGTTGTAGCTTTCACTTTCATCAGCAATGTGCAAGTAAGAGCAAACTGTGGTGCTTTATGCTATGAAGATGTAGCTGAAGAATCAATGAGGTAGAGAGTTTTGTAAAAATGAATTTATTTTGTATTTCCTTGACTTTTTTATTACTACAGTTCCAATAAGACTCAGTCCCACCAATGAGATGCTCTCACAGGAGACTTTGAATTGGAGCGGAATTGTATGGGGAAAGATTGGTTCCCATTTGTTGGCATAACTGGTGACAGAAGTGTCAAAGATCTGTAGCCTAAAATTATAGCTGTAGCTTCTGAATTCATGAGGTAGCTTCTGGATGCTTCCAGATGCTTCAGAAGCTTTAGGGAGAATTTCCTTGATTTGGGCAAATGCAGTTCTGCTATCAGAAGCAATCCCAACAATTCCTTGGTTTACCCCAGAAAAGAAGAGTCTGGTAACTGAGAGTTGCTTCTGAGAGCACCCCTGGAATCTGTTTCTCTTGCCTTTGATGATTTTGTATATGTATACTTCTTTGTATTAAGTATCTTTTTACTTAAACCTACTAAAGTGGACAATAGCATCTGCAACCACACCCTAATCAATGTAAAAGTGAAACGTTGGCCAAAAATGAATTCCAAATCATCAAAGCTATGCGAGTCTGAATGTACACACATGTTTCTTTGTGCAAACAAGGCAAATAATGAAAAAAAGACCTTGCATGAAGGTCCCAGGGCACATTTTCTGTACATCTCTGAGTCAAACCTCAGTGGTTATTGTAAGCGGTTATTATATCAGAATTGAACAAGGGTAGAAATCTCCAGGCTTCTCTGTGAATGGCTTGGTTTCTTGGAAAAGTGTGGGTGCTCGACGTCTGGGGAAAACACTTCCTGGAGGTGAGCAGATCTTGAGAGCCAGCAGCCACAAGAGTCCAGGATCCATGTGCACAGGAAGCACACTGTTGGGGAAGAACACTCCAATCCTTCTTCAGACGGTCTTCTGCAGATCCAGGAGGCCCTGCTATGAACAGATGCTCCTGTCAATGATGAAACCTTGGAATCTTTGAGGATTACAAGAGACTGGTTTAAAGATGCTGGGATACTTTGGCCAGAAGTTGTATACGGAGCTGTTGGTAGGTGTTCTTCACAAATAAACCCATGACCAATTTGGTTCTTCCTGCTACAAGGGGCTGCCCAAAGTCAAGATCATGAATGCTGTCTTGATAAACTGTACTTTCCAACTTTTATACTGTCAGACTATAAAAGTATAGGCTACTTTTACACATTTGAGACTGATTAATGGTGGTGATTCAAACGAGCTGAAGCAGTATTATGGAAATTTTCATTTCATTTAATACTTTTTGCCTGCAGATAAATTGCAAAGTTTGCAAATTTTAAATATCCAGGTCTTGTACCAATTCCCTGATATTTATTGGTCACTGGAAGTTTCAAGAATTTTGGAGCTGATTGAAGAAAAGACAGGACTAGAAGATGACAGTATTGTACAACAAGCTTTATTGAGTGGCACTTGGCAGGGATGGTGTTGCTCAGCAGTGAGGTGGGGCATCTCTGGGTCACGGAGCTTTAAGAACAGCAGAGGTTTGGGTCTTTTATAACTACAGAGTTTATCTTACCTATGGCTAGCAGATGTTGACTGCACTCTCATGGGATATGCAAAGCAGACAGGCTCTAAATAGCTAAAAAATATGCTTATGAGAGCTATATGTAAGTGATTGAATGTGTAAGATTTTGAGTTTGGTGCTGGCAGGTTTTGAGTTTACTGTCCTATTCTGAAGAAGTAAACAACATAGCGTCCAGTATACAGGGTTCCTCTTTGGCCAACTTACACAGCAGTGTCCACACAGCTCTTGGTAGCCTAGGAGTGTGTGAGGTTTCTCAGCACTCACCCATGCTTGCTGCTTCAGCAAGATGAGGGGTCAAGGAACTCCATGTGCCTCACTCTCTCCGTGGTTTCCAGATGATGAAACACAGATCTTTTCTAATCTTAGTTCCCAAATTGATCCAGAAATTCTACAAAAATATATATATATATATTTTAAAGTGAATCATAGAGTTGGCAAGAATTCCACAGAGGCTAAAAAATTAAAAAGTTTAGAAAACTTTGGAGGCATGTTCTGGGCCAATCTCTCAGTCAACTCCTGCTCAATAGTGGGGAAGATCTGATGACTTGTGCTTGGGTACCCAACTACTTCATATTTTTACCCCACATGCAGTTCAATTTCTCCCATCCCAGAGCCAAATAAAATCAAGTTTATTTATGTGAAGATAAATAATCTATTCTTATGCCAATATGCATTAACTCTTATTATATTTTAGTAGTTGGAGTATTTGCAATAAGTGTGATAAAAAGAGTATTGAAATTAAATCTGGTTGGGTGCAGTGGTTCAAGTCTGTAATCCTAGCACTTTGGGAGGCCAATGTGGGCAAATCGCTTGAGGCCAGGAGTTCGAGACCAGCCTGGCCAACACGGTGAAATCTCCTCTCTACTAAAAAGATAAAATTTAGCTGGGCATGGTGGCTGGCGCCTGTAACCTAAGCTACTAGGGGGGCTGAGGCAGGATAATCACTTGAGTCTAGGAGGTGGAGGTTGCAGTAAGCCGAGATTGCACCATTACACTCCAGCCTAGGCAACAGAGTGAGGATCCGTTCCCCCCTAAAATAATAATAAAATGAAAAAGAAATTAAATCTGTTCCTGAAAATTAAATGCCTGATATTTTCATTACAACCAATATTCACATGGGAGAGTAACAAATTTACTCAATAAATGCTTATTAGATATTTATTAAATGCTCACAATATTTTATACCTAATTAATGAATGAATGATAATTTTTTTTGAATACATCTTCAAGTAAAAAATTTCAACCTAGCCCAATTATTTTAAATCTTCTTTTTATAGAGAGAAGTATTTGTTGTCTGTGGTGAGAGGTTCTTTTCCACTAAACATTGTTGGTGATGTAATCTGTCATGAACAGATCTCACTATTTCTGTAGGCTTTATTATTGCTTTTTCTAGTACTTTGATAAGGTTTCAAGGAGGAAAACAATGGTAAGCCTAACACCCTTAATATTTCCTTCTTTGATCAGCATATCTGAAACATGGATTTGTTTTATGATATACAAAATAATTATGTACAAGAATATTGGTTTATCTGCAGGTTTTTTCTTTTTTGTTGTTGTTTTTGTTTTGTTTTGCTATTATTATTTTTTTTGAGATGGAGTCTCGCTTTCTCTCCCAGTCTGGAGTGCAGTGGCGTGATCTCGGCTCACTACATACTCCGCCTCCCAGGTTCATGCCATTCTCCTGCCTCAGCCTCCTGAGTAGCTGGGACTACAGGCACCTGCCACCACACCTGGCTAATTTTTTGTATTTTTTTTTCTTCTTTTTTTTAGTAGAGAAGGGGTTTCACTGTGTTAGCCAGGATGGTCTTGATCTGCTGACATCGTGATCCACCCCCCTCAGCCTCCCAAAGTGCTGGGATTACAGGCGTGAGCCACTGTGCCCGGCCTACCTGCAAGTTTTTAAAGTGAAAGAAATATGCCTCTAAAGAAAAGAAAGCCAACAACCCAAGTAAAATATCTCAGGGCAGCATTTAACTCTGTGAACTCTTCTTTCTTTGCTAAATCCACTCTTTTCTGGAGAAAAATCCAGAGCACTGATATGAAGATGATTGAGGTTTTATTTTAGCTTTTCAAGACACTTTGTGTTGAAGAAAATGTGCTACCATGATTTAGCAAAATAATCCAAGCTCACTGATGTTACCACTGAATCTATAAGTAGTAAGCATAAAACTACTGAGGCAAAAAATAAAAGTGGGGTAGGCCCAGCAAAACTGAACTAAATGATCTGGACTAGAATGCTAAATCTCATCCCTTAGAAATCCAGTAGCCAAGGAATTGGCTGTACAAGTTTATAAATTCAAAAATGTCATGAATTCAAAAAGTGTCATCTTGTAAAAGTTACGTTATGGAAGTGGAAGTGTATTTGTGTGTGGGCTTCTAGGGCCATCCATAATGTTATCAGTTTTAGGTTCAGCAAATAGGCCCTGTATCTTTCAGCGACCTTCCATGAGTGGGCCAAAGCCTGCATCCTCCTCACAGCTGATGTCAGTCCATGCACAGCAAGAGAACCGAGGACCCACCAACTACAGAGGGCTGTGTGTAGAGTAGTGTTTGTTTCAATGGAGGAGGATATTGTATGTAAGAACAATGCCATCATGTATCAGATTGTTAATTTATAAAAATAATTTTAGCTCAGAAGATATCAATCTCTTTCAACATTTGAGTGCTAACTAACCATGTTTGCTCTATCTCGTTTAATTCCTGTTTTTAACCAATTAGGCTTTCAAAAGAAGTAAGCACTGTGCTCAATTTTACCAACTAGAGATATCAGGGCCAGGATTTGAACCCAGATCTTTGATTTGTCAATTCAAGGCTTTAATGACTACACTAGCTGCCACTTTCTTTACAGTTAATCCCACAGTTCTCTCCAGAGTCCTTACTCGGGATGTTACAGACACCATGATGTCACCATTGCTTCAGACAAAGGGAAATTCAGTAGTATTGCTTGATAAGCACATCTCAAATATCAATATTGTTTTAAATTGGTTTTCTTTCAGTTTCTTCCATAGATTGCAAAGGTTCTGTTTAATTTGATGATACTACTTGATGCACTGATTTTGCTAAGAAACTCTATTCTCCATATACTAGTTGTGCAGCTCTCTGAAAGACTCTTTCTGCTGGGGTGAACCCCACACCACAGACTTTACGTGGTTCTCATCCCTGGCAATCTTGGCCCCTTAGCATTTGTAACCCGTCTGTTTCACAGCTCTAAGAGTGGTAAGGAAATGTGTGCTGTCTCCATCTCCATTTCTCCATCCCCATTACCGCCGACTGCATCTTCAGGGCTGCAGGGCAATCCATCAAGCAGGAGAGCGTGGTAGGGGCTTACTCTAATAAATGTGTCTCATCTGCAGGTTTTCCCGAAATATCTTTTCTCAGTTTACTTTTTGAAAATCACCCACACATTTGGATACTGACTGTTACTTTCATCACTGTTGAGTTTTGTGATCCACGATGTCCCCATTTTTTTTTCTTTTTCTTTTCTTTTTTTTTTTATTTGGAGATGGAATCTTGGAATGGAGTGCAGCGGCGTGATCTTGGCTCACTGCAACCTCCGCCTCCCAGGTTCAAGTGATTCTCCTGCCTCAGCCTCCTGAGGAGCTAGGACTACAGGAATGCACCATCACACCTGGCTAATGTTTGCATTTTTAGTAGAGATGGGGTTTCACCACTGGCCAGGTTGGTCTTGAACTGCTGACCCCAGGTGATCCACCCATCTCAGCCTCCCAAGGTACTGGGATTACAGGCGTGAGCCACCGTGCCCGGCCGATGTTCCAAATTTGTGAAATAATTAATTTTCCGAAATATCAATTTACATGTTCCTATGACAGTAACAATCAAGAACTTAAATATGCCATGATGTCAGTCATTGCCTTATGCAATGAGATTTGTGGAAATGAGAAAACATTGTTTTTACTTAATTAAAAGATTTTCCTTTCTGTGTGACAAAAAAAAGTTAATAGAAAAAGGATAAATGAAAAAAGCATAGATAATACATATTTGTGTTTTGTATATAATACCTTAAAGCTTCAATTATGTAAATATAATTATTTTCTGAATAGACACATTTCATTGGTTAGGTATTAGGATTCCTCATCTACTGATATTTGGGGCTGGTTACTTCTCTGTTGTGGGGGCTGCCTGTGCATTGCATGGTGTTCAGCAGCATCCCACCAAACCCCAACTGAGACAACAAGAATGTCTCCAGACATTGCCCAATGTCCCTGGGTGGGGGACAAAATCTCTCCCAATTGACAAGCACACACGCACACGCACATCTTTGTTTTGACTTTAATATTTTTCAGGCTATCAAATTATAATGAGAAAAAAATCTGCTATTTTAAGGTACAAGGCTAGTATCCCTAAATAAAATCACTATATACATATACAACAAATACAATAATAGGAAAAAATCTTTGATTTAGTGATCACACTGTATTAATTGGTGTTGCTGTTTACTGAATTATCTCCAAACATAGCAATCCAACAAATATGTATGATCTCAGCCTCCGTGGGTCAGTAAATCAAGAGTGGCACGACTGGTGCGTGATTCTGGTCCAGATACCAGTAAGGAACCTAGTTGTCTCAAGGTTCACCTGAGGCTGATGGAGTCTCTTCTAAGCATATGCCTTTGGGCCCTGGACAATGTCAGCCGTTCCTGGGCTGCTGGAGGGAGGCCTCAGAACCTCACCAGGTCATGCTGGCTTCTCCACAGGGCTGCCTCTGCAGCATGGTGACTGGCTTTTTCCAGCATGAGCCATCTGAGAGAAAGAGAGAGAACGCATACCCCAGATGGAAGCCACATGCTTTTCATCATCTGCTCTGGGGACTGATATCCCATCATTCCTGGGACAGTCCATCTCTTAGAAGGGAACCACTGTGACCAGCACACACTTGTGGGTGGATCATAAAGTGCGTGATTAGTGTGCAGGCTGCCAGAGAGGCTGCCTGAGACAGCCTTTCACTTCCTTGAGAAATGAGGGTCAGACTTCTCCTTCGCTTTGCCGGGACCTCTTCTCAACAACCAGGGCTCAGCTGAGACAACACTGCTTTCTAGGACCATGAGTTGTGCTCAACCCAGCCAGGGAGTCTCCTGAGCCACATTGGAGTGCAGTCCCCTATTGCACACCCATCAATGCCCATCAGAACTCCTCCCATCAGAACATCCGGTGACCGGCAGGAATCACCATCAGGGGCCCAGCAATAGGGGAGATTCTCCTTTTCTGAGGGGGTTGGAGCAGTAGACAAGGAGATGGCTCTGACGGCCTTAGGTGCAGCCCAGTTTCCAATCCAAGCTCACTGTGTCTCCTCACACCCCTTATCTGGCTTTTCTGACCCTCAGCTTTATGTATGTACGTATGTATGTATTTTATTTACTCATTTTTGGTAGCTTGGGACTAATACCACCTACCTCTTAGGACTATGGCGGGAATGAAATGAAGAAATGCATAGAAACATCCCAGGACATGGTGGAAACTATGAAATGCATGTTTTCTTACTATCGTTGATTTTCATAAGGGAATAGTTGTTAGTGATATTTCAAATGCAGGGCTCAGCATTTGTGTGAAATGACAGCCAAGTGCTGTTTGAGTTATCGGGCTAGCCTGGGCTTTAACCAGCAGTGAATTCTGAGTCACTGTGGGGAAAATGCTCTGAGTTCCAAAGTGTCTGGCTTGGAGTGAGCTTTTGAATAATAGCTTATGTTCATTTGGGGACAGCCTGTGAGAGTTCGATTTGCTTCCTGTACTTACTAATGATTTTAACTAGAACTCCTGACAAACATTATTTTAGTCAGAGTGCAGGAAAAATTCCTGGAATACAAAACAAGAATTCTGGAACCCGGCCTGCTACCAATTGTGGGGGTCATTCTGGGCAGGTGGCTTGATTTCAATTGGCCTCATTTTTTCCAAGTTTGCAATGAAAGAGGCATATGGATGAGGCAATTTCCAAGGCCACATCTGATAAAATTCTATGCTATTCATCTTTTTCTAAACAATCATGTCATGGAGAAAATCACCCAGTAAAGCAGAAAAGATTTTCTGAAATATCCCTGTAACTTTTCTGTGTCATTTAGAAAGAACTGATAGTCTCTAAGTCAAACCAGGTTTATTGACTCAGATGATTTTGCTGCTGCTTGCAAATCACAATGAAAAGTGGTAGAAAGTCTTTCTTTAAGAGGAACTGGTAACTGTTGGAGGATGTTAGTGACTGACTTATTTTGAAAACAAGTAAGGTAAGGGGCAGAATCAAAAACGTACTGTGTTTTTCTCAGATTGATGGTACCAATGGCTAACCAAATGGTGGATGACAAGATTTTTGTTTCTAGTATTCCAGCTAATAAATGAAGAAGGAAGGACAGAGTTAGAAGAGGATCATTTTGTGATCCCAATGAATTAATGGATCTAGGCATTGACCACCAACAGCTACTAACGTCGTAGAATGAGAGATGGCCCGACCCTGTGCACCTCCTCACAGGGGTTCATGATTCCACCATTAAAGTCCTTTTGGCATAAAAGTTGAGCCTGAATCTGATGAAACTCCTCTAGATCCACTTCCCTGTATAAAGAAAATACACAGGGAGAAGAAATATGTAAATAACAGCATGTAGAAGCAAACAGCAAAATTCAGTCTGCAAAACACTCTAGAGGACAAATTGATCTTTATTTATTTTGCAAATATAAGGAAAACATTATATGAAGAGAAAACTCAACCGATTAAAAGAGACATAAGAGATAGATCAATTAATCATAATGTGTGGACACAAAAAAATCCTTTGTGTGTCCAGGATTAAACAAACTGCAGAAAATGTAAAGAATGACATTTGTGACATTTTCGAGACAATGAGAGCTTTGAATACTGACTAGATATTCATTATCTTAATATTGATGATATTAAGAAATTATAATTTTAAAGATATAATGATGATATTATAGTCATGCTAAGGAAAAGAAGTTATTATCTTTGAGATACAGTCTGACACACTTGTAGATGAACTGATAGACTGTCTTCAAAATAATGTGGGGTGGGAGGTAAAGTAGTGAGTACATAGATGCAGAAATGGTGCAGATGAGGAAGTAAAATTTGGGGGCAGAGGTGAGACTAAAATGGCCAGGAGTTGAAATAGTTAAACATAGGTGATGGACGCAGGGAGATTTATTTCATAGATCTGTCTATCTATATGTTTGGAATTTCTCACAGCAAATAGTTAAAATACAAGTAGATACCAGCAGTTGAAGAAAATTAAATAGAACACATTATCTTCAAAGTCCATTCTGTATGTGTAAAGCCAACTGAAAATTGAACTTGTTTGGGTATCTAAATTTAGTCTAAAATGGACTTTCTTTATAAAATTCAACTTTATAGTCAATAATAAATGCTAACTTTCCACCTAAGAGTTGCAAGTGGGATGTAAAGACTGGTACATTGGAACTAGCTCATAGAAACTCAGGAGAATCTGTGATTAAATTTTTCAGTTGTTGAACAATCATTATTAATATTAAATTTTACAGTTATAGCAAAATAAATTCTATATGTTTAAAGATAGTAAATACAGTAATCAAAACTCCTTACTTCTGAGTTGCTTCACTGGACTTTCCCACTATCTGTGCTTTCAGGGTTATTCTATTGAGTATGTGATGGTGGCAGTGCTAAAGCATGGTGGGTAGGGTAGTGCATGTCTTCACAACTCCATATCTAATGAGGTCATGTTGGTTGTAACTGGACATTGAGGAATATTTATTCTATGGGAACTGGGGAATGGTACACACTAAAGGCCGGTTGTTAATAATTTATCAGCACACCACTTATATACGGAGTTGTTCATTTGATTCTAATGTAAGTAATATATGGATATAACACTTAAAATTAATTAAAGAAATACTGAAGAACCAACTATGTCTATCACTAAACTGTCTCATTCTTTTATACCTATGCATGTATGTGTCTGTCTCCTCTATTCATCCGCGAGCTCTTTGAGGGCAGTGAATGCATTTACTCATCAGTCTATTTTATTCCTAGTACTAGAAGAGTCGCTGATACGTTTGGCTGGCTGAATGATGAATGAATGAAATTCTATTTATTTAATGTCTTCAATGAGCTCATCATTGTACCCAATATTATGGAGATTCAGAAGAGATTTTCTTTCCCATCAAAATGTTTTTGATGGGACAACCTACTGGTAGATTACACCATAATAACAGTGATATATATTAATGTGCTAATTTATTAGATGGAAACTATAAATTCTAAAAGAGAAAAATGAATGAGAAGGTCAGAGAGGGCAGTGAAATGTTAGTTATCTTGGGTTAATTCTCACCAATTTCAGTTCCTTGTTTAGGAACTTACCATATACCAGGCATGGTGCTAAATAGTTTATATATATAATATTTTATTTAATAATCTTAATGTTACTCTATGAAGATATTACCATCCTTTATTTTGTAGATGAGAAATTGAGCTTTAAAGAGGTAATGTAATCTTCAGCAAGAGGTAAGCCTTACATTTTAACTCAGGTTCCTCTGCTTTCAAAGTGCATGATTTTCAGCATGTTATGTAATGTCTTAGAGAAGAGAAAGAGTAGAATTCGTTTCTGAAAGATTTGGTATAATTTGAAAAGTAGAGAGAAGGAAAAGATATTGTATATAATAAGAGAAGAACCATTATCAAGATAAGGCATCAGGAGTAAAGGGGATGTCTGGAGCTCTGAAGAGCCTGTCCTGGGGGAGCGGCTGACTCATTTTGGGAGAGGATGACTATGTGGTTGGCTGGCAGGACGGATTTTCTTGAATGATTTGAAATCCAGGCAGAGAAATTTGGCTCTCAAATGGGGAGCCATTGAGGTTTCTGAGCTAGAGAGTACTATAAACATTATGGAATTCAAAGCGCATTAGAAAATATGCCAGGTGGATTGAAAATGCAAGAATGGCAACAGATGTTGTGGTAATAAAGGTATGAAGCAACATAAAACTGAAATAGAATAATAAGCATTTTCTTTGGGCTTTGGGAATGTTCTTCATAAGTTATTGCTCTTAAGCAGTAATAATGAGGAAATCACAAAACAAATTCACATAACTGGACAGGAAATAACTAGTTTTTTTTTTTTTTCTTCTGGTAGTCATAGTAAAATCCAATATGCTACCATAAAGGAGACTGAATCCTATAGCGGCATCTAGTCTCTAGCACACTGCAGGTCCTTTCAGTGTATTTTGAGTGAGCAGGCTCTTGAGTAGGAAGTAGAGCATCTTTTGTTTCAGGGCACCCAAAGCCAGCATTAGACTCATTCCTACCGCTTGCTGGCATTTCCCTGGCACCTTCCCAAATGTCCCATTGGGAGGATAACCATCCCCAGTGGAAGACCACTCAGGGTAGCAGACCACCTCTTGAATTCAGTTTCTTGCTCTTTTCCCCAGAAATATCACATCCACAGAGAATGCTTCATATCAAAGAACATGTATTTCATTACCAGGAAAGACTTTATAACGATTTAATTATTCATCACTTTGACCTTCCAAGTCTCTGACCAGATGATTTGGTTGACCTCATTTGAAATGTTTCTTAATGACAAAAAGGAGAATTGCATACAAGTACCATGAATATAATTTCACAAGAGTAAGTACAATGTATAAAAATCATTCATAAGAGTAAAACCATAACTTACTCAGGTTGCAAGAAATTTGAGGTGAAGAATCACTTTAGCGGACATTCAATACAGCAAAGGAAAAAGAAGTGTAAATTCCTCTGAAGAAAAAGAAAGATGAATGCAGATTGAATGTGACCAGTCGGTTTTAAACAACTTATTAAATCTGTCAATGAGAACCAACTTTCATGCTTTTAGTTTGTGGAGACTGATTGCATTTTCAAAGTCCCAAAGTCACATTCAAAATTTATGTTTTACAAAAATGAGTAGGTGGAGATGAATAGGTTTTACTGATCTCCCCTAGCTCCAACTCATTTGCTGCTGTAGTTCACAGGAAATGGCACTGCAGCCCAAACCCCTCCCTTTCTAAGCTTCTGCCTTCAAAAGTTCTAACGTTCTACATGCCAGAGGGACATCTTCCTTCTTTTTACCAAAAGCTTCTCACCAAATTCTTAAAATGCACTATTGGTAGAATCACAGGCAATAGATTAGCAGGAGATGGGTATCAAAAATGGGGTAAAGAAAATTTTATCAAACCAAGGGGTTTAGAGAGGGAGAAGCTGGAATGAGTTGAAATGCCTGCTGTACAGTCCCTGAGAGGACAGTAGGATGATGGGAGCTGCTCAGGTAACAGGAGCTGTCAGGTCTGCCTCTGAAGACAAAGTCCAAGCAGAGCCTCTCTTAGGAAAGGGAGGAAGCCTAGTCTCAGCCTTCAAGGAGCCGAGAGCCTGCTTAGTGAGACTGAGCTCCAGCATTTGAGACCACATGACAGAGAAGAGTGAATGCTGCTTTAGGAAGACGTCAAAGGAAGCAGGGCCCACTGATGCTTGGAAGGTCAGGAAGACTCTGTCTACACAGAGCCTGGATCTGGTAGCATTGACGCCCTTCTCACATGACCAGGTAACTAACTAGTGCAATATTGAGTTTTGTTTAGTATTTGAATACATACATTTAAAACACCTAATTCTATTCAAATATTTAATTATGATGGTCCGTTTTACAATGGCTTGGACATTTTGAATTGAACTCGCTAGTCTTCCTACAACTCCTTCCCTCTGTTCTATCTTCAACACATCATCCTGTGATCCTTGGAAAAGACAGGTCAGATATCCTTCCTTCCGCAAATCCCACCAATGGCTTCCCATGTCATTGGTAGCCACAGCTGAAGGTTTTGGAGTGGCTGCCAGAGCCCTGCCTTATGGGACCTGTCACCTCTCTGACTTTGTCTCCTTCTACCTCTCATTACTGTCTGCACCAGCCTCATCGTATCACTAAGACACATTCCCTCTAACATCTGGACCTAGGCTGTTCCCTTATCTTGGAATTCCCTTCTGCTGTTGTCTACCTAGCTCCCACCCTCACCTCCTTCAAGTCTTTGCTCAAATGTCACCTTCTCAAACCCCTCCCCTCCCCATGATCACCCTGTTGAAAATGGCAGTCAGTCTATCCTGTGTTCTCCTAGTTCTGCTCTAGGCTGTCCTTTCTCTCTACCCCACCCTGGAGCACTGATCACCCCAACATGACATTAATTTGCTTTTGATGGTCTTAATTTACTGTCAGTCTCCACCCCCTAAAACAAAGGGATCTTTCCTGATTTGCACAGTGCTAGATCAGAGACAAGCACATGTAGACATCCAATATTTGTCTACTGAGTTAACTTAATTCACCTTCTCTTTACATCTGATGGGCATACCGAGGGTGTCCAAGGCTGAGCTGTAAAGAAACACAGTGAAGTTCAGAATCTGTGCAGGGCTGCCTTATTTTCTGGAAGACAGCCTGCTTCTTTTGGAGCTGAATGTCGACATCCTCAGAAACCCCTGCTTTCAGATGCTGATTATCTTTCTATTTCCTTAGCTGCTTTCTCCCTTGCAGCACATCAATCACTCACTCTTGCTTTCTCACATGATGTATAGTGCTGACAAAGCCCATTCTCACTTCATCATGTCTATTGTGTCCAAATTTTGCACAACTTACATTCAACACCCTTTTCCATCTGACCACCTGGGCATGCATAGATTTCAGTATCACCATGTGCAACCTCCTTTGCTAGCCTAGAGATGTGGGTGGCAGCAGGAGTAAAGAGTTGCCTGCTTGAATCTTGAACACACTTTGGTACACTATACACAGGCAGTGGGAATCAATTTTGTATGCAGTGTACATTATCTAGTTAGGGACTACTACTTACCTGATCTGCCAGGTCTCAGCACAGCAGACTTGACTGTAGTTAATTGGACCCACTCATTCAGAGACTTCTTAACAACTCCTCAAGAGGTTCTTGAGCCTGTATAACAACACCATAAGGAATTGCCTTTGAGCAAGTGAAGATACAATACACAATGAACTAATGATAATTGAATGACTAAATCCTTAAGCACTAATATAAATATCCAGCTATAACAACAGTGTGATTCATGCATTTACCCGATTGTTCCATTAAAATGAAGGCCTCACGGGGGCAAGAACTGGATTGGTCCTGTTCCTCACGGGGCCTCTGGGTTGGCAGATAGGGGCTGAGTAATTCTTGCCAAATGGGCAAATAGTGCTTCACGTCCAGGGAACGTCAGGGCTCCTTCTGGTTATGAGCATGGGCTCTGTCCCTTTGAGGGCTCTGTCACCTGGCCATGTGTGTAAATTCACAAGTTATTTGTGGTCCCTGTGCCTCAGTTTCCTCATCTTAAGAACTATGGGTGATACTAGTTTTTGATTCATAAGCATGTGTGAAGATGAAATGTATGAATGTGTGTAGGACCTCTGGGATTGGTGAGTGGCATAAGGTGAGTACTTATAAATGCAGACTCTTGCTGATACAGGATTACCACTGGGCCACAAAGACCTTCCCACTGTGCTTTCCACAAGGCAACTATTGCAGGCATTGTGGGGCTGTTAGGCAACCTTTCAGTTGCTGAAAAATTGCTCCTGGAGGCTTCCTAAATTGTCAGCATAAGGTTCCCACTACTGTTTCAGTGTCCACAAAGCTGGCCCTGGTCCCATTTGTGGCTGCTGGCCCCTTTCTATGTGGTCACCATCGTTGATCCACAGATAACACCCCTGAGGGCACTGTCCAGACCTTGGACCATGAGTGACCCTCAAGTCTACTTTCTTTGGCTGACAACTCTGACGAGCCCCTGATTTTACATTTTCTAGGCCCCTGGGCCTTTGCCGTGGTGCTCTTCCCATGTGGACTTCCCCAAGGGCCTTGGTGCTCCCGATTCCAGCAGCCTGGCTCTGCCATGTCTCTGTCTGAGTCTCTCACCAACAAGTGCAGGACGGCAATCCCCTTGTGGTGGGGCTGATAGAGTAATTAGTGGGCTTTTAGCTACCCACCCTAATGATGTTCTTTTCACACTTAAAATAAGCAGTTATTTAGTGCAAGCTGTTCTGTTTCTAATTGTCACTTCCTAATTAGCTCTGCCAAGCTTTTGTGGTTGTTGTTTTTACCGATTGGTCTCACTCTGTCACCCAGACTGGAGTGCAGTGGTGTGATCATAGCTCACTGCAGCCTTGAGCTTCAGGGCTCAAGTGACCCTCTCAACCTCAGCCTCTGGAGTAACTGGGACTACAGATGTGCACTACCAGACCTGGATTTTTTTTTTTTTCTTTTCTTTTTTTGGAGAGGGGTCTTGGTATGTTGCCCAGAATGATCTTGAACTCCTGGCTTCAAGCAACCTTCCTACCTCAGTCTCCCAAAGCATTGGGATTACAGGTGTGAGCCACTGCACCTAGCCAACTCTGCCAATCTTGACCTAATAGAAAAAAAATATTCTGAGGTTGAGTATCTTTAACAAGAATACTCCTGGTCATTCTGAAGCCACATGCAAGACACCCCAAGCTGCACCATCAGATTCTCCCCAGGCTACATGCACAGACACTGTGCTTAGAGGATCATGGAAGAGTTACTGTCTGCAGTTACAGGCGAAGGGCAGAGTTTCCATGTTTTCTTATTGTGGCAAGTTAAATACCTTTATTCTCATCAATTTGACACAAGGATATTCTCATCATCTATAGTGTTACATTATGTGAATCCAAAGAAGGCTTACAAACTGATATTCATGTTGGTAGACACTTCTCTCACCAATATAACTAAACTTGTTAGTACATGAGCCACACATAACTTGAAGTGACAGGCGTATTTGAATGCAACAAAAATGGTATTAATGATTCTTAAAATAATTGATAACAATTGGTTAAAGTATTTGGGGAATCATATCTAGTACTCTCTCTATGTTATAAATTGAATATTTATAAAAGGATATTTTATTCCCAAAAAGAAATCTTGTAATCAATACATTCAATGACTAACTGGGGGATAAAGAAAGGTATGATAAAAAGTGTTCATGGCCATGTGTGGTGGCTTACGCCTGTAATCCCAGCACTTCGGGAGGCTGAGGTGAGCAGGTAGCTTGAGCTCAGGAGTTTGAGACCAGCCTGGGCAACATGGTGAAACCCCATCTTTACAAAAAATACAAAAATTATCTAGGGGTGATGGCCTATGCCTGTAGTCCCAGCTACTTGGGAGGGTGAGGTAGGAGGATCGCTTGAGTCTGGGAGGTAGAGGCTGTAGTGAGCTGAGATCACACCACTGCACTCCAGCCTGGGTGACAGAGTGAGATCTTGTCTCAAAAAAAAGGGCTCATTATTGCATAAATAATATCAAATATATTATTATAAAGCAAAGGTGATAGAGTAACCAAGAGTAACATTCGCAGAGAAGTCTCTTACATTAATAGCTCTGAAACTTCTTCTAAAAATTAAAAAATTGTCAAATAAAATTTCACAAATGTACAGTATTTATTTGAAAGTCAAATCAATTATTCATTATTAATTTCAGCTGCTTTAGATGTCTCTAATTTGAAGAAAAATATTAGTTTATGAATAATATATGTTATGGCATCTAAAATTAATCATTTGTAGTTTGGGATCAATGTATCTATTCCCACAAATGAGAATGTGCTAGAATTTAGTGAAATAAACAAAAAAATCAAGCAAATAGATATAGGTGGTTGATGAGTTGTGCAAGGAATTTAACTGGCATTCAAGAGGGTTTTAACTTGGATCCATTGTGAAGATAGAATATGAATAATACGATCAAGTCACCTATTTTGATCATTTTATTGTGCTATGGGATGAATAAAAGGGATTGATGATCAAGAAGTAAGTCATTAAAGGCCAAAAGAAGGATGGAAACCACATATGAAAATTGGAAAGGATTGCTATATCCAAGCACAGCATAAGTATTGAGTTAGAATTCACATCCACTCATCAGGAGCCTGCCACACTCCGGTGTCCTTTATAGGCACAGACTCATTTAAGTACAGAAAGAAATAATTTTGCACAAAGAAGGCAGAAAAACGTCTAGGAGTCAGATGATGCTTTATAAAAGAGAGCTAAGAATCAGGCTAGCTACAAATAGGGCATATGCAAATGAAAACTGGGATGCCATGGTGTGATGGCAAGCTCTCCTCCTGATAACACGGAGCTCGTCCCAGCAATGGTGTCAGGCTTGCTTCGCTAGCGTCAGGGAACACGATCATATCTCTATAGTTAGATTTTGAGAGATGGAAGAAAATCAGGATTTCTCAGCTTATAGATGACAAGAAGAACTTGAAAAGTTTTGATGGAAAGATCCAAAAATTATTCATGGACTTGGAAAACAAAACAAAACAGATTCCCAGAGGAGGAAATAATTGTTTAGCCTTAAGAAAAAGGACTGAAGAGATAGTAATGTACAATAAGTACCTAATATATCTCTATCTCAGTTTTATATATACACTTCATATGCACAAATTTTTACGACATGTATACACACTATATATATATATATATATGTACACACACAATATGAATTATTTATATATGAATATAAAGATGGGGGTAAAAACCCCCACCTTTATTTTGAGACTGATTAGATGTTACATTAAACTGGAAAATAGTGGAATCTCTTCTTTCCATTTGTGTGTTGAAAAATAGGACAAATTCCTATTTATTTGATGTTGACATGGATATGTCCTGGAGCAATAGAAGGGCAAGGGTGGCCCTTTACATGCTCTCTACCTCTCTCAACCTATAATTCTCTGGTTACACATTCCTTTTATTAGACCAAATCAATAAAATTGTCCATGAACAAAACCAAGCTTTCCTCCCTGAATAGTTTGACTCAAAGTATTGAGAAATGTAACTGCAAACCCAATTTTCCTCTTGGTTCCTTTAAGGAAATAAAAAAAAAAAAAATCAATTTCAAGAAGATTGGCCTTTTGACCAGTAAAAAACCCCTCAATTAATTGCTTGTGAAAAGCAGTTTTTTTTTTTTTCTGCTGTCAGCTGCTAGTGACCATCCTGAAATGCCTGCCTGTCATTTGGCCCTGGGAGTATTAGCACATTGGAACTTCAGCGCCTCTGTTTTCCCCAATACGGAAGCACACAGAAATCACTTCTCCAAGTCAGAGGAAAAAAGGAAAATGAAACTCACATTAGTGGAGCCAATTCTGACCTTATGAAGCATCTACGGGTCTATTTCCTGGGCTAGTGCAAGGAAGTGTTCCCATTTGAACTTGACACATGAAAAAATGAAGGCACAGAGAATGAACGAGATTATGTATGGGAACACGTAGCTTTCCACCTCCAAAACTTATACTCTTTACTGCTACCTAAATCTGCCATGCCGATTAATTACCACAGATCCTACAAAACATAAGGCACCTTGATGACTAATGTATGATTACTTTATGTTTTATGGAAAGTGCTGGCGGCATTGATATCTGCTTTGCCATTTTACCATATCAGCCAAGACATGTAGTCATTATAATTTGTTATTGTAGCCTGATTCCCCCACCAAGTTATTGTCAGGTAACAGTGTATCCTTTGTAGATAAACTTATCTTCCTGTCTCCCCCAGAAAAATCCCTGATTTTACTAGACTTGTTTAGCAAACTTCCTACTTTTAAAATATAAGTGCTGAACTACTCATCATCGGTGTAAAGAACAATTCTACAGGATGTGAAATTACATTATAATGTGTAGATTTCTAGCTTCGAGCAATCAGAAGGTTAACAAGAGAGCTTGTCAAAAAAATAGAACATAGATCAACATTTGAGGTATAAGAAAAACACATATTACAAGGGGAAGAGTCCCTAAAATAAGGTAACAATTAATCACTGTTATAGCATAGGTATGATTATAGAAATATAAGGATTATCATATAAATAATTCATTTTCCTAAGAATTTTGAATCATTATATCTTGGTTTCACCAAGATTCTATTTTATATAGTTTCCCCTTTTCTGCTTTACCTCAGACAGTAATTTTTTTTGAGTTATTCTCAAAATTGATGACAATTAAAACCTCTTGTTCAATTAAAATAAATTATCTATACACTAAGATTTATTCCAAAATCGTAGATACCAAAGAAAGCGTTGAAGTAAGTTTTCTATTAATTAAAGTTTGGAGTTTTGATTTTTGTCCTTAGACATTCTAAACTACATATATTATTTTGAAAAACATAGGAGTCAACAAAAGCCACTTTCCTCTAGAGTTTGTGGGAATTCTCATTAGAGTCTCTTGAAGTACAGAAATCTTGTTTGTCCTTCATCAGGGTCTCCAAGCAGTGGACAGTGAAAGCCAAAATAAAATGTGACTTATTGCACCCGTGCCCAACAGAGATAGCAGCCCACTACCATGTGCATCCTGTTGGTAAAAGCCCAGCAGCTGGATGAATAACATGTAGGCATGCAAAGAATAACTTGTTTTCTTAGATAAAGGAAATTGACATAAAGGATGCATTTAAAACCTCTAACCAATCTTAGGTGAGAAAATTTGAGGGCTGCATTTTTTCAAAGTCTTGGTGAGATAATATACACAAAGGAGTAGCAAAATTCTCCAATATTTATCATTAGCTCAGGGTCAAACTGTCCTATTTTTATTCAAAATGAGGAAGAAAGAGAGACTGGGATCGTGGAAAAGCGTAGGGTGGAGAGTCAGAAAGAGAGAGGTTTTGTTTGGAGAAACTGTTATTAACATAATTTAAGATCTATTATTTTCGATAACTATTCTCCCCATGGCAAATAGGATAGTTTAGATTCATTCTTCATGGTTAATTCTCTCTACAGTTCTGAAAGGAAGTGTTATTATTTGCACTTCACAGGTGAGCCACCTGAGGTTTAGCTCTATTTAATATCTTGCTCAAGGTCACCCAGCCAGCTCATGCCAGAGTCAGATTTTGGCCCAGGTCTTCCAGACTGCTAGCTCTGGGGACTTTCCTCCAGCATCCCACAGTGTTGCACTTAAAGTGGGCATCTCCCAGCAATATAGAAAATTAAGGCTTATGAGCTATAATTTCTTTAAATGGTAAGTTCCAGTATTATCTCCAAAGTTTATAACTTACTTCACTTAAGAATTCAAGACACTTCAATTGAATTTTAATAATTTAGAATTTACTAGGCAAGAACCGTGTTGAATGGTTCAATTACTAGCTGGCAAAATATCCAGTAGAATGAGTTTTATCATATATATTGCAATGACATATGAGTTATATACTTTTTTATTTTTATTTTTTATTTTTTGAGACGGAGTCTCACTCTGTCACCCAGGCTGGATTGCAGTGGTGTGATCTCAGCTCACTGCAATCTCCACCTCCTCAATAAATACCAAATTTATTGAGCGTTTTAGCATGAAGGGCTGTTGAATTTTGTCAAAAGCCTTTTCTGCATCTATTGAGATAATCATGTGGTTCTTGTCTTTGGTTCTGTTTATATGCTGGATTACGTTTATTGATTTGCGAATGTTGAACCAGCCTTGCATCCCGGGGATGAAGCCCACTTGATCATGGTGGATAAGCTTTTTGATGTGCTGCTGAATCCGGTTTGCCAGTATTTTATTGAGGATTTTTGCATCGATGTTCATCAGGGATATTGGTCTAAAATTCTCTTTTTTTGTTGTGTCTCTGCCAGGCTTTGGTATCAGGATGATGTTGGCCTCATAAAATGAGTTAGGGAGGATTCCCTCTTT
>NW_016807891.1:1911614-1927268 GCF_001698545.2 Rhinopithecus bieti
GCCAGGTGTTGGGTATATTCTCCTGGTGTGCCCGTTTGCTTAAAGCGCAGTATTGGGGTGGGAATTACCCGATTTTCCAGGTGTTGTGTGTCTCAGTTCCCCTGGCTAGGAAAAGGGATTCCCTTCCCCCTTGCGCTTCCCAGGTGAGGCGATGCCTCGCCCTGCTTCAGCTCTCGCTGGTCGGGCTGCAGCAGCTGACCAGCATCGGTTGTCCGGCACTCCCCAGTGAGATGATCCCAGTACCTCAGTTGAAAATGCAGAAATCACCAGTCTTCTGTGTCACTTGCACTGGGAGTTGGAGACTGGAGCTGTTCCTATTCGGCCATCTTGCTCCGCCCGTATCGAGTATGGAATTCTAATCCAAGTTATTTCTCTTAGAGATTTCAAAATGTTTTTATTGTCTTCTCATATATGTTGCTACATTTCTGAATTCTAATGCTCATTTGGTGCATTTACATTATTGTGCTTCATCTTTTTTTCTAGAAGTTGAAAAGTTGAAAAGATTTATATTTTATACATGGTTTTCTGAAATTCAATTACATATGCCTACTGGATCTTTTTTTTTAAAGTACTTTCTAATAAATTCTGAGAGTCCTTTGAAATTTCTGCCTTCTCTTCCCCTCTAGATCCTGCCTTATTACTTCTCTTCACCCCGCTTGTTCTCTGTATCCTCTATTCCCTCTTCTGAGCAGCACAGGAGATGAATGTTAGAATCTGTGAATCTGTTCATGATGCTTCTTAACATTTCCTTCTTACTTTGTCTTTATCCTCTCAGGTCACCTTCTGGAAGAATGCCTCACCCGAATCTTCTGGTCAGGTAATTTTTTCTTCAATTGTGTCCATTATGTTATTCAGCTGATGTGTTGCACTTTTAATTTGCATGAGCAAGTTTTTAATTCTCACACTTCTTATTCACACGAGATCCGCCTTCAATGTCTCTGAAGGTCCAGCATGTGGACTTCTCATGGCTGCCATCTGGCTGTTCAGTTATCTGTGTTTCATGGGTGGGCGTCCTCCCCTCAGTTCTCAGGGTTGTTAGTTCTCAGTCTGCCCACCACGTTAGAATTTGGCTGTCATCTGTGTGAGAAGCCCTGTTGCCTCCATTTGTAGGCTTCCTAGGAAGGGGAAGGAGGGCTTCTGGGTCCTTGGCTGTTTCTGTGAGAGCAGGAGAGGCCTTGATCTGCTGTGAGCTGAGCCATCTTGGCGATGTGCCATAATCCCTTCCAGCCTGGGGCCCTCTAACCATTCCAGGCACTTCCCTGCTTTCAGACCCAAGCTCTCACACCATGCAGATAGTCCCTTTACAGCAACCTGGCCCAACAAGGTATGCAGCTGGCAGGCTGTGGAGCATGGGCAGGAGCAGCTGGAAGCCCCTTCTGTTGTCACTTCCCAGGTTTCCAGGGCCCCTCCTGCCACCACCTCTAATTAAGGTGTGATTTTGTGCTTTTCCCACAATTTCATACATTTTTAGTTTTCTATTTCAACACAATTGATGTCTGCCTTAATACCTTTCAAGGATTTCTCATAGTTTTTAGAGCCAGTGGATGCTTTCTTGTTTTCCTTCTGGTTTTGGATTTTTTTAAAAAACTTTCAATCATTTCTAGAAACTTGGAATATGAGAAGCTCCACTGTGGTATGGATATCCCTACCTCTGTTAGACAAAAGGAACCTGAACCAGTAAAATAGCCAGGGGACAAGGCAATCTTGGGGAGTCCATGCCCTGGCTTTATTCATATTGAGATTTCTTGACTCTTGGAACGTAGCTGTTGTTCACATGAAAAGAAAGCATTAAGGTTAGCCAAAGAAGGTTTAAGATTTGACATTTCAAATGCATAGCAAATTTATGAAAAGAAGAATATTCAGGGATAATGCAATTTCAACTGACTAAAAAGAATCAGTGCAAGGTCAAGAAAAATCCATCTCCGTCTGCCACATTTGAGCTGATAATCAATGTATCACATATTAATTGAATATCCATCCACACATGTACAACACACTGAATCAGTTATAAAAGATAGGAAGTAAAATGTGTAATGCTATAAAGACATGTGAAGTTTAAGGCATCAAATACTCCATTGGCTTGGGTGATGCTAGATACTCTATCAAGCAGACTCCAAACTGTACAATGCTTAATCACAGTAAGACTTTATTTGTCGTTCACATGACAGTCCAAAGCTGGCCCGTGAGGGTTGTCATTCCTATGGTCATATCGGGATTTTGGTTGAGAGAGGTCTGCCATGTTCCACGTAAGGCTTTTATGGTGGTTTTGTTGTCTACATTCCAATCTACTAGATGGGTAAAGAGTATGACTAGCATCTGTGGGAAGTTTTGGGGACCAGGACTGAGACATGGAAGTGGCACAAATCACTTCGGTTCCAACTATGCTACCTAGAACCTCATCACAAAGCCAGACTTAACTGCAAGGGAGGCTGGGAGATATTGTCTAAATGTGTGCTCTAGAAGAAAATGAGGACAAGGATTCTGTGAACACGGGCAGTCACGGCCACAAGTTGCTTTGAATAAAACGAAATAGTCCAATAAGGTTGTCCTCAAGGATAAACTGAAGTTTGTTGGACAATAGTGCCATGTCAACAACAACAAAAACCCTAGTAAGTATAAGCCTACGTGATTGGATCGAGGAGAAAGTCTGCTACCTGGTCTGAATGCCAAAACATGACTCTCACCTTTAAGCTTATTCCACCTTCTCCAAAGAAACAGTCTCTTTAAAGTCATCAGGCACCTAAGCAAAGATAAGGAAGTGATAAGTTGAAGGTGGGAGCCTGTGTTCAAAAATGAACTCCAATAACCGTGCTGCTGTAAGAACAGCAACAACAATAATTATCCTCTCACAGTTCTGGGGGCTAGAAGTCCAAAGCTGAGGTGTTGTCAGGGCCATGCTTCCTCTGAAGCCTCTGGGAGAGGATCTTTTCTTGCCTTTGCATCTTCCAGTAGCCACAGATTTTTCACTTCAGTCTCCACCTGCACCCCACATGCTATCTTCCCTGTGTACCTGTGTCTTCACGCGGTATTCTCCTGCGTGTGTATACGTGTGTGTCCACATGTTCTTAGAAGGACATGGGTCATGTTGCATTAAGGCCCATTTGAATAGTTTTATTCTTAACTTTATGACAACTGCAAAGATGTCACATTCACAGGCACTGGGGCTTAGGTCTTTGACACATCTTTTTGGGGGGACACAATTCAATCCGTAACAGAGTGCAGCAAAGGGAACTCTGCTTTGCCAAGCAGAACTGTGGGTGATGGACCTGAGACCTTTCGTCTTGCTCCGGTTCCAGTGAGTGACTCCTTTAGCTGATAAATTTCCATAATGGAAAGTCAAGCTGTCTCAGGAGAAACCTGCCTCTGTAAGTCTGATAAAATCTGCAGTCTTTCTTCTGTCTCCTAATTTGCCATAAAATGGCCTAAGAATCTCCCTTGCTACTTTGCATGATCAATAAATGTGATTTGCTGAGGAGAACGTACAAAACTACAGCCTCTTCTCCCAGGACTTTTCTTCCTTCCTTCACTATTCGTGTCTAATTGTATCACTAGGATACAGACAAGATCTTTAGCTTTTGACTCAGCTACGACCGGCCAATTCTGTCTGCTGCTACCCCAGCAACTGTGGTCTCTGCCTCTAAATCTGCCAAGTCAAACAGCAGTCAGTGCAGCCTTCATCTGGGCTCAGTGTTTTATGGGTGTGAGAGCACCATAAGGAAGCTGAGCCACAGCCAGAAGAGGAATTATCGCCGGATTGACATTTTATCTGTGGGGCATTGAGTTATTCTAATGGACGTCATTAAATTTCTCTTCTCTTCATTCCCAACTTTTCAGGGAAGAGCACCTTCGGATCTGAGAATTATTTCTTCAAGCCATGTGGTTGAAAAGAGAGCAGACGCATTATTTTTACAGCCCTGACACCCAGCCCCCAACAACTGAAACTAGAAATATGCAAAATGCCTTTGACTCACCCATTGAATTGCTTGGTGGGGCGACGGGGACTTGTTATCCTAGTGCTGAGAGATGGGATTCTGTTGTCATGCCTGATCCACTGTACACACACCTTATGGTTCAGGATTTTGGTAGAAAACACATCAACTAAGGTAGTCATTTAAATATCAACTAATTTACTTTTTAATATTTCTCTGAGAAAATATTTAATATTTAATAGAAAATAGAAAAAATATACAGAAAAATAGAAAATACAAAATATTTAATATTTCTCTTTAATAATAGGAGGAAAACATCTTTAATTGTTTAAAAAAACACCCTCACTAAATTGTTTTGGCAAAAAGAAAAAAAGTACATTATAAAGAATTTAAGCAGTGAAGAAAAGTACCAAAATAGCAAAAGAAAATATGACTCTAAACCCCATCATCAGGGAAAACCAATCATTAATATTAAGTAGACATTATTTAATGTTTCTGTCCATATATACAAATGTAGATAGGGGATATATGAATAGTTAGACAAACAGAAATAAATAAGCTTCTATAATTATTTCTCTATGCCTTTACCAACATTATACTTCATTGAATTAATATAATTTTATAGTATGTCTTAACACTTGTTGTCGATTTCATCTCATTATTTAAATTTTTCAAAATACCCATTTTTATTCTGGGATGTTTATTCTTCCATAAGAATTTTATAATTTGACTTTTGGAGTTAATGACCGCATATTATTGAGATTTCCCATTTATTAACTTTACTGGTCCTGTGTTCGGTTCTTTTATCCTTTGGCAAAATTTTGTATCGTCATCCATTAAGTGCTTGTACATATTTTGTTTGTTGGTTCATTCTTAAATATATTATCATCGCTATTGTGAATATTTGTTCCCAAATAATTTCTGCTGTTATTGATGTTTATATGTTCATCTTATAGACTCATCTTGCCCTTTTCATCTGTTAGCGCTTTCAATTGTAGACTATTTTCAACAGTCTACAACTATGACACGTTGGGTTCTTCTGTTTCACTCCTTACATCCTCTTTTTCAGTCATATTATATATTATATCACATATTACTCAAATGTTTAATACTAGTGAAGACAGAAAATATAATACTCTTTACTTAATGGGAATTCTATTTACAAATGGTTTTTGCATGTGTTTTGATTAAGTAATTCTCGTCTTCTACTTTTCTAAAGTTCTACATTTGTTAAAAATCAAAAGTGAGTTTTGAATTTTATTCCAGTGTTTACAACCGACATGTTCATTTGGTTGATGTTCTTTCGTTCATTGTTGTGGTGAATTATAATTGATAGGCTTCCCACTGTTATGCCACTCTTTGGTTTTAGGAGACAAATCCTAGGGTGTCTTGAAGACATTTTTCATAATTATACTGCTGAATCCAATTTCCCCATTTAAATTTAGACTTTTTGTATCTATTTCATGGTATATATGGTATGTAATTTTCTTACTCGGTTCTTATTCAGAAATGTTATCAAGATTATATTAGCCTCATAAAAGGAACTTTTGCTCTACTTTGTGGAACAGTCAGCGTAAGGGAGGACTCACGCAATAAAGATTTACTCACACACAGTCAGAAACCTTCTGGCCCTGGTATCATTTGGGGGTGAGAGATAAGGTTAAGATTAAATGTTTTGCTCTCTATTCCAAATTTTTTTAATGATGATTAGGTTATCAAGGTAATCGCATCCTCTTGAATCTATTTAGTTATCTTTTAGCTTTCTAGAAATTATCCGTTTAGTCTTTAGTTATCTATCTTGTACGATTCTATTATCTATGCTTTCAGATGTATTGGCATCATGTTATTAAATTATGGTTTTCATACTTTCCCCTCCAGGTGCAGCTGTGACCTTCCATGCATTCCTAACATTATTCATTTGTTAATGTTCATTTGTTAACGTAGTGGGAGAAAGCCTACTACCTGGTCTGAATGCCAAAACGTGACTCTCACTTTTAAGCTTATTCCACCTTCTCCACAGAAACAGTCTCTTTAAAGTCATCAGGCACCTAAGCAAAGATAAAGAAGTGATAAGTTGAAGGTGGGAGCCTGTGTTCAAAAATGGACTCCCATAACTGTGCTGCCATAACAACAGCAACAACAATAATTATCCTCTCACAGTTTTTGTCTTTTTCTTGACTACCTTTGTTAGTGTGTGTCCGTTTTATAGTATTTTCAAAACACTAGATTTTTGGTTTTAAATATTTCTGTTTTCTACTCCTGTGCTTTTTATGTTACTCATTCTGTTTATATCTATTTCTTTCCTTCTATCATCTTTGGATTTGATTTGCTGTCTTTTCTTATTTCTTCAGTGGGAATGTTGATAACATTGATTTACAGCCTTTCTTGTTTCATAATCGTGCAATATTTAAGTCTTTAAATTTCCCTCTAATCACGCCTTTAATTTCAAGCCACATTTTGGTATGTAGTGGCTTACTGTCATTCAGTTTTAAATGCTTCTTTAACCTTCTATTGTAATTTTGGTGGGGACATTAGATATTTAGAAGCATAGTGCTTAATTTCCAAGAGTGAAGATACCCTAGTTATCTTTTTTGTTATATTTAATTAACTTCAATGGTGTTAAATAACATGGTTCTTATTCCACTTGAGTCTGAAAACATGTGAATTCAATCCTTAAAAATTTACTAATACTTCCTTTATGGCTCAGCATATGTACAGTTTTGGCAAATCGTTTGCATGCACATGAAAAGGTTGTATTCTAGAGATGTTGGGTAAAAGTCTATATACATTGTCAACCAGATCAAATCTGTTAATCTTGTTCAAAATTTTAACATTATATTAACTTTTCTGCTTATTATTTCAGGTGGGTTAAAAGTATTTTCTTCTTATTCTATCAGGTGGTTTTGCTTGTATTTTATTTCTGGTAAATTTTGCTTCTTATGTTTTGAAATATAAGCATATGCAGTTCTTATGTATTTTTAATTACTAAGCTTTTATCATTGTGAAATATCCCCCTTTATTTCTAGTAAGGCTTGTTGTTTTAAAATCCATTGTGTTTCATGAGTGGAGTTACACTATCTTGCTATCTGTAAACTGTATTTTTTTCATCATTTTTCTGAGTTTCTTTTGTTGTGTTTCTATAAATTGCATTTAATTGGCATGCTTTTTTTCTAATGTGTGTATCATATTTTCAAGGTTTATCCATGTTGTAACTTGTACCAGAACTTCATTCTTTTTTACTGTCAAATATTTCACTTACCCATTCATCAGTTGATTACTGTTATTACTATTTGCATAACATATATTTTTCCATGATTTTGCTTTCATCCTATTTGAATTAAAATATGGCTACTCTAGACAGCATTAATTGGCTCTTACTTTTTTCATCCAATCTGACATTATAATCCCTGCCTTTTGATTTACTTATTTTATCCATTCACATTTAATGTTATTATTAATATTATTGAATTTATGTCTGCCATCCTACATTTTGTTTTCTATACATCAGGTCTTTTTTTTTCTCTAGTTTACCCTTACTACCGTCTTTTGAATTAAGTGACTATTTTAAGGCAACAATGTAATTCTCTTGATAATCTTTTCACTAGTTTCTGTGAGTTAATTTCTTCCTGGTTGTTCTAGGGATGATAATATGCATATTAACTTGGCAAAATTAACTTCAGATTTATACTAACTTAATTGCAGGAAAATATATAAATGTTGTGCATATGCCTACTATTTCTTTTCTTTTTCAGTGTTATTACCACTATGTCTATTATATCTATAGATGTTACAATTGTGACAGAACACTATTACAGCTCCTGCTGCATAATTTCATGTCTTTTAAAGAAGGTTAGGGAAGAAAAAAGAGAAAAGCTGTACTTAAAGAGTTGTTAAATAAATGAGCCAAAGGTAGCTCTTGTATGTTGTCCCTGTGGTGTTTACTTCATCATGGCAGCCTGAGACATTTAATGTAAAATTTTCTTTTACATAGGTTTTAATTATAGCCCAAGGAAGCAAAAATGTGGGCATTTAGAACCTTCCTTTTCTGACTAACCCACAAAACTATTCCCAACACCTGCTGGTAATAGATAAGCCCCGGGCAATAAAAATCCCAAACCATTGCTGCCTTGAATTTCTCTGACCTGGAGACCATCTCTCTCCTCATCCTGCTGAGCAATAGCCTCTAGATAGGTGAGCACTCTCCCCAATTCCCCACTCCTGCAGGAATCCCTGTGTACTCCTCCCCTCCTGGGCTGTGGCTCCCTGGCATTGTGTCTAGAAGGCCTCAGGCTCTGAGGGATTTTCCTCTCCCAGGCAATCCTATCAAAGCAGCACCAGAATAAAGCTTGTTGTGCTTTACTGCCACCTCGTGTTCATATATTTTTGCTTGCTAGGCCCCAAATCCCTCAAACTCACTGTAAGAATTTTCATATTAGACTTCATATTTACCTTTGTGGCTTTCTTCGTTGTTTTCTTTCATTTTCAAGTTACAATTTGGTATCATTTCTTCACCCCAATATAGCTTTGGTCCCAACCACACCCTTGACCAAATGTATTTCTATAGGTTATAAGCTCAATAATACAATTACATAAATGTTAGTTTATAATATTGCTCTTTTATGTTAGTTAAGAGAAGAAAGCATAAAAAATAGGCAATCATGCCACCTTTTATAAGTACATGATAGCCTTTGCTAATGATCTGTGTTTTTATGTTGTGGGGAGGGATTTGAATTGCTAAAGTCACTTACTTTCAGTCTGAAGCTCAAATGCCATAGAATCTCACTGTCCTTGGTGAGAATTAATAGATTTTCTTGAATAAGTGTTCCTTCATTTGTTATATGCCCTTAGGATAATTCCCAAGGGCATTCCAAAGACAGACAGACAGACAGACAGACACACACACACACACACACACACACATTATATATAAAACTATACATATCAAAATTTTAACCAATGGTGGTTGCTTGTTTCTACAGATCTCTTTACTCTGCCATTCCAGAGTCATTCTCTCATCTTTGTCTAATTTTATTTATTTATTGTTTTTATTTATTTATTTATTTTTTGAGTCTGCGCTCACTCTGTTGCCCAGGCTGGAGTGCAGTGGCGCAATCTTGGCTCACTGCAAGCTCCGCCTCTCGGGTTCACGCCATTCTCCTGCCTCAGCCTCCGGAGTAGCTGGGACTACAGGCGCCCGCCACCACGCCCGGCTAGTTTTTGTACTTTTAGTAGAGACAGGGTTTCACTGTGTTGGCCAGGATGGTGTCGATCTCCTGACCTCGTGATCTGCCCGCCTCAGCCTCCCAAAGTGCTGGGATTACAGGCGTGAGCCACCACACCCGGCCATCTTTGTCTAATTTTAAAGTTATTCTTGTTGTTTTATTTTTTTTACCTGATAAACCCTTTGTACCTAAGTGTGGTTTTTGTTGCATTTATCCTCTATGAGGTTCATGTATCCTTTTCTGCTTTTGCAGCCTGGGCTTTGCACCCACTGTCTCTCCATCTTCAGCCTAGATAATTTATTTCTAATTTGTCTTCAAGTTCATTAATTCTCTCCTCAACTAAATCTACTCTTACTTTAACATTATCTGTTAAGCTCTTTTTAGTCATTCTATTTTTTAATTTTGGAATTTTCATTTTTTCGTATTTCCAAATTATCTAATTCTCCATTTTGTTTTTAAAAATTCATTTGTTCCATCCTGGCTAACATGGTGAAACCCCGTCTGTACTAAAAATACAAAAAGCTAGCCGGGCGACCTGGCGGGCGCCTGTAGTCCCAGCTACTCGGGAGGCTGAGGCAGGAGAATGGCGTGAACCCGGGAGGCGGAGCTTGCAGTGAGCTGAGATCCGGCCACTGCACTCCAGCCCGGGCGACAGAGCGAGACTCCGTCTCAAAAAAAAAAAAAAAAAAAAAAAAATTCATTTGTTAACATTGTGATTTTAACATCTGCATGTAGCTACATTAACTGGATTTATTTTATTTTTTCTGTTTTCTGTCTTTGTCCTTTGGTTTTCATTAATTTTGTTTTTTGGATATCTGATTTTCTGTGATTGTCATATAATTTTTTTATTAGTTGTAGAGATAATTTTAAGCTTTAGATTATCTGATATTTCTCCAAAGCATTCCCTTTGCAACTGGCAGGAAACTAGGCGAGTATCATTACCAGTCTCAGAGCACTTAACCCCAACTAAATACTGATATGAAGAAAATGTGAGCTTTAGTCCACACAAGAGCTGACCGTTTCCCATTTAATCCTTAATCCCACACAGAGAACTTCAAGACCCTAAGCCAAAGCTAGTGTGTTTTCTGGGACTTCTAGTTCTTAGTAGTCTTACCCCTCTTGTCTTGAGTCTTTCTGTGGGTCTTGGGCCTGAAATTTCTCTGTACTTGGTAGCTCTTCAGTGCCTTCAGACACATTTTGTTTTGTTTTGTTCAATTTTCCCTTTTTCTTTTCCAGTGGGAGACAACCATTTCCAGTGTGCCATTACTAAAATTAAATTTCCTAAATGTTTTTGGTGATCACCACTTAAATATCTCTTAAGTGAAAGCCACAGGGATAATACTAATGTATAACCCATTAAGTATTTTTAATAAGGTAGTATTCAATGAATTCTAGGTATAGTATTTTCTGATTTTCTAAATAAATATAGGACTAGAGCCTAAAATTCTATAGATACTGATATCTCACATTTCTCCTAGATTACCACTCCCTAATAGCTTACTTATACTTTTGTTAAAAGTACTTTTAAAAATCTACAAAATGCCAATTCAAAATTCACCACTCTAGTGTACTTGGAATACAGACAAATTCTTTGTAGATACCCCAAGATTTTATAGCATGAAGAAATTGTTTCATCTGGGAACTTCATGATTACCTGTTCCCAATCAGAGGCATTAACTTTATAAATTACATGAACACTTCTCATCATTCTGGTAAGTGTACGTTACAAATACAGATATCTGCCCTGCAGAAATGAACTCTGTTATATGAGTGCAGATAACAAAGAATCATAACCTGGCAAGATGGCGTATCAGCAATGACTTATCCAAAGGAAGAAATACAGGAATCAAGGGAGCACCAAGACAAACACATCAGGAACAATAATACACGTGAATGCCTGGTGACACTGAAGAAGTGACACATTTTTTGATGAGCTGAATGAAGACTTATGTGGAAGGTGCCCAGAGATAAAGTAATCAGATCTGAGACTGCAGATGTGTGCAAAGAGTAGATCATCCAGTACTTGCAGGCCACGCTGAAATCCTTGACTGATCCTGCACAACAGCCGTGAGTGAAATATTTGTGTGATTTAAGCAGAGAGATAACATCCCATTTTCATAGGAAAATCATTCTTCTGGTTTTCGTGTGGAGATTTAAATTGGAAAAGAAGTAGTAATCATAAGTTATTAAGTGCTCTAAAAGACTAACTGAGAGTAGTATATCCTGTGATTACAGGATATAAAATCCATGCAGATGGAAAAAAAAATTTTGGATATTGAGAATAAAATTAGAAGTGTAGGATAAACAGAAAGCTGGGGAAAAGTAGTCATACATAAAATTTAGAACCTTTAAAGGTCTTGGTTAGAATAACTCCATTTTAGGACACAAGGCTGTTTTAAGGAATTACGGTGGCATATATTGGAGATGGTCAATATTTACACATTAAGATCAGAGGCCACAGAAATAAAATATTGTTAAACCTAAATCAATGTTAGAGTTGCAGGAATTTTAACTTTGATTTTCTACTTCATTTTCATTTTGAGTGTTGTGCTGGATGAGGGCATGGTCCCCCAATGTCTGCTCTGCAAGTGTCCTTGAAAAAGCAATTTTCTGTCAGCCACAGCTTGATAGGCTGCCTATTTTCCTTTTTAGAAATCTATCCTTTTGCATCATATTATTAACTGCCCTCCACTACCACTGGTAGAGATCAAGATAGGCTGAACAGGTGAAGAATTCCTAGTAGTTGTGAGCACTCAAGAACAGCACGTGTTGTAAGTTTCATGACATTGCAGAGATGTGAAAAACCCTCTCTAGAAACAGACGAAGTATAATTCCTAATGACATTTTGAACCAGATAATTCTTGGTGATGGGGGCTTTCCTGTGCATTGCCCGATGGTCAGCAGCATCCCGAATCCCAGCCTCTAGGTTCAGCAGCACCCTTCTAGTTGTGGCAACCAAAACTGTCTTCAGATACAGCCAAACGCCCCCCCCCCCCCAACACACTTAGATCAAAACTGTCCCTGTCATTTAGATTTCAAACTTAGTGTTTTACTGCTTTGTTTTGATTATTACAATTGTTATTGAAAATTTTTGTAATGGAGACTGTTAGTTTTGTGTTTAATTATTTTAAATATACTATTAACTTCCTCCAATCAACAATTTCAGTTTTGGAACTTGAATAGAGGAATATTTGTTTCCATCATAGCAAAAATGAAATGTTCCAAAATTAGAAATTGGTTAAACAAATGTGCTAGGTACTTAGGAAAAGTTTCAAAATATTTGTTACAAATATATAAGAAAAAGACCAATTTACATAGAAAAATACTCCTGATGCGTTGCAAAGTGAGTGAAGAAAGCTTCAAAGCAACGTGTAAAGTGTGATATTAAACTATGTATGTATCTGTATTTGTATACACTGCAAATATACATAGCACGCTATTGAGACGGCATTTTATATAATTTTGTCATTTTATTTCCTTTGTGCATCTATGTGTTCTTTATCTTTATGCTTTAGAAGTGTATTACATTGGCAATGACAATAAAAGTAAACCCTAAATGCTGTTCCATAAAATGATCACATTTGCGGAACTTTGTGTATTTTGTATTTAATATCTACTTACTTCTGAAATAGTATGACTGAAATCAGCATTATATTCCTACAAATCACACCAAACCTGCACATGCCTCAAAGGATTTTCATTTTGAGAAAGACATGCATCAACCTAATCACCCAAAAACTCAGAACTACTAATTTAAAGTAACTAATTCTTAGCTTTTATATTATGAGGCTACCGAATTTCCGTGTGATTAAGAGAAATAAAACACATTAAATTAACTGTTAAATTGACTAGGAAAAAAAAAATCCCTGCTATTGTTCCCTGACTCCCTTACTACAAAGGCAACAGATAATTACAAAGAAAATCACATTAAAATACAGAGAGAAAATGGACAAGTTTTAACAGTACCATTTCCTGAAAATGGAACTTTGCAATATATATTATTTTTCTGCTTTGGTAGTGTTGCTTGAACATTCTGTTTACAAAGGAAGTTCAATAACAATGGCATAATGGACTATTTGCTACTAAGAAAATGGAGACGCAATGATATCTCCAAAACAATATAACTAGAGAATATTTGAACTATTTGCAGGCAGTTATCATTTTACACCATCCAAGTTGCATCAAAAGATGAACTATTGTTTAACAGCTCTGTGCTATTACAATATATGATTAATATGCTAATTCTAGTGACCATAAAACTTATCATTAATATTTAAAACCTTAGAAGTCTGAAGTTCATTTTAGAATTATTTGAATAGTGCCAACCTTAAAACATGTCCAAAGAAGTATATTTGTTTTCTTACAATATATTCCAAAGAATATCCAATAGATAGACACTTAGTATAATTCTGCTGTCCTTAGACATTTTCTCAAAGTACCATAAAGAAAAACACTAAAGGTTGGTACTATGATTTAAATGTCTGTCTCCTCCAAAATTCATATTAAAGTTTAATTGCCTTTGTAACAGTAGTAAGAGGCAGGATTGGTGGGAATGTAAATTAGTGCAACAATTGTGGAAAAGAATATGGAAATTTCTCACAAAACTAAAAATAGAACTATCACACAATCCAGCAATCCCACTAACTAGGTATTTATCCAAAGGAAAGGAGATCAGTATATCAAAGGGATATCTGTACTCCTATGTTTATTGAAGAACTACTCACAGCAGCCAATATATAGAATCAATCTACATTTTCATCAACAAATGAATAAAGAAAATGTGGCATATACACACAGTGGAACCTAGCATTCTATTTCATTTCAATTAAAAATTTCAAAATTCAGCTATACAACAAATCCAACACTTACTATTCCATCATAAAAAATAGTAGAATCCTGTTATTTGAGGCAACATGGATTAGTCTGGAGGACATTATATTGAGAGAAATAACTCAGGCACAGAATGATAAATATCACATGTTCTCAGTCATCTGTAGGAGCTAGAAAAAGTAAAGAGTAGAATAGTTGTTAGTAGAGGCTGCGAAATGCATGGGAGGAGGGGAGAATAGGGAAATGTTTGTTAATGAATACAAAATTACAGCTAGATATGGTAAATATGTTCTAGTGTCCTACAGCACTGGAGGATGAATATAGTTAACAATATTGTATTTTTTAAAAAAGGTAGAAGAGAGTATTTTGAATATTCTCAACATAAAGAAATGATAAATGTTTGAGGTCTAATTATTCTGATTTGACCATTACACATTTGTATACATGTAGTGAAATATCACTGTGTATCCCATAAATATACACAACGATTGTGTGTCAACTAAAAATAAAAGGAAATTTTACAAGGAGGTGAGACCTTTAAGAAGTTATTAGGTCATAAGGGACCTGCCCTTACAGGTGGAATTAATACCATTATTAAAGAACAAATTTGGCTTCCTCTTGCTCTCTCACTCTTGTACTTTTCACTATGTGATGGCACAGCAAGAAAGCCCTCACCAGATGCCAGCACTTGATGCTGCACATCCCAGCCTCTAGAACCGTGAACATCTTTGCTCATTATAAATCACCCTATCCTGTGATAGCAGGGCAAAACAGACTATGACAATTGATATTTAGAAGGGATCATCTAATCTAATCTCTTCAACTCAGGTATTAGGAAAATAAATGCAAACGTAAGATGGGAGTGTATTTTAGTTTTATATGAAAAGAATTTCCATGTTTACTCAGGGATGAGAATAGTGTGGCTGGTTATGTCTTCTATTATGATTAAAGGAAAACCATATATATTACAAATATCATATAAATATATCTTAAAGACATTTATATAATTGGAATCCCAAAAAAGAGACTAGAAAGAATGGAGTGGAAGCAATATTTGAAGAGAGAAGGAAATAAATTATGAAAAACTATGAAAAGGACTTTATATATTAAAAGTGAATAAAAAAAAAAATACCCTCACTGAGGTGCATCGTAGACAAACATTAAAAATTTGAGAGAAAACCTTAAAAGGAGAAAAAACCTACATCACTCTCAAGGAAATAACAATCAGAGTAATAGATGAATTTTCAACAGAAACTGGAAGTTGGGAAGCATCATCAAAATTTAAGAAAAGCAACTACACTTCTCTACCTTGAGAAAATGTTCTTGGATATGAAAGAAAAATAAAGACATTATCAGATTAATCAAAGCTGAGAGACATTGTCACTGGCAGGCCAACATTCTACGAAATAACAAAGAAAATCCTACAACCCGAAAGAAACACAGAATCTCAGAAAGGAATGAAGAGCGTTGGAAAATGTCCTTATGTGTCTCTATAAGACAAAATGTCTCCTCATGTCCCCTTGTCATTTTTTATAGTCCTCATTATTTTTTTTTTATTATACTTTAAGTTCTAGGGTACATGTGCATAACGTGCAGGTTTGTTACATATGTATACTTATGCCATGTTGGTGTGCTGCACCCATCAACTCGTCAGCACCCATCAATTCATCATT
>NW_016807891.1:1931279-1949537 GCF_001698545.2 Rhinopithecus bieti
TTTCCTTGAGCTGCTGTGAGCTCCACCCAGTTCGAGCTTCCCAGCGGCTTTGTTTACCTACTTAAGCCTCAGCAATGGCGGGCGCCCCTCCCCCAGCCTCGCCCGCTGCCCTGTGGATAGATCTCTGCGGACTGCTGTGTTAGCAGTGAGGGAGGCTCCGTGGGCGTGGGACCCTCCCGGCCAGGTGTGGGATACACTCTCCTGGTGTGCCTGTCTGCTTAAAGCGCAGTATTGGGGTGGGAGTTACCCGATTTTCCAGGTGTTGTGTGTCTCAGTTCCCCTGGCTAGGAAAACTGATTCCCTTCCCCTTGGCTTCCAGGTGAGGCGATGCCTCGCCCTGCTTCAGCTCTCGCTGGTCAGGCTGCAGCAGCTGACCAGCACCGATTGTCCGGCACTCCCTAGTGAGATGACCCCAGTACCTCAGTTGAAAATGCAGAAATCACCGGTCTTCTCTGTCGCTCGCGCTGGGAGTTGGAGACTGGAGCTGTTCCTATTCGGCCATCTTGCTCCGCCCCTTATAGTCCTCATTATTAACTAGTAATTTTTTTTGTTGTCACCAAAGAACATATTTTTTATGACTTGGATTTTTATAAATCTATTAAGGCTTGTTTTCTGGTCAATAATATGGTCTATCTTGGCAAATGTTCATGTTTAAGGAGAATGTGTGTTCTATTATTGCTATTGTTTTGTAAACATAAATTAAGTCTACTTGGTTCATAGTGGTGTTCAAAATTATCCTAAGAATAAACAAAAAATCTATATATTCCTATATTTACATTGTTTCCATAATTTAAAAAAAAATACTTAGAAAGCTACAGGCACAGATGGCTTCCCTGCGCATTCTAACAGACACTTAAGGAACAAATCATACCAATTTTAAATAAAAATGCTCAGAAAATGGAAATATATAAACCATTTCCCATCTTCTTTCTAAATGCAAGATTAATTTTCATACCAAAATCTGACAAGAATATTACAAGTCAAGAAGATTCTAGACCAATGTCCTATTAACAGGTGTAAAAATTCTTAATAAAATATTAGCAAATCAAAGCCTAGGCTATATTAACGGATGATATTCTGTCACCCAGTAGAGTTTATTTCATGAACAGGAGGTTGATTTCACATTTGAAATCCAGTCAATGTAATTCACACCGTGGATAAATAATGGAGAATATTCATATATTCATCATCTCAACAGATATAGAAAAAGAAGTTGATAAAATTCACTACCCAACCATAATGAAAGCTCTCAAAAGGTAGTAATAGACAATTTATCAATCTGATAAAGGGCATGTCCAAGAAATCTAGAAATAACATCATAGTTAATGAGGAAATATTCAATAATTTATCTTGAAATTGTGGAAAAGACAAGAATATTCACTATCATCAAGGTTTTAACGAGTACAATTAAACACAAAAAATTAAAATGTATAAATATTTAAAAAGTAATACTCTTTTATTTTCAGATGACATGACAATGCTCTCAGAAATCCAAAATAATCTAAAACGAGTAGAACTAACAAGTGAATTTAGCAAAGTCATAGGATTCAAAGTCAATATGCAAAATAAGATAATTTTGAGGTTATTGCAGTAAACAACTGAAAACTAATAAAAGTGTTAAATTTCAAGTATTTTCAATAACATCAAAACTCAAAAACTTAGGAATTAATTTAACAAGGATGTGCCAGATCTCTGAAAACTACAAAATATTATCTAGAGAAATTAAAGGAGACCTAAATAAATGAGTGAATAAATAAATAAAAAGAAAAGGTGCTCAGCTTTCATACTCACTAAGGAAATGCAGATGAAAGGCATGATGGGATATCACACACACCCTCTGGAAGGCCATGATTACAAATGCAAGTGTCAGCAAGGATGTGGTGCATACAAGCTCTTGTCAGTGCCCTGAACGTGAGAAATACATAAGCACTTTGGAAGACCCTGTTTGACAGTTTCCACTAAAAATAATATTAAAATTAATTGACCCAGCAATCTTAGCTTAAATATGTAAATGAATGTAAATATATTCTAAAGAAACATTTTCTGGAATGTTTATAGAAGCTATATCCGTAACAGTCAAAAAGTGGGAAAAACTCAGATACAACAGGTGAATGAATAAAAAATAATACCCAGTGGAATAGTACACATCAATGAAAATAAACTATTGGTCAATGCAACAATCTGAAAAGCTCTTGGATGTATTAGTTGAGTGAAAAAAAGCCTGATATATGAAATCACATATTCTGTGATTTCATTTCTATAAACTCAAAACAAAACAAATTTAAAACAAAAACAAACAAAGCTAGAATGAATACATGCTCACAGAAGTCAGAATTTATAGTTATTTTCAGGAGCATAGCACTGAAAGATACCCAAGGAGATCTTACCGAGTTCTGAAAATCTATCTTTTTTAATACTAAGGGCTTCACACTTAAAATTATTGTGGTTACTTTATATATCTCAATACAATGTTTTAAAAGACATCTGAAATATTCAATACTTTTTCATTAAACTGTGGAAAAGACAAGGATATTCACTGTCATCAAGCTGCTTCAACGTTGTATTGAAGGTTTTAATGAGTACAATGAAACATTGTTAAACAAAGTTTGTTTTAATCTAGAACTGCGTAAGAACAACAAAAAATTCATTGAGAAAAGCAGGTGTTCAGGTCAAAGTACAGTTTACATCTGTAGATAATCTGATATTTTTAACATGGTGAAGAGGTGACTGCAGTATGGCTAGAGGCTGATCTCTCTTCCCTGGATGTCTACAGAGGTTCTTTAATTAGTGCTGTCCTTTAGAAATATAACATGAATTATACATGTCATTTTAAAATTCTAGTAATCACATTAAGAAATTAAAAGAAATAAGTGAAATTAATTGTAAAATACATTTTTATTTAACCTAATACCTTAAAATATTACCATTTCAACATGTAATCAAAAATTTTAACTGTATTTTATATTCTCTTAGACTCAGTCTGTGGAATAAGGGTGTATTTTTTACCTGCAGCACACCTCAGTTTGGACCAGCCATATTTCAAGTACTCAATTGCCTTATGCAGCTAGTGACAACCGCATACAGCAGTAGAGTCTTAGACAGGAGGTGAAGGGAAGTCTCCATTCTAGTTTTATGATAATTTTTCTGAGTGGGTTGGAGGAGGTAGCATGGGAAGAGACTGGCGGCAGAGGCACAGAACCCAAATGCACGTCTTTTAATTTGCACGTGTTGATCAACAGTCTTTTCTCATCAGTTTCAGCTCATCTTACATACGTTTTGAACCTGCGTATATTTCTCAATTTTTGTCTACACAATGAAAGACTTTTAAATATACATACCGACTGTATTTAAAAATATAGTATATACCTACTATATTAAATATATATACTAACTATATATTTAATATAGTAGGCATATATATAATATATATAATATATACCTACTATACTAAAAAATATAGTAGGTAAGTGATGTCTATGGTATTCTTCTTACATGTCTGTTCAGTAACTCTTTAAAGAGAATGATTTGTCATGCGCTCTTTTTAAATTCCATACTGATGGAATTTACTATGTGTATAGTAAAACCTTCTGGAATCCGTTGTAGGGAGTTTTAAGTTTTTGATCTCTAGTTGGCAGGGACCGTTTTTTTTTTTTTTTTTTTTTTCCTTCATTACAAAAAGGGGCAAGGGTCCTATTTACTCACTTCTAGCACTCTTGGATTCTTCACATTCCCTTTGATTTCTCAGAGATTGTTGAGTTTCTGACCTCACATCTTCAAACCTGCACTCACAAAGAAGTGAGGTACCTTCTTCCCGTTTTCTCTCTCACTAGGACGTCTTCACCTCTTGCTTGTGTTTCTGTCTCTTATGCTCTTTGATGGAAAAGGAGAACTTGTTGTTAAATAGTTCTACCTCCTTTCTTGCCATCTGCTGAATTACATAATCTTCCACAAACTATGCTGTCATCTCTATTTCTTACCGCAAATACAGAGAGAAACTAGGCATATTATCTTAATATGTTTCACCAAGCCTTTTATCATGTTGAGAATTAACCTTCCTGGAAGATGAGCTATAATCTTTTCTCCTTGTTCTTGGATCTCTGTAGCTTTTAATCTTTTCTATTTATTCCATGAAAATTGAAGCTGAACAGAGATGTCCTGGTAAAGTGAGGTTTACTCCACAGAATCAGAGAAACAGAAATTAACCAGCAACAACTCTGTGCTCAATAACATGGCAGATTCAACAATGAATAATTTTTACAGTCAAACAGCTGACATATGTAGAGGCAGAATATCATCAGCTCCAGAGTCCTGTCTTTAACTTTTATTATTATTGGTGGTGTTGTTTAAAATATTATGTCTATTAGGTCCTACGCTCTGTGGTTTAGCTCTAGCCTATGCTAGAGGTTCTTCCTCAGTCCCTTAAAAATAAATCCTTCCTGTTTGGCAAGATAAATTCTGGACAGTCAAGGGCAGATCTGTTGATGCAAATCCAGAATGAGAGAAAATTCTAAGCAGCAAAACCATTTTAGGAGACTTTCTTTTAAAAGATGTCATTGGGAAATATAAGAAGATAATCCTTTTGTATTTAGTAACCACAAAATTCTCTTCTGCCTATAATAACTTTGTAAGGTTGTTTGTAAAAGTCCATTTTGGATATTTGGATTTCAGAGATTTAATGTATTTCTTGTGGGATGACAGTATTTGATCTCTCAAGCCTCTTATTCAAATTGGTCACCAAGTTAAATTGGTGTCTTTAACTCTCAAAAGAGGATAAAGGGTCCTTTTTTTTTTTTTTTTTTTTTTTGTATATTAGAAAGAAGAGTCTTAGACTACCATGTTCTCTTCTGCCTTATTCTTCCAACTAACTATACCAAGGACTCTGGTAGGTTTCTTAGCTTAAAATAATGTACACCAAAATTTCATTGTGTCCACTTGGCATCTGCACTCAGTTGGCTGGAGCCAACTGGCAGATAGAAAAAACTGTGGGTGTGTGGCATGGCCAGCAGCAGTCAGCCCAGAGGAGCTGCTCCTTGGACTCTATCTGCACATTGCTGTCTCTGTGCAAGTCTCTAAGCCATGGATGAAACTGCAGTGATGAAATACCTGCAGAGTCTGTACCACTGAAGAAATGGAGCTGAGAAAATATAAACATCCATATACGTATTTTCTTTTGGTGATGTATTCATCAATTTAACAGTAATCTTGCTGAACGTTTATTCTTGTTTTCTTTGGTGCAAATAATTTTTCATGAATTTGAAAATCTGATGAGACACAAGTACCTTTTTTCTTCTTTAAACTGAAGAATACATTTCCCAGTGATGGGAAGAGGTGATTTTTCAATCACTAATAAGCTAAATAGAACGCTGACGTCTGTAGGACCAAAACCATCACAATCTCAATGTCAAATTATCTCTTCTGACAACTATCTAATCTTTCAGCTCACTGCTTTCAGTACCCCAGCAACAGCAATGCTTCTACCTGCTAGGAGTCTCATTCCATTCCATTTCATTGTCTATCACCATTGTTGTGGATTTTTTTTTTCCCTTATAACTTTAAAACTCAGCTTAATCCTATAGTCAGTCATTCTCTCTTAACTTCAATTCCATTTTCTTGCTTTTTTTTATGTGCTAAGCTAAAATGCAACCTAGGTAAAATTCAGTTCTTCCTCTATTTGCATGTACTCACTCAGTAGTATGTGGCTGGAAGAAAACACAACAGGCAGGTTCTTCTCATTTCAATTCATGCTCACTAAACTCAAGACAGCAGATCACCCTCCAGCCTGGTTATCTTCTGACATTTTTCAGCTGGTGTCTCCTACACTCCTATATTTCCTGACTTTCGCTAGTTATCTTGCCCACAATCTTAGAAGATGGTTTTACTCTTCTCAACCCCAATCTTCTCCAAACTCTAGCAGTTTCTCCCCATATCCATGAGAGTCTTCCCTCTCATATGATCTACACATTCCCCTTCACCACACGGGCCAGCTTCTTGCATCTGTGCCCATATACTTCCTTCACCTTGCTGCAGGTGGTGAACTGTCCCTGCTCCTGGCTTAGCCCAGCTCCCAACCTGTGCACTGGCCTCCACCACCACTCATTCACAAAACACAGTTCTCCAGCCTTCTTCTCTTCTGCCTCCTGCTCATTGATTTACCTCTCTCCTCAGTCATTCCCACCAGCACACAAATAGGCTATTTTTCTCCCATGTTAACTAGGCATAGAGCAGACATGGACGTAAATATGGGAATAATTGACACTGTGAACTACTAGAAGGTGAGGGGGGCTGGGTTAAAAAACTCACCTCTTGGATACTATGCTCACTACAAGGGTGACGGGATCCATACTGCAAACCTCCGGATCATGCAATATTCCCACGTAACAAATCTGAACACGTACCCCCTGTCTCTAAAGGTTGATTTTTTTTAAATTCCCTTTTGTCTTTTCTCCCCAGTTAGTGTCCTATTTATTTCCTTCTCCTTAGGCCAAAACTCCTTAGAGAACCATCCATGCTGGTTATTTCCAGTTGTCTCTGATGCATCTCCTCTATCCTTTCTCAAACTCACTACAGTCAGGCTTCCCTGCTCCATCGCACTTCTCACCAAACTGGGTCTTGTCTGTTGGCCAACAAACTCCATGTTTCTACATCCAATAGCTGGTTCTCCATCTTAGGCCACATTTGACACATTTAGCCACATGTTTTCTTCTTGAAACACTTTTCACTCATTTTCTAGGATGCCATTCCTTTTTCCTCTTACTTCTCTGAACCCTGCTTCTCCGTCTCTTCTTAATGCTCCTACCTCAACCACCAAATCTCCAAATGGTTGAGTGTCTGGGGCTCAGGTCTTGGCTTTCTTCTATTTTTTCTGCATATGCTCACTGTCTAGGTCACCTTATCTATTTGTATGACTTCAGATCTGTCCACACGCTGATTATTCACAACAAAGCTTCCAGCCTAGAACCGTCCTTTACGCAAAACCTGTATGCCCAACTGTCTACCTGGCCCTTCCATTTGGACATGCAATAGACACCTAACGCAAACACCTCCCACATTCTCCCCCATCACAGTTAATGGAAACTCAAAACTTGAATCACATTTGTCATTTCTCCCTTCAAGCATTAGGTCTGTTCAAAAGCTCCATTCACTCTACCTTCAAAATGTACCCCAAACTGACAGCGCTTTACCCCCTCCACTGCTCTCAACATGAGCCGTTGCAATCACTTCCTAACTGGTGTCCCTGCTCCTAGGCCTGTCTGCCTATCAGCAGCCCAGGATCCACAGTGACCTTTTTTTTAAATGGAAGTCAGTGTTGGTCACTGGTCTGCTCACAGTTCTCCTGTGTCTCCCAGCATCACTGGGCATGAAAGTCAGAGAGCCCCACTGTGGCCCCTCCCTAGGCTCATTGTCTTCCTGAAGTTGTCATCTGCTCTGCTTCTCCTGTTCACCCTCTCCTCCCACGACAGCGTCCTCACTCTCCCTCCTCCCACGACAGCGTCCTCACTCTCCCTCCTCCCACGACAGCGTCCTCACTCTCCCTCCTCCCACGACAGCGTCCTCACTCTCCCTCCTTGGTGCCAGCTGCTTTCCCTTCTGCCTAGATATCTAGGTGGCCACTCCCTCCACGTTCCTCAGATCTTTACTCAAAAGCTACCTTGTCATGAGGGCTTCCTGGATCATCTTATTTCAAATTCCAATTCCTCCCTGAATGCTTCTACCCCCTCCGTGCTTTCCATTTTACCCTTAGCACTTAGCACTATCTAGTATAGTACATATTTAACTTATTTACATCATTTCTTCTCTATCTTCTGCAACGGAATATCTGTTTGCTCCCCGTCCAGGGCATGGACAGTGCCTCACAAGGAGTAGGGGCTTCAAGAGAAAGGGTTGAATGAATACATGAGAAACACACAATTAAGAAGCAAGCACACGCTGTTCTAAGTGCCATAACCCAGGAAGGAAGTGGTATGAGAAATAAAGAGAGAGACTTGACTTGTTTATTTGAGAAATCAGGAGGGGTTTCCTGGAGCCCAGCCTGTTACATAGTGGCCTTAAGTGAAACAGATGCTGATGGACAGAAAGAACGTCCTGCCTGGCATGGCAGCTCATGCCTGCAATTCCAGCACACTGAGAGGCCTGGGAAGGAGGACTGCTTGAGGCTGGGAGTTCGACACCAGCCTATGCAGACCTCGTTTCTACTAAAAATTAATTTTATTGTCAGAATTTTTAATTTTACATCCTCTTCACCATCTTGAGCTATAGTCAATGTTAGGTTGACTCTAGGGAAGGATTCCAATTCCTTCTCTCAATTGTTTGAAATAAACACTTTTAATGTCTTTCCTGTTTTTCCTCTTTGCCTTTCTTTAGTTGCAGAACAAGGCAGTATCTGACACTTCTCCAAATAACACAGGTATTTTACTGCTTTGCATCTGTGGCTCTCTCTGCCTTGGCTGATAGCCCCCTACTCACCTCTATCTAGCTGAGGCATCAGCTTCTTCATGGAGTGTCTCTCCATTATGAAACAGCCTGTGGCCTTCCTCCTTCTCCTACCCTTCTGATCTCCACTAAGGAACTGGTACAATGTTATCACATTGTTTGTTCACATGCCCTGCTCCCCCTTCCATGGGGTTCAGGGATCATGTCTTGTTTCTTTGTGTTCTCAACATTTTTCCTAATGCCAAATAAATCAATAAACATAATCTGAAGGATCAGATACTTGAGCTAACCCTTCCATTGACAGAATTCAGTGACGTAGGTCACATTTTCTCTAACATCAAATAATTTTTCTGCATCACCAACCACTTTGCCATGCATGACTGATTCATAGTAGTTGGTGACCCTCAGGTGTAGGTGAGTCTTGTTTAAGGTTCTTGAGCAACCAATGATTTGCACAATAAAAACGGCCTCACACTTTCCCCCTTTCAACCAGTCATTGATTTTTTTATTTTAATTTTAATTTTTATTATCACTTTATTGTAATTTTTCCTTAAGTTCTGGAATACATGTGCAGAATGTGCAGGTTTGTTACACAGGTATACTTGTCCCATGGTGGTTTGCTGCAGCCATCAACTCATCATATTTACAAATAAAAATGTCAAATATCACAGGACTAAAGAACCAGAACAAACACAGTGCTAGTCTGAACAGTCACAAGACCCTCTTAGCAGATGGTTTCTCTTCATTTCCTTTCATTCTTCCATTTGAACCATTCCTTCTTTCTCATCCAAGAGATACAGCAATAGAGCACTCCATTGTGGGATGTCATTTTAATTTTATTGGTTTGGGGAAACCATTAAAGCTCTTAAAAAGTTATAGCATGGGTCTGTGCTCATTTTGAAATAAAACCTAACTTTTGCAACATATGGGAGTCATCATTTATTATATCATAAGCTCATTTTTATACAAAATAAGTAGAAATTTAGAAAATGTCAAAAATTTGCATCAAGGGAAATATGAAATATAAATACTTCTTTTAATTTTAAATTTTAAAACGTAATTGATGGCTGATTCTTCTCATTCCTGTCCTCTTTGGATATTCCGTGGGAGAGCGCCCAGCAGTTGTGGTGTAGGATGGTTGTGTTTCATTGAATTACCAGAGCTGGGGCTTTGAGGAGTCTTTCCATGACATCGGAGCAGCTCTGTAGGTGGAAAAGTAGTTACTAGGGAGGAGGCCAACATATTCCTTCCAAGCCACCCACTGACACTTTTATAGAAATCATTTCATGTTGGAGAGAGGGCCCCAGGGTAATGTTAAAGCAGTTTTAATCATAGCTTCTAATTATGAACAGTAAGTCACTTCAACAATTTCTTGTGTCTCAAATATAATACAAGGAATAATTAACAGCCAGCAATAATTCTCAGGCTGGTAGAGTTACACAGACAAGGAATTTGAATTTTGTGTCTCAGTAAAGTAAACTGCTTTCTAGAATGTCTATCTACCTGATTTATTACAAGAGACAATTGACCTCTGGTCATACCAAGAGCAAGTATTCCTGCAAGCACTCAGGATGTTACCCACCAGCTGTGGAGGTGATTCAGGCTCCTGGACACTGGTGCCATTACTCACAGATGGTTAAGTTTGCAAAGCAGGTTAGTGCAAACCACCCCAGGAGAGCTCCCAGTGTTCATCTATGTTTGAAGCAAATACTACTAAATCTTAATAGTGGCTATTCAGTAGTGATCCTATCAATGCTTTCATTTTTCTTCTTTATACTTTTATTGTCTTCCAAATCCTGTGTGATGAGTTGGTATTCCTTTTACAATCAGAAAGCAATTAATGTTTCATACAAAAATCCCTGAGAGGCACTTAACCTTTCCCACACCCTTCAAGCTGCAATCCCAGCCGATTGTCCCTCCTCTGAGACTTTTCAACCTGCCCATGCTCTCCAGCCTCTGCCCCTGGATCCCCCAGTCTCCCCGCTGCTCCCTGCCTCTGGGCTTGCTATCCTTAACTTTAACTTTCAGCACTGGCAGAACAGTTAATGAAAAATGCATGATTTTACCTGTTGTAAAAAATAACTGTAATTCAGCCGTCCCGCTTCAAGTGCTCCTTTGAAATCTTGGACTTCTCGACTTCCAGCTATGCAAATGGGAAGAGACAAGAGGATATCTGGGAAATAGGACTATGGTCACACCTAAGACTGGCTTGTATTACATCTATTCAGATTCTGTTGTCCAGAAGCCAATCACACAGCCCCAGCAGAACTGCAGGGTAAACTGGGAATTGCCTCTATTTGTCTGCCCAGGAGAAGCAAATGGGGTTGGAAATGGGATGTCATCAGGTTCTGTAGCACAAGATTAGAGTCCAGATGTCAGGTCTTGCTGCAGCACACGACCACAGGAGGAGTTGACAGTGTAGCAGCCAGTGTTCCCCACGGGCCCATTGACTGTGCTCTGGTCTCCTGACCTCAGCTGATGTGGGATCCACTTCCGGCACTCTACATTAGGGAGGCCATTATTCCTCCTGGAAACTCAAATAGCCAGGCACTTAATGAACAGCTCAATCCCATTCTTACTTCAAGCCATAAGGATATCTATGTAGAGTCCCCAAAGTAAACACACAAACTAATGACCGTGGGTTGCAATAGACATTTTTTATTCCCAATATTTCAAATAACATCCTTTCTCCCACACTCTGCTAGAATTCAGCTTCTTAGAAATTTATTTATTTTTCTTCTTCTGTGGAAGTAAAGAGAGAGACCTGCTTGGAACCATCCTCAGAAAATATGAAACAGCTTTGAGTGCAAATGTACGATGCCTGCTCTCACGCCTCTCACTTATGATGCAGGGCAAGATGATCTTTATTGTTATTTGCTGTGGGTCTTGGCAGATCTTGTGTTTGTAGAGTGCTCACTTAGTCTGAGATGTTCTTCACAGCATCTATGCCATGATTCTTCTGCAGCTTCCACCTGCCCTGGGTGACGCTAGCCTGGGACTAAAGCTTCCTCTTGCTCAATCACTCAGCGTGCCCCCAGCCAACGGCCTCACCCCTCCATGCTCTGCAGTCCCCAGGCTCCAACTCGATGATACCCTTGCATCTTCCATCATCCTTGTGGGAGTGGAGGCGGATCTTGTCTAATCTGCCCTGTCCTTGAACCACCTTCCCTTATTCCCTGTGGATGTGTCTCATCTCTTGTTTTCCTTTCTAATTGAAAGAAGACATTATAATATCTGCCTGTTGTACTCAGCTTTCACTCACTCTTCAATAAATGCCTTCTCCTTATACCAGAGATTGCCAATGGTCTGTCTGCAGTGAAAATCACCTTCTGAGCTCCTGGCTTATGTGGAAGGGTCTCATGTTTATGTCTTTCCAATGTGCATGTCCCACATACATCTCAAAGACACTGTTTCCTAAAACAAATTCAGATGTCCTGGGTGGCCATCTGGCTGTCCTGCTCCTGTGTGACCTTAGGTCATTTGCCTATCCTCTTTGGCTTCAGTTTTATCTTTTGTAAAATGGAGATGCTGTGGGATTGTAGAGAGACAGCACATAACAACTGCTCAGAAAAAAATAAATAAAAATTTTAAAATGCTGCCAGGTAGGTCTTACCTGATTTGCTTGTTATTTCTAGTATTACTGTTATTTTCTATCCAGCCCCAAACTGCTCCTTTTTCAGTCATCTCTTTTGCAGAGAATGGCACCCCAGCTGCTCAGGCTCCATACCCAGAAATCTCTCCCACCCTCTCATTGTCTCCAATAGCGACCTTCAATATACGAAGTTGTCTCTCTCTCTGCCATTCTCTCGTCTTGCCTGGATTGCTGTGAGCATCCGGGGTGCCCCCCTTCCATTCTTGCCCACCCCAATCCACTGGAGTGACCTGGATCACACCAGCCCCAGCCACAAAGCACTCAGTGGCCCAAGTTGCTCAAATGAGACTCCCTCACTACCACCTTCTGTGGCCTCTGGCTCTTTTCCTTAATTACCCCTCGCAGATCCTGTCATCTGCCTCAACCACCAAACTGCAAGGTTCCAGAAGGCAGAGCAGAAGACTCACTGTCTCTACTCTATCCCAATGATTCACATGCGAGTGGGCACTCAAGAAACATATGGTGGAGTAAAAATTGAAAACTTCTACTTATTGAATTAACACGGGCCTCACCTCGCCTTGGAGCTATTCCTCCAAGTGGCTGAAACCAATGCCTTTTCTTGCTGTTCGTTTTCACAGCACAGTCCTCCTGGCTCTTGGCCCACTAATGGCTTTATTTCTGCTGGAGCTATTATTGAAGCTTCCTTTTTTTTTTTTTTTTTTTTTTTTTTTGTCCCCTTCTTTAAGCAGCCAGGACCTACTGCTTTATCTGCCAGAACACATTCAGATTTGGGTGAAAATGCCTCTTCTTCCATTAAACCCTTCCTGCCCCTCCTCAATCACTGGTTGCCTGTGCTTCCTGTGAGTGCCCTGCCACGTCGTGTTTGTCCTTTGGAACTTGGTGACCTCTGCCTTGTTTGGTACAGACATTTATGAATGTTTGTCTGACCCCAATGGCTACTTGTTCCCACCAATCCAGGGTGGCTCTGCTCAAAGCATAGGCATTTAACATCTTCTATTATTTGTAGTTCTACTCTGGGGGTGAGAAAACCCAAAGTAATGGCAACATGCTGGCTGTGAGGGACTCACAATGCTAGCGCAAAGAAACAGTTCATCCTGCCCATGTGTTCCCGCTGACTTCATTCCAAAACATGTGCTGTGGTGTGGATATAGCTCCAGGGTAGGTTTTCACTGTTTACCTAAAAATATTCATCCTATATTTAAAATACTTACTTGATATGTGGTCACAAGTTTTTTCTTAAGATAAACAGAAGATTGAGTCTATCATATCTGAATAATAAAGTTACTAGTTAATGATTTGTTACAAAATAGTCTGTTTTCAGCCATCTAAATATATGAGTTCTCTAGGAAAACAATGTTCTGTATGTTTCTCAGCTTAATATAATCTAGCTTTAATATTGTCTAGCTTTTAAATATATTCTAACTTTAAATCTAGAAACACACACATACATATGCAGAGTTTATTGTGGCCTATTACATTTTTTTCAAAACTCAGTCCATTTCCTAAAGAATCATGAAGTTTAGGAGAGGTGACTGTAGTAATAAAAAATACAGTTCACTTTTTTTAACCTTAAAAATCATATTCTACTCATATTACTTACAACAATAGTTACGGGAGCATTTTTTGGAATATTGCATTACTGCAAATTATAAAATATATGGCATTGGAATAATATGAGAGTATATATTTTTTATCCTGGATGATGGAAAATTTACTCAGCAAAAATGTATTTTCAGGCTACTCTATTATGCTTTCTCTTCCTCTCAATTCCAGTGGGTTTTAAGGAATACAGATATATATTTATTTTACTTTTCTCTATTTCTTTGCAGCTAACTTTCAGTTGCTGCATGTGTTATTAATCTTTAGGGTCAAACTTGGTTTTTGTTTCATAAAATCTCCGCCAGGGTGCAAGAGATTATGGTCATCAGAAATAGAATATGAAATACAAAAAAGTCAATTATATTATTTCTAAGTACGTTTATGTTGCTTAAAATGTAGTCTTATCTGAGTGTGTCACTTAATTAAATAAAGGTGCTGTGAACAACTAAATATTTGAATTAAAAATGTGATTTCTATCATGTTCAAAATCTTGACTCCTAGGATCTTCCTATGAATTCAAAGACCGTAAGCATTGACTTAGCTAAGGTCACTGCTGTCAAAGCTTAGAGGGGAATGCCCTTTAGTTTCCAATTAAGTGAATGCTTTTGAAGAATGTGCACATGAGGCACAAAACAAGGAAGCAAGATAATAGCAGTTACAGAAGACAAAGATAAGTGTGAATTACACCCTCATGTATCCTGAGCCACTGATTAAAATGCTTTAGTTAAAAATAGACAGAGCTCACAAGTGATAGATGATAGATAGATAGATAGATAGATAGATAGATAGACCAACAGATAAATCAATTGATTGTTACACAGGAAGGTAAGGTCCTAGAACAGCTACAATTATTTTGAAAAAACAAACTGAAGTGAATATTTTACCCAATAAATAGGTAAAATATTATTTAGCCATTAAAAGAATGATATCATGTCATTTCTAACATGGATGGAACTGAAAGTCATTATGTTAAGTGAAATAAGCCAAACACAGAAAAACAAATACTGCATGTTCTCACTTATATGTGGGAGCTAAAAATGGATCTCATGAAGATAAAGAGTAGATTGGTGGTTACCAGAGGCTGGGAAGGGGAGGAGGATGAAAGGGATAAAAGGAATATAAATGTGTTTATTACCTACAACTGTATTTATTACCTACAAATGTATTTATTACCTACAACTACAACTTTAAAAATGGTAAAGATGGTAAAATACATGGCCAGTGCAATAAAACTAAATTAACACAAAGATACAGTTTAGGTAGCTTGAAAAGCCTTTTCTTTAAGGAAAAAAAAAAAAACCCTCAAATCATCTTGATTGTGAGCATTTTAGTTGCTGTGATTTTCTAAGTTCCTTTTTAATTCCCTGTCATAATGGTTTGGCATTCCTAATCTCTTGCTGAATCACGCATAAAATATTCATTCATTGGTTTTGTACTATTCGTGTTCTGGCTTAATAAGAATTTATGCAGCAAGACCCTGCATTAAAGTGTTAACAATTAATTAATATTTCTGAAGTTTCTGCCACAAATTCCATATGTAGGACTTATGATATAATTCTCATTTTTCTGAAAAACAAGAACATCACACATGCATATTACATGTTTAGAAAAAAAATGCAGAATAGGGTGAAACTTGTCAATCTTATGATTGCTATGCAATCCACATGCGGCCCAAGCAATGCTGTTTCTTCAATTTTTAGAGTTTTAGCCAACAAAGGCACAAGAAAGGAGACCAGGAAGACAAAAGACAAGAGATATGCAAGATTTTAAGTAAGAAAATCCCCAGCATTTCTTACCTCCTTCCTACTACCTAAACAGACACCCTGGGCCTTCTCCTGCACTCCCATCCTTCATTTGCCACAGATCAGCCCAGTGTTCCCTTAAAACACACAGCAGGCCTGGAGCAGTGGCTCACGCATGTAATCCCAGCACTTTGGGAGGCTGAGGCGGGTGGATCATGAGGTCAGGAGATCGAGACCATCCTGGCCAACATGGTGAAACCTCGTCTCTACTAAAAATACAAAAATTAGCCAGGTGTCGTGGCATGTGCCTGTAGTCTCAGCTACTCAGGAAGCTGAGGCAGGAGAATCGCTTGAACCTGGGAGGCAGAGGTTGCAGTGAGCCGAAATTGTGCCACTGCACTCCAGCCTGGGTGACAGAGCGAGACTCACTGTCAAAAAAAAAAAAAATACAGTAAATTATTTCACTGTCTCCTTAAAATCCACTGTGATGTTTTATTATGCTTTGAGTAATATCCACATGCCCTTTCAAGGCCTGCCACTCCCCCTGTCTCTCAGATGCTATCTTGGACGGCTGGCTAGCTTCTCCGAGAGTCGTTCCTTGGCTATTCATTTAAAGGCAGCCCCCTCGGCCCTTCTCTGTCACAGCGCTCTGTGTGTCTGCTGTGCATTTCCCCGTTTTGCCCATTCATCTTTTCTTATGTATAATTTGTTTCCCACCTCTGTGCTCTCAATGAATTTAGCTCCCATGAGAAAGGCCATCTACCTATTTTACAAATATACTTACAGTACCTGACACGTGGTATGGTACTACATAATTGCTGACCATCCAATAAATGAATAGGGCACCCTGGTGGATTTCCATATGCATCTTGAGGTGTATTACTATGAACAGTTAATAAGCAATTTACATGTAAATGATTCCTTATGAAAAGATGCCTTTCCACTTCTGGAGAACCAGCACTCAAGGAGCCAAGGACAGGTCTACGGTTCCAGGTGCAGCAGGGCTCTGCCCAATGAGTGGAACATGGCATGGTGGCTGCTTCCCAGTTCCACTGTCTGGGCTTCCAAACTATCCCACCCACTGCACCCAGGGGGTTGAGGCTGGCAGACAAACAGTCTCTGTCTCCCTCCTACACACCTGTGCACAGCTTTGCTCCTGTTTGCACTTCGTTCTCTGCTACTCTGAGGCAGGGGTAGCCTTCTCCATTCCTAAGCCTTCCGGCTTTAGTACAGACAGCATCTCCTCCTCTCTGCTGGGCTCCCGAGAGCCATCTGTGATCTTCCTCCTGCCTGCCAGCCCTCCCTTCATCTTGAAATTGTTGAGCTCTCATTACGGATAAAAAAGTCCCATCGCAGCTCTGTTGTCTGAGTTCCAATCTACTTTCCTTCCTTAGTGTTTGCTTCACTGCCTCACTTCCTGACAATCGTCTCTTCTCAGCATCCTCATTGCCACTTCCATCTCCTCAAACCTCAACATTCTGCCTTCTGGCCGGAAACTCCACTGAAAGGGTTTCAGCAACGTCACCTCTTCATGTCAAGTCCGTTGGCTTTCCTTGCAAATTCTGATTGCATTTGAATTCAGTGAGCAAGTGGAATTGCATAAATGCCTCTTTCATCCACAGATATCCAGTTATTCCAGCATCATTTATTCAAAATCACTAATTCCCCCATTAAGTTGCTATGACACCTTTATGAGAAACCAGTTGATCTTATAAGTGAAAGTCTATTTCTGGACTTTCTATTTCTTTCGTTGATCTTTCTTGTCTTATACCAACAACATACTCTCTTGATAACTATTGGTTTTTATTAACTCTTGAAGTCAACAATTTTAAATCTTTCAACTTTGTTCTTTCTCAAAATTATTTTGGTTATTCTAGATCCTTTACATGTCCATATAACTTTAGAGTCAACTTGCTAATTTCCAAAGAAACTGTCCTGGCAGTTATGATTAAGATTGCCTTGCCTGTGTGCTCGATTTGGGGAAAACTGACTTCTGTATAGTACTGAGATTTCTCACACATTAACATGCATCTATTTTCATCTTTGCTCTTCCTAAACTAGAGGTGGTGGCAGTTTCCCATTGTCATTTACACTCTGGGTTACCTCCCCATGCTGTCTGGCTTTTCACTTCTTCCATCACCATTTGTATAACCGGACACCTATATTAAGATAGATTTGAAAGAATTCTGAATTATTTTGGAATTCTAAGATTCTAAATGAGATGCACTGGAATCTCCTCCAATCCCTTCCTCAGAACCCATGTGGTACACTTGGTCAGCTTCTTCCAGATGCTTGGTGTCCAATGTACTTCCCTGCTTACCTACATGGCAGGTAATGGCAAATCAATACCCAGCTGCTGCCTTTGCTCTTGCCCCACCCTCATTGTAGAATGAAAGTATCAGGAAAATTGGAGAAATCATGTCACCATACATGATATTTAAAACAAATACAAACCAACAAAGAAGTGTGTGTGAGCTGCCGTGAAAGAAATCCCGAAACGGCCTCTGAAGGAAGAGAATGCTAGACATGTGCTCCGGCTGCTGCTTCATCAGCACAATTGCAAGGCCTCCTGCTATCAGGCCTTGGTGAAATCTCATTATCCCGGCTTCCTGCAGAGCAACACTTACAGACGCCACCGTCTCCGTACCCCAACTCCAGGGTGATTTTCTACACTCACGAGAGCAGGTTTTATTTTTTTTTTTAATTATTATTATTTTTTTTATTATACTTTAAGTTCTAGGGTACATGTGCATAACGTGCAGGTTTGTTACATATGTATATTTGTGCCATGTTGGTGTGCTGCACCCATCAACTCGTCAGCACCCATCAATTCATCATTTATATCATGTATAACTCCCCAATGCAATCCCTCCC
>NW_016807891.1:1952494-1972235 GCF_001698545.2 Rhinopithecus bieti
AGGCGCCCCTCCCCCAGCCTCGCTGCTGCCTTGCGGATAGATCGCGGCAGACTGCTGTGTTAGCAGTGAGGGAGGCTTCGTGGGCGTGGGACCCTCCCGGCCAGGTGTGGGATATATTCTCCTGGTGTGCCTGTATGCTTACAGCGCAGTATTGGGGTGGGAGTTACCCGATTTTCCAGGTGTTGTGTGTCTCAGTTCCCCTGGCTAGGAAAACGGATCCCCTTCCCCCTTGTGCTTCCAGGTGAGGCGATGCCTCGCCCTGCTTCAGCTCTCACTGGTCAGGCTGCAGCAGCTGATCAGCACCGATTGTCCGGCACTCCCTAGTGAGATGACCCCAGTACCTCAGTTGAAAATGCAGAAATCACCAGTCTTCTGTGTCGCTCGTGCTGGGAGTTGGAGACGGGAGCTGTTCCTATTCGGCCATCTTGCTCCGCCCCCCGAGAGCAGGTTTTAAAAGGAAACTTCCATTTTCATGTTTTCTCCTGGGGAAATGATTTTGATGTTGAAAATATAGCCCTGTAAGAATGTGACAAGGTGATGGTTTCTCCTGTCATTCTTCCACTGGAAGCTGCAAACCAAGGCCTCTGTGTCCAACACCAACCGAAATTGATTACGGGGAGTGAAGCTGTTACCTTGTGTGGTTGCCAGTCACTGAGTAAAGCACATGCCACAATGAGTGCCGAGAATGCAGGGGAGTAGGGAAACCTGTATTAACGTAAAAGTCACTAGTAGAAACCACACCGGCATCTGATTTTTAGTTTTCTTTTTTTATGATACGACAGCGAAGCATGCTTACGTCGAAACCTTTTGAATATACACAAAACATAAGGGTACAATGAAAAATACTTATAATTTCATCACCCAGAAGCAATTGCTGCTAACATTTTGGTGTTTTCTAACCAATATTTTAGAGAACTTTTAAAAGTGGGTGCATATAACATTTTGTATCTTCATTGTTACCTTTTTGCCCTGTAGCAGCACTGCTGCTGATATTCTTCAGCATTTACGAATGTTTCTCGAAGTCTCACGTTTTATCCTATCCTCTCTTCCATTGTTGAACCTCAATAGGTGATTTACAATATTTAACTTTATATAGAACACTGTTGGGACCACCTTTGTCGAGACATTGAAGTATTTCCTTACATGTTATGTCTTCAGGAATTGAAATTACTGTTCAAACAAAAGTAATTCTAGAGGTTCTAGCTACATATTTCCAAGTAATTTTCCAAAAAGTAAGTACTGATTCCTGCTGCCAAAGTGTTTCCATCTCTCCATAGCTCTGCCAGTATAAAACACCATTAGTACTGAAGTATGTTAAATGCTGTCTAATCTTACCTTATTATTATTTTGAACTGCGTATCTCTGTTCAGTAGTGTGGATACTTTTCACCTCTTTTTATAATTACATTTTATTTTGTGTTGTCTTTTATATTCTTTGCTTTCCTGTGCCTCTTAAAATGGGTCCTGAATGAGTTTTAATTATAATCTATAAATATTTAGCATGTTAATTTTTTATCATATTTTCCCAGATATTTTCATAATGTTTTGATACTGCTTAGGTTGTTTTTTGAAAAATTTATGGTTTAAATTTTATGAAGGGAAACTAAGTTTCCTTTGTTACTCAGACACTTTAAAAACAAAACTGACACGACATTCTGAAGTACATATTTCTCATGAAAATATTTCAGCTCAATGTTACCATTTTACTACGTGGGATTTTCTCAAAAATACCTCTTCTGGTAACATAGAGTTTTGACATAAAAATAAAGCAATATTCTTATAGACTATCCAAGTAGTTTTGTTTCCTTTTGTTTTTCTTACTTTCCAGTAGACCTCTGTGGCCCTAAATTCTCTGGGGTCTGGCCCATGAACTCTTATGTGATTTTACCCAGACTTAGGCTTAAAATGATGTGAAAGTGGCATGATTATTGTGCTTTTAAGAATCACTATTAAAAGTAAAATTCATAAGATAGATGCAGGCATTCTTAAAAATGCTTTAAACAATATGTAGCAAAAAAAAAAAAAAAAAAAAAAAAAAAAAAAAAAAAATCCTTTATTTAAGAAGTAGAGCATCCCGTATGAGTTGGCATTATTCCAATATCACTGCCGACATAGGAGCCCTGGCTGGGCCTGCATGCTCTATGCCACCACGTCAGGAACTTTGCTGCTGCCTGGACAAGTATAAAATGTTATAGCCCTAATCTAAAGTGTGATCTTGAATACACTCTGCACACACACACTCCTCACAAGTCCTGCTCTGTAATCTCTTCCCCCCATCAAAGTGAGACTTATGGAAGTTCCCAGGCAGCCCCTGCCCAGGGCAGAGCTTTCTGGGAGCCCCTTTATTCCCCTCCCTGTATCTTGGCTTAGCTACACCCCACCTATGTGAGGTTTGCAGGACCTGGAGAATGGAGGGCAGGCATTATTGCAAAAATATTTAGAAACTCAGACTAGACAGGAGATCTGGGCTTTCATCCCACTTTCTCAGTAACTCACAGTAAGACCTCATGCAGCCCTAAACCTCTCTTGGCTTCTGTTTTCTGGTCAAAAGGGAACATGAGATACTCTTATGAAGTGCATTAAAAACACGGTTAAAAAGAGACTAAGAGGTATTAACTCATAAGGATCCTTATTAATCAACTTTCAAACTCAAACCTCTTTTCCTTACCTTTTTTCAAGTGTCAGCTTATTTCTAAGTCATTGCCATTTTCAGCCTTTATTCCTTAAACCATGGCTTACATAAGGAAATTGTTCTAATTCCTTCACAGACAGATGTATCTGTCTGATTTTTCTGTCTGGCTTCCTTATTTATAGATTAGGTGGATGACAGCCACAGCACTGCACTGATTACCACATAGTAGAGATTTCTTTGCATTCATATGGGGCCGAATTGAGAAGCAACACTCCCCAAAAGTCACCAGGACAATAGCCATCACATCTCTGCATCATATGGGAACATGCTGGACATGCCAAGCTGCAGGCTACAACATCACAACCTCTTCCTGACACTGCTGCTCTTTGCACAGGAAGAACATGAAAGCTACAGAGGTGCTGGCAACTCGAAAATATTTCAAACCTAAGCCAAAATACCTCATGCACAAAGCTACATCATTGTCCTGGTTATGAGCCATTCCTGCACCCTAGAGAAAGAATCCGAACATTGTCTCTGGATGGTATTGGCTGAGCAGGCAGGACCTTGAGTAGGTCTCAGTAGGGACATACAGACTTGGACCAACATGATCTCTGTCATCCAGGTCCCTGGCTCTGCAAAAGACCAGGGCCGGCAAGCATAAGATTGAGCAGAAGTGGATTTCCTAGTGGGCGAGGGACCACCTCTTGGATGTCTGGGGAGCTTCCCTAGGCAGGATACAAAGTTATCGCCAGGCTTCTGAGCATCAGGAGACAATCAGGGTGGCATGCACCCAGAAGGGCAGGCATCCAGTGTCTGGAGAATGAGACGCCTAAGCAAGGTCTTGGCTGATGGAGCATCAGTAGGGGGTGGGATATGAACAAGGCAAGGAGAATGAGGGGACGTCACATTCAAAATCTGGCTAGGTCAGAAATTTCTTAGGGAAGAGTTCTAGATCCTAAGAAGCTGAGTAGAGAACCTCAAAGAGAATGGCAGCGAAACTTCTTCATCAGGTGTGCAATTGTTTCAGATTTCATCTTTAAGAGGCCAGGAGATGAATAGTTATTCAAGAGATTGAAATGTAACATTTTTATTTGAAACATCACAAAAGTAGATGTTTGGGGGCCAAATGGGCAAGTGCTACTCAGTTGAAGGAATGGAGGAACTCAACATTTCAGAATTATCCCTGCTGGGCTTTGACCATCTGATGGAATTTTGAGACAGCATGATGTGACTAGTTCTAGGGTTACAAAGACGCACTTTTATGTCACCTGAACATAACACTTCAGGTGAGGGTGATAAACTTTACACCCACCCAGGCTGAAGCAGGAGGGGAGTGGAGTTTCTGAAGCTGTGGCACATGGTGCACGGGTCCAGCAAGTTCTCAGGAGTCAGCAGTACCCACGGTGGAAGACAGGCAGGACAGACGAGGGTAGAGGAAGGAGCCCAGGGCAGAGCCAGGACAAAGCTTGCTGGACAGTGTCACTCATGGAGCGTCCCCAGCTTCACCCCATCTGTGACAAATATTTTCAAGAAGTCCATTTAAAAAAAATAATTGAAATGAGTGTGTGCTTTTCTGTCTTTAAGTGAGGTTAAATTTCCAAGAAAGATTTATAGACAGCCAGGCCCAGAAGCAAGTGGGGCTGAGAGCCAGAGGCACCGTCCTGAGAGGCAGCTGCCACTGTAAGGGTCTGTTGCTTGCGCAGCGGATGAGCTTGCAGGATCAAAGCCCGTGTATAAAACCGCAACTCTTAGAGGGTTGCAAAGTCATAGAAAGAGAGATGGACACGTTCTGCCTCCTCCAAGAACAGGGAACAACTCGGGTCTGCCTTGCCTCTGAGAAATATCTTCAAGGAGAAATTAAAATTCCAGACAACAGTCTCACCTGAGTTAAAAGTTCACATTTATGCTGCACAGATGGCATGGGAAAATTTAATTAGAAGGATTAATACAAAAAGTGGTCCTAGGCCACTGATGATGCTGAGTCATCTCAAATAATTAAGCCAAAAGCCAAAATTAAATGGAGGAATATTTTATCCATTGAGGCTTTGTGGGATGGACACATACAAAACAAGCATGACTTGAAAATTATAAAACACATGTGGAAAAATCCTATATGAAAGTCTTACAGAAAGTACAACTAGGAGCCCTAATACCAGGGAAACTTAAAATCGTAAAATACTGAGTTCAAAAACTTCAGAATATATAGACTTCAAATGATGTAAAATACAAATGTAAGTTATATAGGCTATTTTTAAAAACACGGTAAAAAAGAAAAAAATGTTTGATAAGAAAAGAAAGTTAGCCATAAGGAAAAAAATAACATCAGATATCTAATTCACACAATATCAACAAAATTCCGGATGATCAAAGATCTAATTGTAAACATGAAATGTTAAAAATTTGACAGTTCTGTTTTCTACTCAGGGATGTCAAGAGTTGGAAGAAAGACTGCTCGCACTGTTACAGCAAGAACAAAACTGGACTCATTGCAAGTTCCTGATGATTGAGTTGCACCCATCAGAGAACTGAGGTCACAGAGCAACTAAAGAGCCGAAACTCTAGGGAGGAACCAGTGTCCACAGAAAGAGTGAGACTCCAGCACCTGCTTCCCTGGCTCAGATGCATCTGGACCCAGTAAATAGAATTCTGTAGAAATAGTCAGTGAATCCTGGTGAAGGCCAAATGCAGGCTGGTGAGAGCCTGCGCTGCTCCTGGGGGATGCAGATAATTGGGGTGGGGGTGGGGAGTTGCATCCTCCTGAATTATCCTGATCTTTTGACTAGATTAACAAAACCCACCAGGAATGAATGAGCAAAAGGAAAGGTGTGCAGAGAACTATTTACTCACTGTTGAAGTATTCTAGATGTCTTTCAGGCAGAAAAAAAAAAAGCAATAAATGTCCCAAGATACTCAATAGCAAACAAAACCAGACTCAGATATGACACAGATAGTAACTGACCAAAATTTTAAATAACTATTATGAATATGTTGAATTTTCCAATATAAAAAGTATATACCATGAAAGATTAGATGAATAATATTAGCAAAGAGGTGGAAACTGTAAGAAATAATCAGATAGAAATGTGACAAATGGAAAACACTGTAACAGAGATGCAGAATGCTTTTGATGGGTCTGTAACACAGCTAAGAGGTGGATCAGTGTACCTGACAATATGTCAATAAAATTACTCAATGGAAACTCAGAGAAAAAGACTGAAAAGTAAAAAGAATGGGGCATCCAAAAGCTATGAAAAATATCAAATCGTTGGTTATGTGCATCACTAGAAACTCAGAAGGAAAAGAGAAAATAGTGTGTAGGAAATATTTCAGGAAACAGTATCTGACAATTTTCCTAAGTGATTTGCAGACATCAAACCACAGACCCATGAAGCTCAGAACCCTTCTGCAGAATACATACTAAAATATAAAACAAACACAAAATGTCTTGACACATTTTCAAATTGTTGTAGACAAAAGATAAAGAGAAAGACATGAAAAAGGACATATAAAGGAACAACGATAAGAATTTCAGCAGGATTCTTGTCGGAAACCATGAAAGTAAAAAGAAAACCAATGTACTGATGACTTCAAAGTGCTGAAAGAAAATAAAGTTTGTCAATACAGAATTTAATGCTCTGTGAAAATATCCCTCAAACATGTAAGATAAATACTTTCTTAGACAAAAGCCCAAGAGAATTCATTGCCAGCAGACCCACTTTACAAGAAGTGGTAGCGTCAGCTCTGCAAGGCAGAAGAAATACAGTACTGGGTGAAAACTTGAATATACAAAGTAAAAGAATGTGGAAAATGTAATCAATGTGTTATGAAATTCACGGTTTTTAATTTTCTTTTTCCTCTGAATTACTCTGAATGATAACTGTGTAAATCAAAAATTGTAGCACTGTGTGATGTGTTCACAGTATATGTAAGAGTGAACTGTAAGGCAACAATATCACAAATGGTAAGAGGGAAGGATTTGGAATATACACTTTTATGATTTTTATACTTCACATAAAGACATGTCATATTAATTGAATATAGACTCTTATTATGTAAGGATCTACATTTTAAACCCTAAGCTAATTATCAAAAATGTGAAAAGAGTTATAAATAATAAATCAATAATATAAATAAACATTGAATCATAAAAATTGCTCGAAAAACCCAAGAGAGGGCAAGAAAAGATAAAGGAAGTAGGAGATGGAACAAATAGAAAACAGCTAACAAAATGGTGTGTTTTAATGAAAATATCAGTAACTACATTAAATGTACATTGTCTTAACAAGCTAAGTAAAAATACTGTTAGATAGAATAAAAACAAGACCCAATTATGTGCTATACAAGAAACTCACTCTAAGTATAAAGACATGGGTAAGTGAAAATTTAAATAGAGGAAAAAATACACCACACAAACACCAATCAAAAGAAAGTTGGAGCAGCTATATTGATTTCACACAAAGTTCTCTTCAGAACAAAAGTATTGTCAGGGATAAAAAGAGACATTACACAATAATAAAGGATTTAATCTTCTAAGAAGGCAGAATGATAATAAATGTGTACCCCGTAACACAAGAACTTCAAAATAGATGAAACAAAAACTGATAACACTGAAAGGAAAACAAATCAACAATTAGAATTGGAGTCTTCAATACTTGTCTCCCTATAATTAATAGAATAAGTTAGGACATCGAATCTCTGAAGGGCAACTTGATAAACTAGCACTTCATTTGAAAACAGAAGTACATACATTTTAAAAACTGCATATGGAATATTTATCAAGATTAACCATACTCTGGGCCATAAACAAAAGTCAACAAAGTTAAAATAATAAAAAGCATACAACATATTTGCTCAAGTCTAGAATTAAAACTAGAAATTAATAACAGAAAGATATGTGGAAAAACTTACAAATCTTTGGAAGTTAAACAGTATATAATATAATAACCTGTAGATCCAAGAGGGAGTATACAGGCAATTTAAAAATGTCTTCAACTGAATGAAAATTATGAAGATACCACACATTGAAATTTGTGGGAGCCAACGAAAGTGGTGCTTGGAGGGATATTTATGTAAAAAAAAAAATGCTCATTTTAGAAAAGAAGAAAAGGCTCAAATCCATAATCTAAGCTTCCACCTTAAGAATCTAGGAAAAGAAGAGAAAATTAAATACTTTACTCCAATTAGTACTTTGGTTTCTCACAAGCTATAGATTAGCAATTCTGAACAAAGAAACCCAAATTGAGGGAAATTCTCCAAAAATAAAACTAACCAATGCTCTTCAAGCGTGTCAACTTCATGAAAGGCAAAGAAAGACTAAGAACCTGTAAAACACAGAAGGAGATATGACAACCAGATGCAATGTGGGATCCTGCATCGGATTCTGGAACAGAAAAGGGACATAAGTTTTAAACTCTGGTGAAATCCAAAGTCTGTAAATTCAAAGTCTATAATGTCATTTCTGTTGATAAGGGTAGCTGTAATTTATTCATTTTCTTTACTACTTTGGATTCTATTATTTGCAGATTTCATAAATTATCAAGTGTAGTCACACAGAAAAAAAAGTATTTAAAATCATAGTGTATCTTTTTTTCATCCAACCCAAAATGTCAATATGGTGTATCTTAATGGGAAAACTATTTCAACAAGACACAAAAATCACTGTCATGAAAAAGACAGATACATTTGACCATATTATAATTAAAACTAGGTATTACAAGTAACACTGCACATGCGGGTGAAGGGACATTCCACAGACCAAGAGAATACACCATTTGCACATTTAACTTTAAAGAAAAAGATTGTCTAACCTGTTCAATCGCTCCTGCTTAGATATATGCAAAAATGCAAATAGTGTATTTGGGGACCAAAATAATTGTGAACAAATTAAATACAGAAAAAGGTACTGAATGACCAAAAAGGAGGAAAGATGCTTATTATGAATCAAGGGTCTGCTATTTAAAATGATAGTTCTGTTTCATATGCATCATACCAACTTGACTTGCACACCCCACAAGGATGTGAGAGATAGGAAATCTATACCTTGCCGAGGTGAGTGTGAATTAGGCCAACCATGCTGGGGAGAAGCTTGTCTGTACCTGATGTATTAGTCAGGATTCCCCAGAGAAAGAGAGTCAAAATGATGTGTATATGGAGAAGTAGATTTTTTACAAGGAATTGGCTCGTGCAGTTATTGAGGCTGGCACGTCCAAATCTGACGTGTGAGCTGGCAGGCTGGAGATCCGGGAGAGACGATAGCACAGTTCCAGTCTGGAGTTCATCTGCTGGAGAATTTCCTTTTGCTAGAGGAAGCTGGTCTTTTGGTTTTATTCAGGCCTTTAACTGATTGGATGAGGCCCAACTACATTATTAAGGGCAATCTCCTTTACTAAAGTTGACGAATTTAAATGTTAATCTCATCCAAAAACAGCCTTCAAATTGACACTTAAAATTAACCATGATACTTAGTGAAAATACCCATCAAATCCACCCATGATATCCATCAAACCTTGTTGCACAAGAAAAAAACTACATGTACACACATAGATGTATATATGCATACATATATATTATTAATCTCAAAAAATGCTATGTAAAAACTGAACATCAGAAGTATGTATTCTATGCATTATATATGTATATATAATCACATGAACATGTTATAGGTATAATCAAATACAGACAGTCCTTGACTTATAATAACCCAAATTTTCAACCCTTTATTACAAAATACACTTTTTGTTAGAGGATTTTGCCTAACTGTAGGGTAATATAAGTGTTCCAAGCACAATTTAAGGTATACTAGGCTAAGCTATGGTGTTTGGTAGATTAGGCGTATTAAGTGTATTTTCAATCTGTGGTATTTTCAACTTACAATGTGTTTTTCAGCATGGAACCTAATTGCAAGTCAAGGAGCATCTATATATATATATAACTCATACAAACATGTATGGAAATGGTGTCTCTCAACCTCAGAAGAGCAATTAACTACCTGTGGGAAGGAAGGGGATTAGATTTTAATGGGCTTTTTAACCCTTTACTTCTTTTAAGAAAACTCAGGAATCTAACAGTAATTTTCTAAATTTTAAGACTTATTAAATCTGAGCACTTGAGTTTATAGGTGATTATTATGCTCTATACTTGAAATGTTTCACACTTTAGAAAGAAAAATACAAAGATCAATTTGCAGCAGCTTGGAGAGTACATTGAAGAGAAGTTAAGGTGGATGGGGTATGATCATTTAGAAAACTACTTAGCCAGTTTGAAGGGTGGCTTCAAGGCTTTCATTTGGCATGCTATATTAATTTTTGAGAGTATACCATTCAGATTTTCAAAATTATTATTTTTCTTTATATCAGTCTCTACTTGGTGTAAGGGAACACCGGTACATGCACAAGGAAATCTCTGGCCCCAGGCAAACACTCAGCTGGCAGTCCAATTTGAGTTGTTATGCTGTTATTACCAGGCAAATAAACAGATAGAACTAGAATCTGAGTTAGATCATTCCTTATTAAATTATCCAGTTTTCTATATGAAGGATGTGGCCAGTTCATACCCCATAAGGGAAGTCAACCTCAAGAAGACTGGGTTTTCTCTTTCTTGGAGTTGGTCCTTTTGCAACTCCAGACTTGTATGTCCTTGGATGGTCAGTTACAATAGAGTGGACATTAGAAGGGAGCTAGCCAGCTGTCATCTTTCACAATGAGACACTATCGTGTCCCCACACTGGAACACCTACAAGTAAAATGACAGAATGATAGCCTGGAACACCCTTCGTCCTTTTCCTAAGAAAATTACATGTGGACTGGAAAACTGCTTGTCCATATTTCAATGTGAATTTATCCCTTTGATTTTTGCATTTCCACTCAAATAGTTTTAAAGTTAGTTTTGTACAGGACTCCTACATTCAGGTTAAAAATTCCAGCATAACAACTCAAATTGGACTGCCAGCTGAGTGTTATTTATATCAAAATTCTATAATTAGCGGGAGCAATGACACCTGGTCTTAGCGGTTTGCGTGGCTGTAAAATAGAAGAACCCAGGATGTGTTCACAGAAGCAAAGTGCCTTCTGGGTTGTTTTTGTTCTCATGACCTCTGAACCCCTTTCTGTGCTCATGCATCACTGTTCCAGCCACAATTATTGCCCACATAACTGGTCAAGGGGAACTTTGCTGTACTTGGATCCTAGGAGCACCCACTTTCAGTTGACTTCTCTCTACTGAGGGGAATGAGCAGAGTGACTCCCTTGAAAAGGGTAAATGTATTGTAGGATGAATGATGCTAGTGATACTCATCCAACTAAAGCTGAACTATGCCTTACTCCCTACTTCCTCCATACAACCATCATAACGAGGAATGCACACAATCATTGAATTTCAAGGATGTCTTTCTGTTCATGCATTTGTCCACAGCTCACCGAGTCCTCCTCATGTGTCAGAGGTTCTGGCAAGTGCTGGGGCTTCATGGGGAAACACAGCCCCTGGCCATGAGGAGTTCTTCGCTCAGTTGAGGTCACAGACAACTCAGCGAGAGGATTTCAGGAGCCAGGGGAGAGGAAGGGCTGTGGGAGCATGTGGAAGGGGGTCTCTGCCTTGGTGGGCAGGCATATGGAAGGCACCCAGAGGAGCTGCAGCCTGACTTGGTCTCTGAGGCTGTGGAAGGAGCAACAAAAATGGTGAGGAAGGGGGAGAAACAGAGTTCAGACCGAGGAAGCAGCCAAAGTACAGAGGTGATGAAGAAGAGCCTTGTGCTCAGAGCGGTTTATAACTGGAATGTTAGATGAGGGGCCAGGGAAGAGGCCTAGGTGAGACTCCATGGGCAGAAGAACTAAAGGGCCAACCTGCTGGAGAGTAATGGATTCCAAGTTGCTGGAGGAAAGATTTATCTTTGCAGTAAACTGTCTCGATGTTTTTAGTTTGTCAGTCTTATTATAACACAATGCCACATGCATCCACCTGAGACCTATTGTACAAAATGTATGAGACACAGCAGTGAACATGATTCTTGCACTCCTGGAATTTCTGCTATTCATCTCTGGCAGTTACCTAGGGCCTTTTGCAGACTCAGGGCATCCATGTGTATGAACATTGCTTTGGTCTTTTCTTCTAGGCATTAGAGCTTGAAAAGTTTACCACTGTGCTATCATTACATTCTCTTGTAGGGACTTTTTTCGAAGACGTAATATTTAAGTGCCAAATGCAGAAAGATCCTTTTCTTCCACAGGGGTTTTAGATAAACTCTTGTTTCTGAACAAAAATGATCAAATTTAAAACAGTATACCAGTAGACTTTACAGGTATGTTCAAGAACTGGGTAGTTGAAAAAACGATATCACAACACCTGAGATTATCTAATCAAGAAGAAACACATCCAGAAGTGGGGATGCTTAGGAGATAGTAAATACTTATTCAAATTATAGTGACCACTGCCAGCGACACCCCCTGCATCAATTTCACCTCCCATCATTTCCTATGGCCACCCACCCCTCCAGAATTAAGGCCCAGAAAGAGAAAAAATACATGATAATAACAACAATAATGGTGATAATGATGATGATGATGATGATGACAGTGATGATGAAGGTGATGTGATGGTGATTATGGTGGTGATGATGGTGGTGTTGGTCATGATATGATCATAATGGTGATGATGATGGTTATGATGATAATGATGTTGATGGTGATGACAAAGATGATGATGGTGATGGTGATGATGGTGATAAGTATGGTGTTGATGATGGTGATGGTGATGATTATGTGATCATGATGGTGATGATGATGGTTATGATGATAGGATGATAATGATGTTGATGGTAATGAAGAAAGTGATGATGATGATGATGGTGATGATGACGATCATGTTGATGGTGATGATGATGATATGATGGTGATGGTTATGATGTTAATAAAAGAAGCAGCTAATATTTAGGTAGCAGGTGCTCTGAACTAATACATAATCTACACTTACTGGCCTCGTTGATCTTCACAACCCTCAATGAGATCAGTAGTGTTTTTCTCAACATAATACAGATGAGAAAAGTAAGGTAAACTCTACATTTGGATTTTATAAGAGTTACTTTATGGAGAATTGTTCTCTTTTCTGGTCTCAGTGTTCTTCAATGGTAACTCATGAACATGCTCTGAGTATGTCTGTAAACAGCCCTCCAGAGCCATTCAGGACTTTGAAGCTATGATCAAATGCAAAGGGAAAAGTAATCTCTTTCCCCCAAAGTACTAAAGAATACAGGCCTGATAATATGAGGCTCCCAGATATAATATGTTTTTTTAACTGAGAATGCCTCAAATACTACAGTTAAGAGTAACTTTTACCTTCAGAAAGGTAACCACTTTGTCTTTGACAGCTCTCCAGCTATCAAAGAAATAATAGTAATAGCTAATGTTTATTATGTGGTCACCCTATGAGCATGGGAACTTCAAGTCACATAGCTGGGTTATGATGGCAGGATTTGAGCTCTGGTAACAGGGTGTATAAATTTAACTTTATACCACAGCTGTTTCACGTAAAAGCCAATGTCTTTGTTTCATCAGAAATCACTGAAGTGGCTGAGATGCCTACAAAACAGCTTAGTGGATTCCAGTTAGCATCTTCAATAGTTTCTTCCCTTCAAGTTGAGGTTGTAAATCTCTCAGAAGAAATGCTTACATTCAAAACCACCCAGAAATAAGAGAGGTTTATACCATTTAAATAACATAATGAGCTTGCAGTATGATGCTAGAAGTCTTTCCTATATTTAATTTCACTGCTGCAGATAATAGAATTTTATTGATATTGACACAAGTTGGGAGATCATCTGCCCTTTAGAACAGGACTTCAAGTAATTTTTCAGTTGTCCCTACCAAACACTACCAAATGTAAAAAGTAATAAATTTCTGGCCAGGTGCGGTGGCTCACGCCTGTAATCCCAGCACTTTGGGAGTCCGAGTTGGGTGGATCATGAGGTCAAGAGATCAAGACCATCCTGGCCAACATGGTGAAACCCCATCTCTACTAAAAAGAAAAATAGAAAAAATAGCTGGGAGTGGTGGCACATGTCTGTAGTCCCAGCTACTCAGGAGGCTGAGGCAGGGGAATGGCTTGAACCCGGGAGGTGGAGGTTGCAGTGAGCCAAGATTGCGCCACTGTACTCCAGACTATTGACAGAGCAACACTCCATCTCAATAATAATAATAATAATAATAATAATAATAATAATAAATAATTTTCTATATAAGCTGCCAAGTTAGTGGTAATCTATTCAACAGCAATAGGAAACTAATACATTAGCGAATTGGAAAATAGTTTCTTTAACTACTGTCCTTCATTTTAGTTTCTGCACTTAAGTTATTCTCATGACTTCATCTAAATCTAATTACTTCCCAAAGTCCTACCTCCAAATATCACATGGTGGGTTAGGGCTTCAACCTATGAATTTTTCAGGAAACAAACATTCAGCCTATAACCCCATATACATGCTTCTTGAAGAAAGTATTTTAAATCTTTTTCATCTTTTTTTCCCACAAATATCAGAACACTCATTATATAGTAGGTACTCAAGAAATACGTAAATGTGGTACTAAGTCTCTCTCTCTATGGTACTGTATTAACTTATGTTGTGGCTACACAGGAATGAACACTAATTATTCCAAATGGTTTCTGGAAATCTTTCATATCTGAGTGTATCTGTTAAAAATGGCACTTAGGAAGCGAGGCACTTGGTCGTGTGCCCAGGGAAAAGGTATATTTTCTGAGAGAGATATATGATTTTATGGTTTGGTTCCTTATAGTTCTAAAAGAAAACTATGATACTGTATGTCTATATCAATATTTTTTACCAGTTGTTCAAGCTGACAGGAAGATTAGAGTAAACAGGAGAAATTTTTTAAGGGATTGAATTTAGTTTACAGGTAGATTTCATGCCAAAGTCTCTGAATAAATATTGTGCATAACACAAAATCTGACTGAATAAATATTATTTAATAAGAAAGTTATAAGGTAAGCATAATTTAAGAAATAATTTTATCCAATCACATTGAATAAGTTAGTGCTAGGGAAAGATTGAGAAATTTAGCCAAAAAATAGAGCTTTTTGAGCCTCTGGAGACAATGACAGTAATTTGAAGGATTCAGTAAAAATCTAATGTACAGGTCAGATATCAGTATGAAGAGAGGACCTGAGGACTGGAGGTTGAATATTAATGTGGTTTCTGCAATTGGCAAGCCCTGTAACCTTGTAAGATCACCACTTAACCCTCCAGGGCATCAGTTTTCTCAGCTGTAAGCCAAGGAGACTAAAGTCAGTATCTTTAAAATTTTTTTATTTTCAAGATCCTATAACTCTGATATTAAAATATTATATTGGGAATTTTATATTTTATGAAGATAATAATGCACATGAAATCTTGCTTGGTTATTGAAATATTGGTTTAGCTGCTCATTTTTTTTCAAACCCTTATTTTTAAAGAGAATCAACTTATAGTGAAAGAACAAATAGGAAACATTTGATTCTTATGATTTGTTCCAAAAACAGTTTGAAAACAAGGTATCTTTTGAAGTGATGGTAGCACATCACAGATCCTGGGATTTGAGTTGTCTCGAAACCTCCCCAAGGATCCGTAACCTGATAATGACATTCACACTAAGTAGAAACCTGTCCAGCAAGCCAGATGGCTTGCATAGAGGTGTGAAAGAATATTTTGTACTATTAAAATCACAACAGTAGGTCATTAACACTTTAATAATGATGAAAATGTCAAATTGTATATTTCTTAAGAAGAAAAAACGTAAAACATTTTAGTAGGTGTTTGTAGGGTTTAAATGCATTGAGAATATTTAAGGATTTTAAGAAGGAATAACCCCCTGTCCTTCCAAAAATGTTATAGCAACTTAGGGTGTTAGAGTGGATTAAATAGTGTCCTACCAAAATCCATATCAGCCTGGAATCTCAGAATGTGACCTTATTTGGAAATTGGGTCTTTGCAGATGTAATAGAGTTACATTACGATGAGGTCACACTGCTCAGACTGGGTCTCAAATCCCATAAAAGGTATCGTTCTAAGAAGGGAAAAGCACAGACAGACATACATAAGGAAGAGGCGATGCAAAGACAGAGGTAGAAACTGGAGAGTTGCAGCCACAAGCCGGGGAAAACAGGATTGCTGAAACAGCAGGAGCTAGCAAGAGGCAGGGAAGCATTCTCCCCCATACCTGTCAGAGAGCATGGCCCTGCTGACATCTTCACTGTGGACTTTTAGCCTCTGGAATATGAGAGAACAAATTCTCTTGCTTTATGCCACCAAGTTCGTGGTAATTTGTTACAGTAGCCCTAGGGATTAGTGTTAACTGGATAAAGTAATAGAAAATGGGGGAAGGAAACTACATATACTGAAGCCCGGGTGTAACTGTGCACCTTTCACACTTCATCCAGTTTAATTCTTATAATAACATCATAAGTATTATTATCCCCATTTTATAAAATTAATAAATATATGTTCATGATAATATGGCTGGTAAGTGGTGGATAAGGCTGACAACCAGATCCAAGTATCAAAGTGGTGCTTTTCCTCCTATAGTCATTAAGAGGAACAGAGGGCTTGGTCAAATATCTCAATATATGGCAAGTGAAGGAAAGCAACCCAGCTTTGGTTATTCAAGAGGAAAAATAGGAAGATGAGTGGTCCTTAGAGGCAAAAGATGGTGAACATGAGTCTTCATTGGAGGCAGGAAGTGTGGACACCCATGTTCATTGGAGGCAGTAGGTGTGAACCACCATGTTCACAGGAGGCAGCAGGTGTGGACACATGCTCATTTCAGGCAGGGGTCATGGACACATGTGTGCTTTCAAGGCAGCAGGGGATCAATATGAAGTTAGTTGCCCCATACAGTGGAAGTTGCAGAGGGACAACCTGAAGGCAGCCTGAGCCCCTGTTCTCCATGAGGGTATTCCCAGGCACTGTCTCTGCTGGAATGATGAATCTGTGTGAAGAAGGCATATGTAGAAAATGGAACTGTGTGGTCACATAAAAACAGAAGTGGAAGAGTTCTGTGTATCAAACTTGCCTATTCCGATTGCATTATGCCTTCATTATAACTGGCACTGCCGGTATCACAAAGATGAGTACAATTTTTAATCCAGTTCTGTAGTGTAATGGAGCATAAGTCACACACAGACACAGGCAACTCATTCATAATCACCCTCACCGCCGTGCAGACCGATGGTGTGACTGTCGATGCACCCTCCTGGTTTGAATATTCAAGGCCCAACTCGGTGACAATGGTGTGTTTTCTAGATTTACTGGACATCTATGTCCCTGAGTCAAAAATCAGATGTGGATGGTCCCCTGTGTTGCCCTTTTTAATGCATGGCTCACTTTATGAAATCGCCACTCAAAAAATCTGCCAGGGAAGTGTATTATCTATGGATTAAACAATTTTCCCATTTGACTATCTGAGGAAATCAGGATGCTGGAGTACTAAGATTGAAAAAGATTACGTTTCAAAATATAAAACCTTGGATCTATTCTTGAAGAGGAAAGAAACATTTTCTGGTCTTGATTATACTTAACATGTGACATCAGAACTGCTAAAGGAAGTTGTTCCCCAGACTCCTACAAGATCTGGCAGGCCTTGCGGTGGCCTCTGAGCTCTGGTCCTTTCTGTCTGTATTTTCTGTCTTGTGATTCCTGAACACCATGGATCAGGTCTCTGAATCTCCGTAATTCCTGGCACACAGAAGGCACTGAGCAGTATTAATTAACCCTGCCTCACCCAGCCTTATTTAAACATTATCCAAAGCTGGATAATGGCAAAGATGATGAGCATATACCTCGTGATCAAAGGTCAAATCCGCCTACTCAGTCTTAACCATAAATTCTATTACGAAAATATAAACTGCTTTCTATGCCAGACTGTCTCCCTGTAAAATTGAGTACCTTCACGTAAGGGCCAATTTTAGAAACTGTCTGTATTCATAACTTCTAAAATCAACAAAAACCAGGTATATGATCCTGAAAAAAAAAACCTGCCCTCTATGTTCAAGAGGAAACTGTTAGTGAAAATGTTTTGAAAATGGTGATAATGTCCGAAGCTTTGCCTACTGGCGGAGTAACTGAAATTTCAGCCACTTCACTCTCCACCGCCTGTTAAATGTATTCCCCCATCCCCAACTCAAGTAGCTGATAATGGCCTTAATTATAGTACATTTAGGCTACAAAAGTGGGGGGAAAGGAGAAGAAAACACTGCTTGGTTCCAGCTTACTGGTCAAAGCCAATTTAAAGTGATTTATTTTGTCTAAGAAATAGCAGTCTCATGCAGTGAGTGAAGATCAAATAACTTCGTGTTTGTCAGAGAAAGGAAAGGACACCGAGTTCCAGAAATCTCATCTGGAACAGGAAGCTGAGGGGGCTCCTCTGGGATTTATCAGACACTGGCAGACATGGATGTGCTCAGTGGAGCAGGGACAGGTGCCAGCAGGGGCTAGACTGAGGCTGCTTACCTGGACATGGGCCCCTTAATAAGGCGATCAATCTGAAATCAGGCTGGGAGAGGAACCAGGCTCTGGAAGTTTTGTTTTCCATTCTCCTTTCCCTGTCTACTGCCATTCAGGCCTTCACTCCTATAAATCTCTCTGTTTTCCTCTAAAAAGCATGCTTCCTCTGTCCTCTGGTCAGAATGACTAGGTGGGAGGGTTTTTCAGTGTGTCTTATGGGACCACCACCTCTCAGACTGGAGGTCCTGTGGGTCTGCGGGAAGGTTGCTCGGGGCCCTGGGTTGGGGGTGCCCACAGGAAGATCCCCACTTCAGAGGGCTATAGAGGATCAAAGTCTGACTGCTTGTCATGGGCTGGTCCCTCTCTCTCAATCAATGGGATGAGAGTTAACTCTGAACTGAATATGAAGGAATCAGTATCTCCTGGGCCCACGAGGGAGAGCTGGATCTGCACACACAGGGGTGAGCTAGGTCTGGGCCCACAGGGGTGAGCTGGGTTCAAACCCACAGCAGTGAGCTGGTTCTGAATCCACCTGGGTGAATTGGGTCTGAACCCACAGGGGTGAGCTGGGTCTGGCCCAGAGGGGTGAGCTGGATGGGCTGGGTCTGCACACAGCCTGGAGACCTTGGCTGGAGGGGATGGTGAGCAGCTGCAGGCATTTCAACACGTTTTTATGTTTGGTTTGGACCAGAGAGACCTGGGTTGAATTACGTGCCACTCAGGAGCTGTGTGGCCTGTGGTACCTGAACCACTTGTCACTTCCATTTCCTCATCTATAGAATGAAAGGAAATGGCTCCTGTGGCCCATTGCACTGGCCCTCTGAAGCCACTCCCCTCATGCTCATGGTCAGTCCTAGAACTACCATTGCCAGTGATTGGAACACAGCCCATATCTCATTCTAAACCCCTCAGTTCTCGGACAGTGGTTTCCAAACTTCACAGCTCACTTTCTCTTGGGGTGGGTGGTCAAATTAAACACAAGATGCCCAGTTAAATTTGAATTTTATATAAATAATTTCAGATTTTTTAAAGACTAAGTACGTCCATAAAACCCTTGGGACACACTTATTCCAAAATATTATTCATTTTATCCATAGCATGAATCTCAATGGTGAGAATCTCTGGTCCTATGGTTGGTTGTTAGAGAAAGACGCTGAAGGCTGCGAACCACCCTGAAGCCCTGTAGATCACATGACATTTCCAGTTATCTCTGTACAAGGGACTCAGTGAACCAGGATAAAAAGTGTTATTACGAAAATTAGATACATATAACACCACTCGCCAAGGGTTACAGATATCTTGTTCTTGTCAAGTACCCATATCCAAAACTTGAGCTTGGCACTGCATCAGGGTAAGAGCATGGAAGACCTCAGCCTCTAGGTAGTTATGCATGTGTTATAGTTGTTGAATCCTAAATGCTTTGGTTTAATTACAACAAAGGAGCCAGAATTGATTATTTGGATCTGGGCTGCTCCTGAGTACCACTGTCTAATGACATTGTGAAAAATGCAGCTGAGACTTGCTTAGAACACAAGCCCTGACCATTGTCTACTAACAAGACACAATCTCAGGTAAGGAAGGAAAGAAAGGAGGAAGGAAGGAAGGAAGGAAGGAAGGAAGGAAGGAAGG
>NW_016807891.1:1973905-1975648 GCF_001698545.2 Rhinopithecus bieti
GGAAGGAAGGAAGGAAGGAAGGAAGGAAGGAGCTTTAAGGCTATATTACTGTAAACTTAAATTTACCCATAGCTAAATTTTCTCTTCCTTTCTTCCTTTCTTCCTTTCTTCCCTCCTTCCCTCCTTCCTCCCTCCTTTTCCTTTCCTTCCTTTCTTTCTTTCTTTTCTTTCCTTCTTTCTTTCTTTCTTTCTTTCTTTCTTTCTTTCTTTCTTTCTTTCTTTCTTTCTTTCTTTTCTTTCTTTTTCTCTTTCTTTCTTTTTTGATGTTGCTGTTGTTCTTCTTTTCTTTTTTCTTTTAAGAGAAGATAGATGTCCAATAGCACACCAAACCTGTCTTTCGGGGCTCAGCAATCTATGGCCCACTGCCAGTTTTTGTATAGCCCACAGGCCAAGGATGGTTTCTACATTTTTTAAATGGTCTCATGTTACGTGTCTAGATGAGTATCTATATAATATCCTTGATTGTACCTTTTGGTCCATGAAGTCTAAAATATTTACTAACTAGTCTGGTGTTTTTTGTTTGTTTGTTTGAGATGGAGTCTCGTTCTGTCGCCCATGCTGCAGTGCAGTGGCGCAATCTCGGTTCACTGTAACCTCCATCTGCCAGGTTCAAGCAATTCTTCTGCCTCAGCTTCCTGAGTAGCTGGGATTACAGGCCTATGCCAGCACGCCTGGCATTTTTTTTGTATTTTAGTGGAGACAGAGTTTCACCATGTTGGTCAGGCTGGTCTTGAACTCCTGACCTCTTGATCTGCCCGCCTTGGCCTCCCAAAGTGCTGGATTACAGGCCTGAGCCACCGTGCCCAGCCTTTTATCTAGACCTTTAAGGAGAAATTTGGTGACGCTTATACTCTAAGCTCCCCTGAGAGTACTTACTTGAACAGAGAAGTAAGTTTTCTGTATATTTCAGATCTTTCATTCTCCCAAAGGTTGTTGTTCTTTTTTTTTCAACTTTTCACTTTGATAAATTACAGTGAGTTGCTAGTCTCCCCACTACTTTATCTACAGATGAGGCTTCACCCACAGCTGGGTGTCTCCTCCTCAGCACTCTGAGGGCTCCCACCCCTTGATCTCCCAAGAAAGAAGGGTATTGACAAGCATCTAGCAAATGTGAGGTTAAAGAACATTTCCTGGATCAGGGCACCTGGAGGTGGAAATGCTGGCATGACAGGGAAGTCAAAGATGGAGTAGTCCTATTTTCAAATGGCAAATGGCTCTCTACTTCCGGTCACCTGAGGCAGAAGTAATGAGGGAAGTGCCTTTGTGTTTTCCATGTGTGTTTCCATCCATGATGGATGACTCCATCATGGCACAAGGTGACTCCCACATGGCACGAGATGGCTTCATCATGGCATGAGATGAGTCCATCATGGCATGAGATGAGTCCATCATGACATGAGATGAGTCCATCATGGCATGAGATTAGTCCATCATGGCATTACATGACTCCATCATGGCATGAGATGAGTCCATCATGGCATGAGGTTAGTCCATCACAGCATGAAATGAGTCCATCATGGCATTACATGACTCCATCATGGCATAAGATGGCTCCATCATGGCATGAGATGACTCCATCATGGCATGAGATGACTCAATCATGGTATGAGATGGCTGCATCATGGCATAAGATGGCTCTATCGTGACATGAGATGACTCCATCATGGCATGAGATGGCTCCATCATGGCATGAGATGGCTCTATGATGATATGATATGACTCCATTATGGCATGAGATGGCTC
>NW_016807891.1:1978154-2005466 GCF_001698545.2 Rhinopithecus bieti
TGCAGTGCAGTGGCGCAATCTCGGTTCACTGTAACCTCCATCTGCCAGGTTCAAGCAATTCTTCTGCCTCAGCTTCCTGAGTAGCTGGGATTACAGGCCTATGCCAGCACGCCTGGCATATTTTTTTGTATTTTTAGTGGAGACAGAGTTTCACCATGTTGGTCAGGCTGGTCTTGAACTCCTGACCTCTTGATCTGCCTGCCTTGGCCTCCCAAAGTGCTGGATTACAGGCCTGAGCCACCGTGCCCAGCCTTTTATCTAGACCTTTAAGGAGAAATTTGGTGACGCTTATACTCTAAGCTCCCCTGAGAGTACTTACTTGAACAGAGAAGTAAGTTTTCTGTATATTTCAGATCTTTCATTCTCCCAAAGGTTGTTGTTCTTTTTTTTTCAACTTTTCACTTTGATAAATTACAGTGAGTTGCTAGTCTCCCCACTACTTTATCTACAGATGAGGCTTCACCCACAGCTGGGTGTCTCCTCCTCAGCACTCTGAGGGCTCCCACCCCTTGATCTCCCAAGAAAGAAGGGTATTGACAAGCATCTAGCAAATGTGAGGTTAAAGAACATTTCCTGGATCAGGGCACCTGGAGGTGGAAATGCTGGCATGACAGGGAAGTCAAAGATGGAGTAGTCCTATTTTCAAATGGCAAATGGCTCTCTACTTCCGGTCACCTGAGGCAGAAGTAATGAGGGAAGTGCCTTTGTGTTTTCCATGTGTGTTTCCATCCATGATGGATGACTCCATCATGGCACAAGGTGACTCCCACATGGCACGAGATGGCTTCATCATGGCATGAGATGACTCCATCATGGCATGAGATGACTCAATCATGGTATGAGATGGCTGCATCATGGCATAAGATGGCTCTATCGTGACATGAGATGACTCCATCATGGCATGAGATGGCTCCATCATGGCATGAGATGGCTCTATGATGATATGATATGACTCCATTATGGCATGAGATGGCTCCATCATAGAATGATATGACTCCACCATGGAATGAGATGACTCCATCATGGCATGAGATGAGTCCATCATGGCACGAGAGGGTTGGTTGGAACCATTTGGATGGTTCTCAGCCAAATACTAACATCAGAGGCACAATGCACAAGACAGAGGAGAGTGGGTTCTGCTGAGTAGAAGTGTCTGAGTCTAAGCTGCTCTGCCTGCCACCCTTTCCTCTAGTGTTGCTGGTTAGTAGTTCTTCCTTCCAGGGTTGCTGGTTAGTATTTCTTCTCCTCTGGGGTTGTAGTTAGTACTTCGTCTCTCTAGGTTGAACTAATAATAGAGCCCTTTTATACTTATTTGCCACTCCCTAAAATACTCAGTGATAATATACACCCCCACCTCTTCTTGAATGCACTGTTGATGCCTACAATGTATTCATTTCTGTTATGGAGCTATGCTGCATGCTTGGTGTCGCGGTTCTTTATAGCTCACATGAGGTTGCTAGACATTATATGATGCCAAGAGCTCTGGAGACAAACATCTTTGATTAGTGATGATTCGAAAGAATGCCCACAGTTATAGTGATGGACAATGGCTGGAATTCAGAGACAATCATAAAACATTGTAATGACAGAAGAGTCATCTTATTTCCCTGTAAGTTATATGCCTTTTTTTAAAACACACCGTTGTTAAATAGTTATTCTATCTTCTTAGTCTATGAGTCAAATATTACAACATCAACAAAATTTTCCAAGAAGTTCTAATATAGACAGACCAACCAAAAAGAGATTCTCAGATGAATAATAGAAATACCATCAACTTCTCAAACCTGTGTGGCCTAAGTAGCTAGCAATGGATCATTGGGTAAGGACCCATCTGTGTGCAACTCAGAACTTTTAAAGAGAAAGAACTTTTATTGAAGAATATAAATGGTGGTTCTGTATTTCTAAAAATGCTAAAATTTTCAAGAAAAAATATACTTTAAAATTTTCTTTTTATTTCAGTATAAATTCAGTCACATTTGTGACATTGGTCTTCTGAGATTAGATGCTAGGAAAACCTTGTTGTTCAGTATTAGTGCTGTAGATATATGGCTGGGAGAAGGTAAGGCAAGTGATATCTACACCCTGAATCTACCTTTTGGAAATAAAACAACAGCAGTAAATTTTCCAGCATCATATATGTGTTCATGATATGCCTGCCCCTCCTCACTTTCTCCTAAAACATAGTTGGGAAACATCATGTAAGGACTGTTTGGGAAATCCTGCAGAGATATAGTACCACTTGTTTACTCTGTGCTGGGCATCTCCTCCAACCTTTAACTTATTCAACAACAGTAAAGTCCCTATTCATTCCGTCTTTACCATGTTCTAGGCACTCTCATAAGCATGGGGGATACAGGAGACAATTAGGCAGACAAGGTCTCTGTTCTCATTCATTTTCAATTATATGAGCTGCTCATTTAAGAGGAGTCTCATGGGCTGAATTGTGTTAGCCCCCAATTCATATGTTGAAGCCCTCTCCTCCGATACCTCAGCATGTGGCTGTATTTGGAAATACAGTAGCATCTTTAAGAGGTAATTAAATTAAAATAAGGTCATCAGGGTGGGCCCTAATCCAATAAGACTGGTGTTCTTGTAGGAAGAGATTAGGGCAGACTCACAGAGGGAAGATCATGGGAAGACACAGGGAGAAGATGGCTACTCCACACATGCCAAATGGAAGTCTCTTTATTCTTCAGAATACCTCGAGAAGCCATCCTGTGCAAATTTGGGATGAGATCCTTGTTCTGAATAAGTGAAAGAATGAAAGAAAGGACTCTTCATAGAGCCATCTTGAAAGGAGAACTGAAGAGCTGGGAGAGGTGGATGAGAAAGAAGCCAGCTGGGCTGAGGAAAGCTGCCCCGCTGCACTGCGACCCTCTCCCAAAGTCCAAGATGTTCCAAAAGCTCATTAAACTCAAAATCAATGGCATACGTGGATTTCTCATGAAAACTGGTGAAGGGACTGTGGTTATGTCTAAACTCATGTGGGATAAAACAGAGAGAGTGGACAAAAGCTGGGAGGAGTTGGAATCTTGAGAATCTAGATCTATTAGCTTTGCAGATGCTATGGAGAGGATCAGGAAATGTCCAGGCAATAAAATAAGAGTGTAAACCAAGTTTAACTAGTTTTTGCCTCTCTTCTCTGCTATATGATTCTACTTTGCAGAACATGAAAAGAGCAATATACCGTCTTGGCCAACATGGTGAAACCTCGTCTCTCCTAAAAATACAAAAATTAGCTAGGATTGGTGGCGGGTGCCTGTAATCCCAGCTACTTGGGAGGCTGAGGCAGAAGAATCACTTGAACCTGGGAGGTGGAGGTTGCAGTGGGCCGAGATCATGCCACTGCACTCCAGCCTGGGTGACAGAGTGAGGCTCCATATCAAAAAAAAAAAAAAGCAATATATGTAATTAAATCCAAAATGAGTTTTGGATTTTATATCATTGAACATAAGTTATCTGTGAGGTGTGTGTGTGTGTGTGTGTGTACAAAAAGAGTAATGAACACATTCCACACATCATCCCACATCTATAATGGGAGCAGCTGTGATGATGAACTTGTGGAGGTGAGGCAGAGCAGGTTGAAGAATACCAACACAGTAAGTCTACGTTCTGAGAAAGAAAGACCACGTTCAATCTTGATGGACCCAACATTGTAAAACTGAGCACAACTTTTTCTTCCTTTGATAATAGCAATATTTGACAAAAATCCAAACATACAGAGAGTTGAAAAAAAAAAAAACAGGTGCTATGGGATAGTGCCTCAGAGGAAACAGAATTCTGAACTCCAGCTGCCATTCAAAAAATATGGATGAGTGTGATACCTAAAGTATTTAAAAAATTATCAAGATGAGCTTTATAGGAAGTTTCTGGAGCTTGGTATTTCTTGGCACCAAATGAAAATAAGCCATTTTGAAATTTCTGGAATGATTATGTGATATTGAATCTCTCTACTGAATCTCAGGAGAACAAATTTTCTTTTTGTGTTGATGCCAGGTTTCTAATGCACTTGAGTATTAAACAAAAAGCATCTTATTTTACAAGTTTATGAAAACTATTGCACTGGCTATTAAAAGGCTCATGATGGTTCTACGTGTGCTGGGCAAGTCACAGAAATGATACTTGCCGTATTGCAGTTGAGTCCTCACAGTGAGCAAAACGGCTGGAAAGTGGAGGGAGGGGTTGTCTTTGTTCACCTGGCCCAAATTCAAAGCCATCCATCTACTGTCTTAATGGTAGTAAGAATTACAACCACTTGTATCTATACAAGATTTGCCAATATTAACGGCTTAAAAACACACACACACACACACACACACACACACACAGAGCCAACATTTTACCCTAAGCAAGCAGGACATGGCAAATACAATTTTCTGTATAACCAACATGGCACACGTATACATATGTAACAAACCTGCACGTTGTACACATGTACCCTAGAACTTAAAGAAGAATAATAAGAAAAAAAGCAAATGTAGGTTGGATTTATAGTTCACACATGAAGAATTTTTATTTTTCAAAGCCTTGAGTTGACCTACTGGCATCTGATCACCTTACATTGGTCTTTACAGTGGCTCAGGGAAGAGCTAATTCATGAATGATAAAACACGACAAGAAGCCTTGTTTATCCTTCACAAATATGGAAAATAACTAAATGCAGAAGCTTTGTACAGAGAGTCACGCAGGGGATGACGAGGAACACATGTGTTCTATGTAAGGTGCGTCAATTAGGTCTTCAATTGTGATGTCGGAAGCTGAGTGAACGCTGGAGCTGCTTTTGTCTCACTGTCTGGCCCCTTAGACTCGGGGCTGGGAGGAAGTATTTATCTCTGTGCTGTGAGATTTCCCAAGGAGCACTCTCTCACCCTCAGCTTGTTCCCTTTTATTAGGTGTCCTCTTATCAAGGAATGTTGCTCTGAGAAGATAAGAAACTCTCAGGTGGTGTCACTAATTACTGACAATGTGACCTTGGGCAAATCACTTCTCCTGACCTCATTTCCTTATCTTAAAATGAGAATGGAAGGCTGGCTGCAGAGGCCTTGGGAGGCCAAGGTGGGTGGATCACCTGAGGTCAGGAGTTCGAGACCAGCCTGGCCAACATGGTGAAACTCCATCTCTACTACAAATACAAAAATTAGCCAGGCGTGGTGGCAGACACCTATAATCCTAGCTACTCGGGAGGCTGAGGCAGGAGAATCACTTGAACCCGGGAGGCAGAGGTTGCGGTGAGCCAAGATCGCACCATTGCACTCCAGCCTGGGCAACAGAGCGAGACTCCCATCACAAACGACCTCCATCACAAAAAAAAAAAAAAAAAAAAAAAAAAAAAAATCGAACAGCATTTTAATGGGATTAAGTGAACCGTGCTTAGAAAGCACTTAGCAGGAGCCTGATACGTAGTACATTTTTTCAGCAAGTTGTTGCGTTATCTTTTTATTTATCATCATTGCGGTTGTCTTTTCTCAATTCAGCCACCATTTACTGAAAGGCAGCTTTCTATCATATAGCAGGCTAGCTTTTATTTCTTTAGCACATGCGATACCTGTCTAGTTGGTTTCTTCTCTGAGTCTAACAATTAATCCACAGAGTCCTGCAAACCTTCAGAATAGGCAGGATATAACGTTTATTAGCACATTATCTTAACATTCATTTCAGCTTTATCCTTACCAACATTCATCCCTGGAGATTTGAAACCCAATAGCATTATCAGTGCCTAAACATTATGAAGAGCTTAAGACCAGGAGCAACTGAACATGGGAATAGGTCTTTCACTTAGTAATTTCCCACTAAAGTAAAATAGCATGAAAGGCATTTTATAATAAAAGGGGAAAAAGGCCTTAAAAGCCCAGGTGTTATCTTTGGATTGATAATAGCTGTGAAGTATTAATTCATATTTATTTCTATGCAAGTATTATTATCCTAATGCATTTGAAAAGAGAAGGGCCATGTCTGCTGTGTCCATTTGCTGAAGCTCTATCTGAAATGTGTCTCTCTGGAGCCAGTTTGCCTCTGTTTTATGTTTTCTGTGGATTCCTGAAATAGTTAATGTAACTTCTTCAGTACAGCACAGTACAAGCATTGGGAAAAATCAGAGCTACTCAATCCATCACTCAGTTCAAACTGTATGTTTCACTGATGAGAAAGCTATGTGTCAGGAGAAAAGCATGAGACAAACACAAATTGAGGCACGTTCCGCAAAATACCTGACGAGTATTATCAAGGTCATCAAAACAAGGAAAGTCTGAAAAATTGTCACAACCAAGAAAATCCTAAGTAGCCATGATGACTAAGTGTAATGTGGTACCCTGAATGGATCCAAGAACAGAAAAAGAAAGTCAGGTTAAAACCTAAGGAATATGAATTAAGTATGGGCTCAATTTAATAATGATGTTTCAATACTGTTCCATTAATTGTGGCATACAGATACCACACTAAAATAAGCTATTAATAATAAGAGAAACTCGACCAGATGTGGTGGCTCACGCCTGTAATCCCAGCACTTTGGGAGGCCAAGGCAGGTGGATCCACGAGGTCAGGAGTCTGAGACCAGCCCGGCCAACATAGTGAAACCCTGTCTCTACTAAAAATACCAAAAAAGGTTGGGCGTGGTGGCTTTCGCCTGTAATCCTAGTACTTTGGGAGGCCGAGGCAGGTGGATCAGGAGGTCAGGAGATCAAGACCATCCTGGCTAACACAGTGAAACTCCGCCTCTACTAAAAATATAAAAAATTAGCCGGGCGTGGTGGCGGGCACCTGTAGTCCCAGCTACTCAGGAGGCTGAGGCGGGAGAATGGCGGGAACCTGGGAGGCAGAGCTTGCAGTGAGCCGAGATCGCGCCACTGCACTCCAGCCTGGGCGACAGAGGGAGAGTGTCTCAAAAATAAATAAATAAACAAATAAATAAATAAATAAATTTAGCCGGGCATGATGGCACACGTCTGTAGTCCCAGCTACTCAGAAGGCTGAGGCAGGAGAATCGCTTGAACCTGGGAGGCAGAGGTTGCAGTGAGCCGAGATCACACCACAACACTCCAGCCTGGGCAACAAAGCAAGATTCTGTCTCAAATAATAATAATAATATAATAATAATAGAAACTCTGTATCACCTTCATTATTTTCCTATAAATCTAAAGCTATTCAGAAATAAAAGGTTTATTTTTTTAAATGTATAAAATGCTCATGATGGAAATACCAAAAGCAATGGCAACAAAAGCCAAAATTGACAAATGGGATCTAATTAAACTAAAGAGCTTCTGCACAGCAAAAGAAACTATCGTCAGAGTGAACAGACAACCTACAGAATGGAAGAAAATTTTTGCAATCTATCTTTCTGACAAAGGTCTAATATCCAGAGTCTACAAAGAAGTCAGACACATTTACAAGAAAAAGCAACCCCATTAAAAAGTAGACAAAGGACATAAACAGACACTTCTCAAAAGAAGACACTCTTGCAGCCAACAAACATATTAGAAAAAAACCTCAACATCACTGATCATTAGAGAAATGCAAAGCAAGACCATAATGAGAAACCATGTCACTCCAGTCAGAATGACCATTGCAAAGTCAAGAAACAACAGATGCTGGCAAGGTTGTGAAGAAAAACGGAACGCTTTTACACTGTTGGTGGGAATGTAAATTAGTTCAATCATTGTGGAAGACGGTGTGGCGATTCCTCAAAGATCTAGAAGCAGAAATACCATTTGACTCAGCAATCCCAGTACTGGGTATATACCCAAAGGAATATAAATCATTCTATTATAAAGATACAAGCATGCGTATGTTCACTGCAGCACTATTCGTAATAGCAAAGGCATGGAATCAACCCAAATGCCCATCAATGATAGACTGGATAAAGAAAACATGGTAACATATGCACCATGGAATACTATGCAGACATAGAAAAGAATGACACCGTATCCTTGCAAAGGATGGATAGAACCGTTATCCTCAGTTTGCTGAGGATCCGTGTCCTTTGTTATCCTCAGCAAACTAACACAGGAACAGAAGACCAAACACTGCATGTTTTCACTTGCAAGTGAGAGCTGAATGGTGAGAACACATGGACATGTGGTGGGAACAACACACACTGGGGCCTGTCGGGGGCAGGTGAGGGGAGGGAGAGCATCAGGAAGAATAACTAATGGATGATGGATTTAACACCTAGGTGATAGGTTGATTTGTGCAGCAAATCACCATGGCACATGTTCACCTATTCAACAAGCCTGAACATCCTGGACATATACCTGTGAACTTTTAAAAAGTTGAAGAAAAAAAAATCTGTGAAATTAAATGTAAACAAGTGAATTAGCTACTGAAATTAAAGAAAAAAATTATGTTCATGAACATAGTTGAACTAAAGCATATACTGTTGCCTTAATGTCAGGGATTCCCACAGGTTATAATAATAGCATTTGTGGTCTGGAGTACTGGAAAGGCTGTGAGCTAATTTCCACAGATCTGTGTCTCTCTGAATCTCACTGCACTCAGTAGTCAAACCATAGTAATCATAAACACTTCCTAGATTATATGTGAAGACTCAATTCACCACTGTGAACCTCCATGCATAGTGTCTGACGCACCGTAGGTACTCAGTTAATACGAATTACCTTCTCATTCCCTTAACCTCTTTTAAAATATGGGATTAGTCGTGCTGTTTTTTATTTCTATCATAAGGACTTGATCAAAAATTACAAATTGTCTTGGCCATTCTATGCACTGATTGTCCAATAGGAGATAAATTCTCAAATGTTGAATCCTTATTGATTTTTAATCATCTGTGAACTGTCTGAAAACAAAGTCAGAAACTCTAAAACAAAAATGTTAAAAGGCTTAAAAGAATCTGGTTGAGATGTTGCTTTTGCTTCTTGTTTTGGAGAGAAAAAAAATTCAGGTAGAATTTGAAGTAACTTTATGTTGCAAAAAGACAGTATTGTGTAGAAATAAATTAGTCTACCTGCATTTACAATTTTTCTGAATTAGGAAAGATAGGTAGAGAATGGAGAGAAACACACCTATTCCAATAATCCATAGCTCTCCCTTGAGAGACGTGGATGATTCAAATGGAATTTTACTTACTCGTTTAAGCAACTAACTTTTTTTAAAACTTTTATTTTTAGGTTCAGAGGTACATGTGCAAGCTTGTTATATGGGTGAATTGCGTGTCTTGGGGGTTTGGTGTACAGGTTATTTTGTCATCCAGGTAATAAGCATAGTACTGATAGGTGGTTTTCGATCCTTACCTTCCTCCCACCCTCCACCCTCAAGTAGGCATTGATGTGTGTTGTTCCTTTCTTTGCATCCATGTGTACTCAGTGTTTAGCTCCCACTGATAATTGAGAACATGCAGTCAGGTTTTCTGTTCCTGTGAGTTCATTAAACAACTAACTTCCAACAACCCACTAGATGTGAAGTTCCTTGCTTGATGTCAAAGATAGAGGCAAAGGTGATCTCAGCTGTGGAGCTGCTCACAGGTGGTCTAACAGATTCTACATGGTAAGACTTGATCCTTGGCCAAGGTTGCGGGTCAGGGAAGTGCTTGACAGTTCGCAGTTCTGCTGGGTTTTAAAGGCTGTCTGAAAGGAAAATGGGCATATGAGGAGGATGCAAGTTTAACCCCAAAGGCCACTCCCCCAATTCCCCCAACTGCAGACTGCTGCTGGCAGAAGTATAGAATTTAAAGGGATGGCTGGCAGATGAAGTCCAAGAGCAGGCAGTGGCCAGGGCTTCGGTTCAGACTTGCTCAGCTTGGGAGTTAAGAGAAGAGTCATATGCCCACGATTCTAGTGTAGGCAGAACTCTGTGACTGAAGTGTGGGGGATGAACTGAAGTGGACTGATTGGAAGCAGAGTGTGAAGACTCTTGATAAATCTCAGGCAATAAGTGATGATAAATTAAATAATATAATGGCCAAAAGAATAAAACCGAAGCCTGTGTTGGCATTGATGACTTGGTGACCAACTGACGACTATGGAACCAATTCATCCATATTGAATGAATGAATTCATATTGAATAATATGGATAATGCATATTGGATAATAACCTTTCTCAAGAAATTCACATTTCATCAATTATATTAATGTATTTCTGACATTCTATTAATGTTTCATGAATTAGAAAGTACGTGTACATATGTGACCTTATTCATTTTCAAAACAGCATTTTGAGATAGGGTATCTCCCAGGTTTCTGACTCAGGCCACTAAGACAGAGTGAAATGATCAACATAGGAAATGGAACAGGTGTGGATGGAAGAATGATTATGAGAGCTTCAAACATGAAAATGCTGAGCTTGAAAAACCTGCGAGATGTCTGAGACACAATGGAACACACAGGCAAAAAGAAAGCAGTAACTCTCAAGAAGAAGATAGTGATGGCAATAAAAGCCATTTGAATTGGGGGGGAAATACCAGGAAAGGTGCTGATAGTGAAAAACTTATTCATGGAAATGAAATGAATTTCAATAAAACATTGGCTGTAAGAATGTAGATCAAGAAAGCAGTGTGTAAGAAACAATTGAGAAAGAGAGGAATCTGGGACCACTAGCGGAGAGGTGCTACTTAAAATGTAGGTGGAAATCCGTACTTCACAGGAAGTAGAGTAGGTTCATGGGAAAATAATTAGTCTGTATCTTTGGCCTGGTTTGCCACGCATTTGAAAAATGTATAGGACTGGTTTTAGAGAATTTTCTTCAAACTGAACAGTAAAGCTACGATGCAGAAAGCAGATTGAAAATGTTCTGGCTGGGCATGGTGGTTCACATCTGTAATCCCACCACTTTTGGAGGCCGAGGTGAGTGGATCACCTGAGGTCAGATGTTCGATACCAGCCTGACCAACATGGTGAAATCCCATCTCTACTAAAAATACAAAAATTAGCTGGGCATGGTGGTGCATGCCTGTAATCCCAGCTACTTGGGGATTTGCTGAGGCAGGAGTATCACTTGAACCCAGGTGGCAGAGGTTGCAGTGAGCTGAGATCATGCCAGTGCACTCCAGCCTGGGTGACAAGAGCAAAACTCCATCTCAAAAAAAAAAAAAAAGGAAATATTCCAAGACGTCAAGATTTATCCTCTTGATGCTCAGTGATCCTGTCCCTGCAAGCTGTCATGCATTGTCCACTGATGATGGCAGCAAGAAACAAGATGTGCAGGAGTTTCCATCTGAGCCTCTACCACACAGGAGAGTTGAGATTGGATTTCTAGGATGAGTCAACATTGATTACAAGCAGAAGCAACACTCCACAAAATTCATGTTCAATGAAAACAAAACTAAGAATATAGCCATAAAATAGAATGTTGTGTTTACTCAACTATTAGAAAACTTGATAAAGGTATTATGGAAAAAAGCATTGACAGAAAACCTAAAATAACAGTGGCTTAACAGTGGCTTATGGGCCTGTGCATCATGATTGTCAGGACCTCAGGCTCCAGCCATGGAGTTGCTCCATCATCTTGAACATGTGGCTTCTACCTCCTGGCCTCTGGTGTTCCAGCCATCTCACACACATTTAGGCAGAGGGAAGGAGGCAAGATACCTGCTGAACTTGGACAGGAGATGTTCTCCTCCACCTACTGCTCAGATCCTAGCCACATGGTGAGGTCTAGCTGCAAGAAGATTGGGAAATGCAGTCTTTCCTCTAAGTGGCCATGCACCCAGCTAAAAATTGAGAGTTTTACCACTGGGAAGGAAAGAGGAGAATGTGTATTAGAAGCATGATCATTGTCTACCACACCATGCTCTTTAAGACTGGGATGATCAGATTTGAGAAAGTGTTGAGGTATAAACAGACAGACAGGCAGACATATAGATAGATACACACACATCGATATATTATATTCCATCCAAATATTACATATTCAGCCTCTATGATGTACCAGGCACTTTGTAGGCAATAAGGAAGCAGCAGTGAACAAAACAGAAAAGAAAACAACTTTGTCCTCATATAACTTGAATTTTAATGAGAGATTGCTCTGTTTTTGTCCTCAGGATTAGGCCTACATTTATTCACAACTGAGACAAGCGGTGCACAAACCTTGTCTTTTTGTGGTTGAACTAAGAAGAAGATAAGGTTGACAATCCCAAGATCAGTTAGAACACCTTGCATCTAACACACGACTTCATTGGAGAAGAATAATACTTTCCCGAAACAATGTAAAGGTGAACCTCTCCAATCCCAGCATGGGATGCCTTCAAATCCTATATCTGTTGAACTTTTAGCCACAAAACAAAGAGGTAGCAGGGTTCAGAATCTCCCTTGTGTCCTCTGTCATGCTACTAGCGGGTGTGCGCCATTATGGCGTTCTTTGGTCTTGTGTGCCATGAAATTATTTCGCGTGAGAATGGTCCCTTTTGGGCTCGCCATGTAACATGGGGTCATCAGGTGTGCTTCTTGGCCCACAATGGGTAGAACAGGGTGTAATTTTGAACTACTCTGGAAAGAAGAGGGAGGGGTCAAGCTTTAGATATAATATCAGGAGTTCATCTGTCCCTCTTGTGTCTGTCACTAATTACAGGTCCATGAACTTTCCATTCTTCAGTCTAAGAACCGATGAAAAGCAATGTGGAATAATTGAAACTTTGGTTTGCTACATTTTCATGAGCCAGTTATCTACATTATTTGAAATGTAATTTTATCATCTATAATTTTAAAAAGAAAAAAATAATATTTCTTACCTCAAAATGCTGTTTTGAAAATGAATAAGGTCACATATCTATACACACTTTCTAATCTGTAAAACATTAATAAAATGTCAGGAATGTGTTAACATTATTGAGGAAATGCAAATGTCTTGAGAAAGATTATTAAATAGATTATTAAATAAAATTTTATAAGTAATGTTCACCATCATTTATCTTTTAGAAAAGATAATCATTCAAAGGGTTTTATTTTAGTAGGTGTTTAGATAAGCTTAGTTGACCTTTTCCCAAATCTTGACAATTAGTGATGAAACAAGATATTCCCTGCAAGGAGAACACGGGGTGTACTTTGCAGCCCTAATAAGACAAACAGGAAAGCCAATACCGGGAGACTGCTGTGAAGGCAATTAGGCTTTGAAAAGGGTGACAGTCCCACCTTTGACCAAGCAAACAGCAATCTCTGTACCAAGTGGTGCTTTGATTTGCCACGAGTCCTTTTATTTTCACCGGTGAAAGAGCTGAAGTTGTTTATGCTGGATAAATTTCCTACTTCTCCAGAATAAAGTTTATTTTTGAATTAGATATTCCAATGCCATCAGGTTGGGGTCATCTTTTACATTTGTGGAGTGTTCTAGAAATTGTGTTGAGACATGTGTTGTATTTTTACAGATACAATGGGCTCTTACCCCCACATGAGGGGTAGGCTGGAGAAAGGGGATGCAAAGGTTAGTGGATGGCAGCAGACAGAAAATCCTGAAAAGAATGGCTGGGAGAAAATAACAGAGACCTAGCAATGCAGAGTTCTTCAAAGCCAGAGAGATGATGATTCTGACCTGCTTTTAGAAGGAACAGTGTTGGCCTTCTATTGCGATCGTTAGTTGCTTGCTTTGATGTTTTCTTTTAAAAGGCTGACACCATTTCCTTAGAAGACCAGCCCAAGGTTCTGTTATCTTAGCATATCATACTGATTTATTTTTAAGAAAAAATAAAAATTGGTTTAGGCAAAATGACAAGGCAACAAAATATCTTGCTGGTTACAGTATCACCAAAAGATCAGAGAACTAGAAAACTCATTAATAATTCCTGGAAGATGGAAGAGTTACCTGTCAAGAGAGAAAGAATTCAGAAATACCTGCCCTGAAAAGGTCCTGGATAGGCCTATATGATTTACTAAACCTTGATTCCAGAACCTCAGGAAAGACACCTCAGGGAGATGAGTGAGGCTGTGAAAGGGAGAAGTCAGGCCCTGGGACACCCTGCAGCTGCCAGGCAATCATCTGAGAGTGACGGCGAGGTGGACACTCCAAGCCCAAGGTGAGGACCCCTCCAAGGATGTCCCTGTTGGCACTCTAGCCCTCTGGAGGACCCTGGGGACTTCAGGGCCGATGAGCTTCCTGTTACTAAGTGGTCCTCCCATGGAGCGTCTATAGAAACAGCCCCTCAGTCTTCCCCTAATTGGAGTTCCACCTCTCAGCACTCCAGAGACGTCCTCAGTAGAAATGGAGAAGGGTTTGGCCCTAGAGCACAACTTGAGGGAGTTAAGTCTTCCCCTCTGCACAATCAGATTTCCACATTTGGTGGAGATGATTCTGTCTTTTCTTTAAATTATAATGTTCTGAAGTCCAAAGAGCTCGTTGTGCGGGATGCATTATTACAAAGAAAGGAAATGCTGCCCAGAGAGAAATCCACTTAAAAGGGATTATCCTCTCTATGAAATGTGCCAGAAGGCGGCAGTGGGAGGCGGGCAGATAGGAGACTACAGGGACTTGAACATTAACTTAGCTTTCTAGATGTAATACTTTTTAAATGTGTTTAATGCCATTTACAAAGGGAAATACACAATTGTCTTGGGCTTTCCTTTTAAGATTTGGTCCTTAGGATGCCAAGTGTCTCCTACGACTCTCACGACCCCTGCAACATGTCACCGCAGCCCCTCTGTTATCATCCTGCCATGTGTTGCCATGTTTTGTTTTGCATTTTACACCAAATGTTCCAATGAAACTGTGATCACAGAGCCACCATTTCCTGTCTCAGGAATAGCTACTGATGGAGTCCTGCCTACCCAAGAGTTATCACACACCACGAGGCAAGCCATTCTCTCCGAAGCTACGGTAAAGTTAAATTAGTTAATAAGATAAGGAGAACATGTATTCAAATAATTTTGAAAATGTACTCAACATGATTTTTATTAAATGAATCCAGATCTCAAAATTCAAGATTATGAGTAGATTCAAATTAATGTTTCCCCACTAAATACTACTATCAATATTTTATTTTATTTTTCATTTACTAACAGACAGGGTCTTGCTCTGTCACCCAGGCTGAAGTACAGTGGTGCCATCATTGCTCACTGCAGCCTCAAACTTCTGGGCTCAACTGATCCTTCTCCTCAGCCCCGAGTAGCTGAGATTGGAGACTTGTGCCACCATGCCCAGCTATTTTTTATTATTATTAATTTTTTCTTGGTAGAAAGAGGGTCTGGCTCTATTGCCCAGGCTGCTCTCAAACTCCTGGCCTCAAGTGATGCTCCTGCCTCAGTCTTCCGAAGCGCTGGCGTTACAAGTGTAAGCCACTGTGCCTGGTCAACTATGCATACTTTAAAACTAGTTTTTGTATTTTTAGTGATTCATATCTCAAGGAAAGGGGCATATTTCCATGTGGAGAAGTGAGATAGAGAGGAAAGTGGTATGAAATAACAGTGGAGCTGTGGCCTTACAAGCTACCTCGACTTTTTAAGATTTCTCTGTGTGACTTTTTATTGTTTTATCAAGTTAAGCACAGAAGCCTATTAAGTAATCATAATCTTCCAGTTATAGGGTGTCAAACAGCACAGAGACTCAGCGACTCAGAAGAGAAGACAGAAGCCTGAGGAAGTGTACTTCAGATGCTTGGAGGACAAGGCACATCCATCCATCGCTTGTCCTCAACTTGCTGTGCTAATGAACTGTGATCAGTATTGACCCTACATATTGAGTTTTCCATCTCCTGTCTTATCAAGCACCCATTGGAAAATAATTGCTGCAGGCACCTGCCATGGAAACAACTCATGTGATTCATATCCAGTGGACTCTTTTTCTTTCCCATTCAACATAACAAGAGGGCTTCTAGTTACCTCTGTCTTTTCTGACCCTAATGTTTTACTTGCATCTTAGCAAGCTTTAGATTGGTATTAATGTAAACAATATGAAATAATTTTGTTGCTATTAATTCCAGGATCTTAACACACATTCTTGCAATTTTCTCTCTATTTATTCCTCCTGTATAGTGGTTACTAATACCAGCAGGGATAAGTCAGGCAAACAGAGGTAGATAACCAAATATTTTACCTTACTAGGCAAACATTCTTCCTCTTCAGGCATAGATATTGATAGAGACCAGTTGTGCAGTCAAACATGATCGCATGATATTCTGTTTTCTAGTGACCTGACTCTTCATATCTATGGGAGAAATGAAGGAAATAAAAGAAAATGATGTTCACTTCATGTCCTAGTTGCTTTAGAGCCACATAATCATGATGCAACAATAAGAAACTGGGTAACAATATGAATGTCATTTTTGATCTGCTAATAGGATAATTTTATTAACCAAATTATGTAATGCCATAAGAAAGATAAAAATTTAGACTGGATGTCAGGAAATGTTTCTTGATAATAGGAAATATTTGATTAATAGAAAGTCTCTGAGGAGAACAGATAGAAAGAAGTTCTACCACTCAGGACATTTCAAATTCGATCTAAGCCAGAAAAATGGAAGCTGGGCTTTGTTTACATCTCCATGTCTCTTGGGCTTTCCTTATCCAGATCATCCAATATATGAGTGAGAATATTCTATGTTAATCTGGACAACACTGTACAGTAAGCAGGTTGTTGATGGCAATATTCTTCTAATACTAACTGCACTTTCCAGTTTCTGAATGAAGGCCATCTTTGCAACACAATTCAAAAGGAATGGTTTCACTGAAACTAGGAAAACAAAAGGATTTACAATATACTGTGGCTTAAGGCCTGGGCCTTTTCTTACATCCTTTACATATGTCCATCATGACTTTGAAGTTGACTGTGAGGCAAGATCTCCTCTTTTCCACAAGGACTTTCAGTCAGCTTCTGAGAGTATATGGGTAATCTCTTTCAGGATTTAAAAAGCCATCACTTACTGAACACATCGATGCATAGCTGTTTTGCTCTTATGCATTGATTTGCAGCACTCCTTACATAGAAAGGCTCATTGGATTGCAGCGCCCACTCTGTGAGATACATAGCAGGCCTATTTCTTTAACCTTCCACTTTAATCCTTATGTGAGTTCTTGAATACGTTCATATGTTTAAATATTTAAACAAGGAAGAAATGCAAAATAAAAGGTTAAAGTCTTTTCTCGTGCACACTTACCATCCACACTCAAGATAGGTAGGTATCATTTCAGAACCTATTCTTTTAATAACTTACACATACACTTACATGAACAAGCAACATGTTTTTGACTTAAATAGAATTATTCTATTTTTATTGTTCTGTATCTTTCTGTTTTCCATTAATAGTGTATCTTTGAGATTTTTTCCTGACTAAAACATATGAATCTATGTCATTCTTTAAAAATACTACATAGTCTTCAAAATATTGGCATTATTTATATAGTCACTTCTAAATTAGCAGACATTATTTCTAATTTTTCACTCGTACAAAGAATGTGGCAATGAATATTCTTGTTTCTGTATTTTATGCCTGAGCATGAACATTTTATAATACTATATAGCATTTCCTATATGCCAGGCATTGTTCTTTGCATTTTGCAAATATTATTTTATTTATTCCTTACAACATCCTTATGGAGCAGATACTGTTATCATCCCTGGGTGAGTAAACTGATGCAGGAAGAGGCTGATTTTACCTGCCTACAATGGTAGCTGGGATGTAAACCCCAGCATACTAGTACAGAATGTAGGCTTCTCAGGTTCTGCTCTGTCTCCAGTATAGCAATATTTTTCAGTATTTGTTGCTCCTACAATTGGGACCCTTTTTCCACGAAATATTCTAATTGGTTATTACTGGTTTATTTGAAAACTATTTATTTTCAAATATCAATATTGTAGTGAATATTTGTATGAAATTTACTCATGATTTAATCATTTTGGTTGTTCTCTATGATTTGTTTTTAAAAGGTTCATTGGACTATAACTTACACCTACTGTAAAATTTGCCTGTTTTAAGTACACAATTGATAACTTTCAGTAAATTTACCAAGGTATGTAACTAGTACTATTAACTAATTTTAGAACATTTTTTTTAACTCTGATAAGATTTATCTTGCCTCTTCATAGTGAATTCATTCCTGTCTTCAACCCCAAGCAGCCCCCAGTGTACTTTATGTCTGTATAGATTTGCCTTTTCTGGACATTTCATTTAAATGTAATCATATAATATGTAGGCTTTTCTATCCGGTTTCCTCTATTTGGCATAATGTTTTTGACATTTATTCATGTTATAGAATGTCAAAGTATTTTGTTGCCTTTTATTACTGAATGTTATTCCATTGCATGAATAAGTCACATTTTGTTTATCCATTTACCAGTTGAACTTTTGGCTTTTTCCACATTCTGTTTATTATAACTAATATTGTTATGAACATTAAGATGATACTTCAATTTGAGTTCATGTGAATTCATTTCTGAATTGATCTATCAGCTATCCAGTAGTAGACATATGTTTTCACTATTCTTGGGTAACTAACTAGAAAATAAGTACTGGGTGATATGGTAAGTTTATGATTAATTCTTAAGATACAACTAGACTGTTTTCCAAAGAGCTACATTTTATATTTCCACCAGCAATGCCTAAGGGTTTGATTGCATTAATGTTCTAGATAAATAATTCATTTTCTTTTTACAGACAAGAAAAATCAAGGTTTAAAGAAGTTGAGTAACTTTTTTTGGTCCCATTTCTGTAAGCGGTAGACTTAAGAATCAAAGTTGGGTCTTTCTGATTCCAAATTTTACACTCTTAACTATGGTAAAATTATCAATGCCTTCAAGATAATTATCAACCATTCTCTTGAGGGCAAATTCAGTGTTTCTAATTATCTGTTTTTCAAAAAAATTTTAAATCATGTACGTATAAAATTGTTAGCAGTCTACTTTTACTTAGTGGAAGGAAGATGAGACATTAGAAGGAAAGAGAAAATGAGGAATGACATTGGTGGAAAGGACCTACATAACGAAGATAGGTCAGACACCTCCTCTCCCAAGTAGCTCAGTCTCTGTTCCTGCTGATTCCTCTGTCTGAATCATCACAATCCCACTTCCCTCCTTTCATTTAGGTGCTCATACTTGTCCTTCAAGACTTAACCTTTGCATAAGAGGTGAGCAGGCTAATGGATCACCCATTCATTGTTGATGTGAGTAAGTTTGAACTGAGTGATGGTATGTAACCTAAAACCCAGAGACAACATCCTGTCTTTACCTGTAACATCTCTCCTGAACAACTGCCATCCAGTGGCCACTGGCCTAATGCTGTCCTTCTCAGCATAGCAACATGTCCTGGCCACAGGGAGCCCAGAGAATGCTCTAGCCCACTCTCTGGATGATGTGATTAGTGCTAAGGCTTACCTAGCTTAGCTGGACTCGTAGAGAAAAAAAAACAGAGATTTCTACTTACCTCACTAAGTAGGCCATATTTTAGTCCAACATTCCCAATATTTTCCCACTTTTTCCCCTTTTAGGAGCTACTGTGTAGTTGATAGATCAATTTAGAAATTGATTCACATGAATTTAAGGTGAAGTATTACCTTATACATTAAATTTAATCATAGGAAATCTCCACTATACAGGGCAAAAGCAGGCAAATAACTGCAATTTCACATGGTTCAACCAAATAACTGAACTCATCTCAACCCATGGGTAATTCCATCATACTCATAACACAATACTATCCCAAGTCTGTAACATGCTGTGCTGACTTGGATAGTATAATAGAAGAGCTAAGTTGAGAATTATAACAAGCCTTTTATCCAAACAGACAAAGCATTGGGTCCCTCTGACTATTCTAGACATCGATTTATTAAATCTGTGAGTTAAACACCAGCTTCACACAGGGTCTTCACAAGACTTGCTTTATTCTAAACAGTTTTAGGAGAATCTATATGTGCAAATACAAAGAATGGGCAAATAAGATGACCTTCTAGCAGTAACACGGATCATTTACTTAAACTCTGTCAACTGAACAAATATTTTCAGCATGTCTATTAAAATATAGATTGGTTTTCTCTGAATTCCTTGGAATTTTAGCAAAAATGCCAATGATACACTCAAGGAAAATATGCATCTGGCTCAGAGGAGCTAAAAGGAGACAGAATGGTTTTTAACACATCCTTTTCCCCATCTCTGTGCCTTAGGGGTTTAAAAAGAAAGCAAATGATGTTAAATAAACCAAATGAACAGCCAGGAAGAAACCAGAGAAGGCCGTTGGGGATACATTTTACATTTTGCTGACAGTTTCCAAATTCCACTGGTGAAATAATATGTAGTTGTTGGAAGGCAGGTTCCACGAGGCATTTCTGGTATTATTTCAACAACTTGATCTTTGGCTCTTCCAACAAGTAGCTCATACCTGACATTCCTTGGTGAAATTTTAGGAAATATCTTCTTTTCAGTCACCTATATGTTATTCATATTTTGGATACCAAATATACTTGGTTTAAAAAACCAAAGATCACGCTCAGAACCAAAACAAAAGCTCATCCCATTTACAATAGCTACAAAACAAGAAAATCACTAGAAATATATGTAACCAAGTAGGTGAAAGATCTCTATGAGAAGAACTACAAAACACTGATGAAAGTCATAGTAGATGACACAAACAAATGGAAAACCATTCCATGCTCACGTATTGAAAGAATCAGTATCATTAAAATAAGCATATTATCCAAAGCAATCCACAGATTCAATGCAATTTCTACCAAATTACTAATGTCATTTTTCACAGAATTAGAAGAAACAATTCTAAAATTTATGTGGAATCATAAAAGATCCTGAATAGCCAAAGCAATCCTAAGCAAAAAGAACAATGCTGAAGGCATTATATTACCTGACTATAAATTGTACTACAAGGCTATAGTAACCAAAACAACATGATACTGTGCATAAAAAATAGACACAGAAATCAGTGGAATAGAATAACAAACCCAGAAATAAAGCCACATACCCACAACCAACTGATATTCAACAAAGTTGAAGGATACCTTGTGCAAAGGACACCCTATTTAATAAACAGTGTTGGGAAAATTGGATAACCACAGGCAGAAGAATGAAACTGGATCCCTATCTCTAACTGTATATGAAAATTAACTCAAGATGGATTAAATATTTAAATGTAATGCCCGAAACTATAAAAATTCCGAAGGAAACCTAGGGAAAATTCTTCTGGACATTGGCACAGGCAGGTAATGTATGACTAAGGCCTCAAAAGCAAATGCAACAGAAACAAAAATAGACAAATGAGACTTAGTTAAAATAAAGTTTCTGCAAAGCAAAATAATCAACAGAGTAAACAGACAACCTACAGAATTGGAGAAAATATTTACAAACTATTCATGCAACAAAGCACTAATATCCAGAATCTACAAGGAGCTCAAACTATTCAACAAGAAAAAAAAAAAAAACAAATAACCCTATTAAAAGTGGGCAAGAGACATGAAAAGACATTTTTCAAAAGAAGACATACAAGCAGCTAACAAACATATGAAAAAATGCTCAACATCACTAATCATCAGAGAAATGCGAATTAAAACTACAATGAGATTTCGTCGTCCACCAGTCAGAATGATTATTATTATAAAGTCTAGAGAAAACAGATGTTGGTGAGCGTGCAAAGAAAAGGGAACAATTGTACACCATTGATGGGAACGTATATTAGTACAATCTCTGTGGAAAAGAGTATATCGCAGCCCTATTCACAATAGCAAAATCATGGAATCAACCTAAGTGTCCATCAACAGAGATTTGGTAAAGAAAATATATATATATACATATATAAATTTTGTCTGAATTATTATAAATCTTGTCTGAATTCAGCCATATAAATACTATTCCATTATATATATATGGAATAGTATTCAGTGATAAAAAAAAAACAAAATCATAGTTTCTGCAGCATCATGGATGGAACTAGAGGCCATTATTCCAAGTAAAATTACTCAGAAATGGGAAGTCAAATGCCACGTTTTCTTTTATAAGTGGGAACTAAACGATAAGTACACATGGACATACAGAGTAAAATAATAGACACTGGAACTCTGAAGGTGGGAAGGTAGGAGAGAGGTGAGGGTTGAAAACTACCTATTGAGTACAGTGTTCATTATTTGGGCAATGGGTACAACTAAAAGCCCAGACTTTGCCACTATGCAGTATATCCGTATAACAAGACTGCACTTGAATCTCCTAAATGTATAACAATAAACAATAAATAAAATGAGGGAAATGATACTATACAAACAAGGGGACTTCAAAAAGTTAATAGAAAATGTGTATTATAGAAAAATCTATGCACGTATTTCAAAATTTTTTGCACCAAAATAAACTCATACTAACTTGGTATTACCTGACTGAATAGGATCTAGTTTGAGGCATGAGGAAGCATAAGACATCAGTTTGGAAAGATTGCCTACTAGAGCGACATAAATTCTACTAAAATTGGAGCAAAAACAAACATCAAATTTATGGTGAAGCTGGGGTTGAAGAATGGTAAAATCATTGACGCTTTACAAAAAGCTTATGGAGGCAAGACTCCCAAAGAAATCAGCAGTTTATAAATAGATAGCTTGTTTTAAGAAGAAACGAGATGATGCTGAAAATGAGGCCCACAGAAGCAGACCATTCACATCAATTTGCAAGGAAACAATTTAACTTGTTTATGCCTTAATTGAAAAGCACTAATGATTAACAGCAGAAACAACAGCCAACATTATAGACATCTCAATTGGCTCAGCTTACACAATTCTGGCTAAAAAATTAAAGTTAAATCAACTTTCTACTCAATGGGTGCCAGAACTTTTGTGCCCAAGTCAACTGCAGACGAGAGCAGATCTTTCAATGGAAATTTTTAACAAGTGGGATCAAGATGCTGAAGCTTTTCTTTGAAGAATTGTAAGAAAAGAGACAATGCTTTACCAGTATGATCCTGAAGACAAAGCAAAGTCAAAGCAGTGGCTACCAAGAGGTGGAAGTGGTCCAGTCAAAGCTAAAGCAGACCAGTCAAGAGCAAACGTCATGGCAACAGTTTTTTTTTGTGTGATGCTCAAAGCATTTGCTTGTTAACTTTCTGAAGGGCCAAAGAATGATAACAACTGCTTATTATGAGAGTGTTTTGAAAAAGCCAAAATGTTAGCAGTAAAACACCTGGGAAAGCTTCACCATAAAGTTTTTCTCCAGGACAACAATGCTCTTGCTCAGTCTCCTCATCAAACAAGGGCAATTCAGCAATAGCTTTTCTGGGAAATCATTAGGAATCTACCTTACAGTTCTGATTTGGCTCCTTCTGACCCTCAGTTCTTTAGGGATGAACTAAATAGCTGGTATTATTGCTTACAAAAGTGTCTTGAGTTTGAGACTGGGCTGAGCAACATGGTGAGACCTCTGTTTCTCTAAAAATAAAAAAATTAGCCGGATGTACCTACATGCACCTGCAGTCTCAGCTACTTGGGAGGCTGAGGCAGGAGGATTGATTGAGCCCAGGAGGTTGAGGCTGCAGTGAACCATGATTGCACCACTGCACTTCAGCCTGGGCAACAGAGTGAGACCCTGTCTCAAAAAATAATAATAATAATTGTCTTTACCTTGACGGAGCTTATATTGAATAAATTTCATATTTTTTACTTTTATCTTTTAATTTTATTTTCCATTAACTTTTAAAAGTCCCCTCATTTAAGAGGGTTCTTTTGAGAATTAAATGAGTTAATTCATGTAAATGCTTATAAGAATGCCAAGCATTTATTAAACACTGTATAAACCTCAGCTATTATTATGAAGATCATATACACTTGTAAGACAGGTGGGTAACTTGTTAAAAGCAACTTGTGGAAGTTCCAATTGCCGATAAATGAGCACTGGGAATTATCGTGTTTTATATACGTGCCTTGCTATTTTTCAGGTCTGGGAGAAAGCACAAAATTTGTCTAAGAACAACTTTCTAATAACTTACGATAGAATCTTCTTAGAATAATCCAGTGGCTGACTAGTCATCTGACCAACTGATAAATGCAATTTGTAATCAATAACAAGCATCCTTCAGTTGATGTAATTTACAATGTTATTTATTAGCTGGATGAGTTTGGAAAAGTTACCTAACCTCTCTGAACATCTGTAAAACTGAGATGTGGTACGTGGCATCACAGATGGACAATTACATGAAAACTGTGTAGTCTGGATGTGGTCGTTCACACCTGTAGTCCCAGCCACCCAGGAAGCTGAGGAAAAAAGATCGCTCGAGTCCAGGAGTTTGAGTCCAGCCCTGGCAACATAGTGATGACCTCGTATAGTCCATGTAAGCCACTTATCAGCTTCTAGTGGCATAGATTTATCACCAGATAGTCCTGATTTGAACTCCCGGTTCTGAAGAGGTCAGGGATCCCTGTTGTATAACTGACCCAGAGATGGCAAACTGTCATGGGAACGCTTCATATCATAAGTGCCTTCACTGGAGCCAACTCATCTTCCTCCTATCCCTTGGGAAATTATTGCTGCTATATTACTCAGAGTTCAGCCAGAGAAACAGAAACCGCTCTAAGTATGTACAACAACAACAAAGAGGATTTAATTCAGGAGATTGGTAACTTGACAATGAAAGAAGTTGAGAAGCCAACAGGACATTATGGGGAGAGCCAGCTATCGGCAAACGCGTGAAGTCACTCCCACTGCTAGGCTTTGCTGACCTACAGAGGAGGCAACACTGTGAGTCCAGAGACAGGAGTGGGGCCACCAAGGCCTGTCTGGTGGGATCTAGTGCTGCAGTCAAGGCTGAGACCACACCTGTTCTCTTCTTTCCACCCTTGTATCTCCTGTCATTGGCTGAACTAGGTCAGGAGCCATCTGAGCTGCCGCCAAGGCAGAGACTGAGGATGTGGAGGAGAACAGGCATGGGATGCGACTGGGGGGAGACGGATAAGGGCTGGAGAATTGCCTGCTTACAGTGTTAAAATGAGTACAATCCCCTGTTCACCACAAAAGCCACACTCTGGAAAGAGAAAGCTTCATTCAGTAGACAGAGGTGCACAGGATAGATTTTATGTAAGAAAAAAATGTTATATGCAGCAACAAAGGCCTGATGGGATTTTATGCCTGATCTTTCAGCTCAGATTTGGATTTTTCAAATGTTTAGGGTAAATATAACCTTAAAGAACTATGAAAATGTTCTTTTCTGGCTCCTTAAATGGTGGCAACAAAATATTCAATCAGTCTTCATTTTATAGAGGTGGCTGGCTTCCTCTAGATAAAAGTGTACAGAAATGATTTTCTGGTGGTTTACAGTGCTTTTACAGTGGTTTCTAGAAATGTATTTTCAAGGTCTTTAGTGTATTCCATAAAATATATAGGTTGGTCTAGATGTGTGCAAAGTCAACTCTCAAAATTTAGTTCCCCCGTGCCTTGCAAATTCTTATAATCTACTATTGCTTTGTAATGATTCATGTCGTTGGTAATTCAATATTTATTGTCTTTAGCTTTGTTTGATATACAAATATGAGTGAGAAACATGCTGCCATAAAAATGTATAGTTTATTTAGCAAGGAATGTAGGACAAAAGAACAAGAAAATTATGACCTTAAAGTACAGTAAGGTAACAAACAAGAAAATCCTAACATTTTCAACAACAACCAAGAGGACACAGGTTGAGTGAAATAAGCCAGGAGTAGGAAGACAACACCACATGATCTTCCTCATATACGGAAACTTAAAAAAACAAATTCATAGAAGCAGAAAGTAGAATGGTAGTTTCCAGAAGCTGGGGGTGGGGAGAGACTGGGGAGAGGTTGGTCAAAGGATATGGAATTTCAGTTAGACACAGCCAACAAGTTACATGATCTCTCTGAGCCTTTCAGCATGATTTGTGGTGACAATTAGAGAATATGAAGCATCTACTGTAGGCCCAAACTTCCATTGTAAATACTTAAACAATGGAATACTTTAAAGATTCTGCAGAGATGGGAATTTTTATGTGTTTGTTTTATATGGGAGAAATGAAGACCAAGAAAGATTTGGTTTCTCTAAACATATTATAAAATATGGTTCTTGATGCATAATCAACCAAAAATATTCAAGTGTGGCCACAGAGATTTATTGGTAACTCCTTCCTAGCACTGGATAGGGGGTAGGGCTATGAAGAAGGATGCTGCACACCTCTTGGCATGAAATGGGAGAATCTCTCATGGGGTCAGAATAGGAAAGCTTCCTTCTGGGGAACTAGGTCCTTTGCATCCAGTGGACCTGACAAATCCATGCCACATTTGATGGAATAGGCTGGGCTCTGCAGGCTACAATCCTGGAAACAAATAATTTTTCCAAATAGGCTTAGCCGGTTCTCCCTGTGCTGCATATGAAAGATACCTTGGATGGATTCCAAAGATTTTGGGTTCCTTTCAGGTATTAGAACAGTCTCATTATCAGATATAATAACATTAACAAAATCTAAAAAACATTCCTGCTTTTCATTCACTTTTCTCTACACCAGAGAGAGGAAAATGTTTAGTCTTTTCTAGAATTTACCTTGCTGCTTCTCTTTTTTCATTGGATCCACCTTCAGAATATAGGATCTGGGATAAGAGAAAGAAGAAATAGAAAAACAGTAATACGAGACATTTTATTCAGCTGGTGCTTTTAAAAAATTATGTTGGCTACCAAAGGCTGTCAGGAGAGACATACCAAAGGGTTGCTACACTTTGGGTGCTTGTGTGACTCTTTGTAGACACCCCTCTAGGAATCACAAACCTATGCAGTTTCATGGGCCAAGTGATGTCACCTAAGCAGGCCTCTCTCAATGCTCTCTCAGCACCTCCCCACTGAGGTCCCACCACACAGGCCCCTCGTACAGGCTCTTTCAAGGCCCCTTGGCTGCCCACCTTCCCAAGGCATAACAGAAAAGGTGGCTTTCCCTGCAGCCCTCTTACCTGGAACCTCCATTGTAGCAGCCCCACAGCCAGCTTCCTACCTTCAGGTTTCTAGAGGCAAGGGGTAGATCCCAGTGTCTACACCCCCCAAACGAGTCGGGGCACTAGTTCAGCTATTGTGCTACATTTGAATAGCACCATTTGAACAGGGTGGGCTTGGAATAATCCATGGCTCAGCAGGATCCAGCCAGGATGAGATGCTACCCTTCCTTTTTGCAAGCTACTCTCCTCTTCCCTCCTAACCACATGTCTACCTTTTGGCTTGGGGAGGCTGGAAGGACATGAACATTTGGAAGATGAAAGAAACAATGTCAACTCGCTACCTCTTTTTTTTGTTTGTTTGTTTTTTGTTTTTTATTTATTATTATTATACTTTAAGTTCTAGGGTACATGTGCATAACGTGCAGGTTTGTTACATATGTATACTTGTGCCATGTTGGTGTGCTGCACCCATCAACTCGTCAGCACCCATCAACTCGTCATTTACATCAGGTATAACTCCCAATGCAATCCCTCCCCCCTCCCCCC
>NW_016807891.1:2005579-2031953 GCF_001698545.2 Rhinopithecus bieti
CCCAATGCAATCCCTCCCCCCTCCCCCCCCCCCATGATAGGCCCCCGTGGGGGATGGTCCCCTTCCCGAGTCCAGGTGATCTCATTGTTCAGTTCCCACCTATGAGTGAGAACATGTGGTGTTTGGTTTTCTGTTCTTGCGACAGTTTGCTAAGAATGATGGTTTCCAGCTGCATCCATGTCCCTACAAAGGACACAAACTCATCCTTTTTTATGGCTGCATAGTATTCCATGGTGTATATGTGCCACCGGCACTATTCACAATAGCAAAGACTTGGAATCAACCCAAATGTCCATCAGTGACAGACTGGATTAAGAAAACTCGCTACCTCTTTAAATGAATTTCTTCCACTGAAGCCTTGGTCTTCTCTTAGGTGGTTATTGGGGATAGTGTTCATGAGAACCAAGTTGGCCATCCCTGGGTAATTTGGTAGGAAAGTATCCAGTGCTTCCCTTTAGAATGTGGGCTAACTTATTACCCCACTATTCTCAGCTTCAAGACATTAGTCAAAATTCAGGACAGCAAAAAGCTCTCATTCTATGTTTGAATGCATTAGAAATGTACACATTTTCATTGTGGAAGCAAGAAAGCACAAAATTCTGCACCTCCCTAGGAGGGATGGTTTCATGCCTGGAGGGCATTGACTGTTGAAGGCCTTACCATATTCTCTTTGCTTTATTTTTCCTGCAGCTCAATTTCATCATTTATTTGTCTTTAATCTGTTGTTTCATGATCCTATGTTGAAATAAGGTAGGATTTAAATAAGTCCATAAATGTGACCACTAAATTTCAATCATTGGTTTTATAAAGCATAAATGAAGAATACAGCTATTATTATCTCCACTTTACAGGTGGGGACCTGGGGTAAAGTTAGTTTAAGTGAGTTTCTCAAGGTCACGAAGCTAGTGACTGGCATTCCAGATACAAACACTTTCAAGTTCTGGAGTCTGTGCCCCCAACCCTGTAATATAAATACAATTTAAAAGGAAAAATAAATGAGACACAGCCTTGATTATGTGCCCTGACTCCATTGGGGCAGGTCTTGCTCTAGAATGTTGTCCTTGTAGCATATTTGTTAAAACTTAGGTGCCCATAAAAGCATGAATTTAGCTTGAATCCTAGTCCCTCTGTTGAGAACCCTGCCAGAGACTTAACTGAATATATAAAGTCTCCCTGCAAATCCATGGCCCTTTTATCCCTCCTAAGAGAGGTCAGGAGCTCCATGGCACAGCTTATCAAATCAAATGCTCCAAGTCGCAGAACACATGTGGGCTAGCTTCCTGGGCAGGCAGTTGGGAGGGGGTGTGGCAAACTGGGAGCAAAATTATTTGGATTGCCGCAGGCTCAGTAATGAAGAAAGACTTGTTTTTCCACTTTCAGTACTGCTACATTCATGTAAAATCTGTCTGCTTATACATATATTTGGCAGAAGTTGAAAAATGAGGTATAATAAAATGTGCTTGGCATCTCCTAATTATTACAGCAAGAACGTAAGAATAGCTTCTACTCGATCCAACTCTCCTTCCCACTTTTGTCTGTGAAAATAGAACAGATATCTACTTTATAGAAAAAAAAAACATTAAAAACCATCTCCTGGCTATCTGCAATATGAACTGGGTAGTTCAATTAATTTATTTAAAAAAATACACATATGTCAGCTTTCTGGGGAAGTGGACAGAATATTTTTGTAAGACTCAGGAAATCTAGATTTTAGTACAGCTTCTTCCACTGACAGATACCTTTAACTTAATTGCTATGAGACTGGAATTCTCAAATGTAAAAATAGGAGAGAAGGACCGGGTCCAAGATTTTTAACTTTCTTTAACACCTATTTGAAAAATTTCAATTTTACAGCACAGTTGCAACTATAGTACAACCATATGAGCTCCAGGATCCCATTTGCCTAGATTCATAGACTATTTATATTGTCATATTTGTTTATTTCTCTTTATATAATAACAGCAATAATGGGAGTGTATAATTATTAATATTTGACAGACTACTTGAGAGTAAGTTAGAGAGTTTCATCTCTAACTTACTCTCATCGCCCCATCTCCCAGTCTCTGTGAAAGTTTCATCGCCCCATCTCCCAGTCTCTGTGAAAAAGCAGGAGCCTAAATTTGATAAGCACCAATTAGCAAACACAAATGCTCAAATTTCACTGATCAACTTATTTCCTCACAACCTTGAGTACTCCACTAGCCCATCTCAGCACTTCACTCCCTCCTTTGTTTCCACAGTGTTGAATTGAAGCTCTCTCCCCTGTTGTAATCATCTTGAATAGTCTTCCTTGCTTGCTTAACTGGTTCAGCGTAATTTTTCTTTTATAAGTCAAACACAGAGGAGTGAGGACAGAGAAAGAAAAACAGAAAATTAGAACAAACATGGATGAGCTGTAGCTCCTGCGGTTGCTGTAGCTGCTTAGATTCTGACCTGCTTGTAGTTCCATGTTCCAGGGCCTGGGCTTCCAGGGCTGTCAGGTATGCTGGCTTGTTCAGCTACATCTGCCTTGACAAGAGGAAGCTCCATATGAAAAAATATGAGGGGAACCCGTCCCCCATAGTTAACATGGGTTCTTTTCTATTTCCCTAAGCGTCAGCTGGTCTGAGAAATAAAGGGAAAGAGTAATAGAGAGATAAATTTTAAAGCTGGGTGTCTGGGGAAGACATCACATGTTGGCAGGTTCTGTGATGCTCCCTGAGCCATAAAACCAGCAAGTTTTATTAGCCATTTTCAAAAGGGGAGGGAGAGCATGAAGAGGGTGTGGGTCACAGAGATCACATGCTTCACAAGGTAATAAAATATCACAAGGCAAATGGAGGCAGGGCGAGATCACAGGACCACCAGATGGGGTGAAACTAAAATTGCTCATGAGTTTTCGAGCACGCATTGTCATTGATAACATCTTATCAGGAGACAGGGTTTGAGAGCAGACAACCTGTCTGACCAAAATTTATTAGGTGGGAATTTCCTTGTCCTAATAAGCCTGGGAGCACTACAGGAGACCGGGGCTTATTTCATCCCTTTGGCTTCGACTGTAAAAGATGGCAGCCTCCAAGGGAGCCGTTCATAGACCTACCCTCAGGCGCATTCTCTTTCTCAGGGATGTTCCTTGCTGAGAAAAGAATTCAGCGATATTTCTCCTATTTGCTTTTAAAAGAAGAGAAATATGGCTCTGTTCCGTCCGGCTCACCAGCAGTCAGAGTCTCAGGTTACCTCCCTTGTTCCCTGAACATTGCTGTTATCCTGTTCTTTTGTCAAGGTTCCCAGATTTCATATTGTTCAAACACACATGTTCTACAAACAATTTGTGCAGTTAACGCAATCATCACAGGATCCTAAGGCAACATACATCCTCAGCTTACAAAGATGACGGGATTAAGCTATTAAAGTAAAACAGGCATAGGAAATCACAAAGGTATTGATTGGGGAAGTGATAAGTGTCCATCAGATCTTCACAATTTATGGTCAGAGACTGCAGTAAAGACAGGCATAAGAAATTATAAAAGTATTAATTTGAGGAACTAATAAATGTCCATGAAATCTTCACAATTTATGTTCTTCTGCCATGGCTTCAGCTGGTCCCTCTGTTCAGGGTCCCTGACTTCCAGCAACAACAACAAAACAACATTTCCCACATCATTAGGCAGAGATAATATGTAAATATCCTGAAATATACACCCACCACCTACCAGTGCCTGATTCAGAAAACTAGAGGTCTCTTTCCCAAAGAATGCAATTGGCATTGGCTTTGAGAAAAAATGTCCCAATTTTTAAACATTGATGGATTGGAACTTTTGTGCTTTGTAACCGAGTTAAGGTGCCTCAGTGGCATGGAGAGATAGTGCAGTAATGAGAAGAGAAGAATTGGGAGTTAGAATAGCCGGAGTGGTGTGCACAGGAAAAGAATCATGCCCTGGTCTCTTCGTCATTTGTGCATTTCTTATGGTGTCCCTTGGTGCAGTAGTTACAATTCCACCCCCAGTTTGTTCTTCAGTGGTGCACTCAGGTGCTCAGCAGTTAACTTAGTTGACCTGCTAGTGGCTAGTGATCAGTCTGGTCTTTTGAATCACCCTGGATTCCAAGTCACCAGTGCTTTGTAATGGAGTTACCTGACTAGACATAAGAGGGACCTCATCCATCATTGGTGTTTCTGGGTGACCCTGGTGGATGGTGGCTGTGTGGTCAGAATTGAATTTTTTTGACAGGCTTCCTGTGGCAGCTCACTATCCTTAAGATATTGACAGCCATCAGCCATTGTTTGTTATATCTGCTCATCAGTATGCACCAGCATTTTAAACTTATATAATCTTAGTTGGAATCTGAAAGACCAAGGTGTATAATCAGAAGCTTATCATAAAGTAATATCCAGTTAGGACTGCAGGTACCTTTTCCTTCTAGTTGCTGGGAATTGAAGGAATAATATCTCATAATAATTTCTTCCAGATTTTCTTTTTCTCAGTTATAGCTTCTAATGCAGTAGATCTTCTGAACCTTTTTTCCCTTTCCTGGCTACCTTGAAAATGAATTTCTGTGTTCACAATCTATAAATCAAAGATTCCCCTAGTCATTAACTGAAAGTTAGGGGTACTTGGGAGGAACAAAAAGTTTCCCAGTGCTGGAAGGGCATCCTTCAGCCCTCAATGGAGCAATAAGGCACTCACTGACTCCTTAATAAGTTCCCTGCACCCTAAATCTACTAAGGAAACTGAGGAGTCTATGCAAAAAAAAGACCTCTATTTAAAGATGGCATTAATGTATCCCAAAATTATTTTTGGAACTTAGCCCCTTTTGAATATCTCTTTTCCTACACAGAGAAAGGCTTGGTGCTTATGGGCAAGGCTTAAATGGGTGGTGAGTTTAGGATGAATCCTGCCATTGCATTGTCATGTGGTCAAAGGTGAGCTCTTTAGACTGTAGGTATCTATGAAGACTTTGGCATGGGGTCCAGTTTGGTTTCTCAATACTCAAGCAATATGGGCAGAAATCAGGTGTTTTTAAAATGCCCATCTCTTGGCAAAATTCAACCAAAATTTGTTTCACTGAAAGAATTTGAAAACATTGAAGGAGAGTCCACCTTGCTGAAAAATGTTCATACATTTTTTTCTCAAATATTAAATCCTGAAATAAAAGGTAGTAATAAATCAATCTGTCAGTAGCTTCATGTAGAAACACTAAATAACGACTTTAAAATTGACATCACCTGACACCCAATTCTGTGAGTAGAAAATAATTATAAGCAATAGGATAGGCAAATCCTTTGTCTGCAAACAGGTGCATGTTTTAACTTCCCCAGAGAAAGGATCTGGCTGGTTTGTCTCCCCTAACTTTTCCCTCACCCCATGATCTTCAGGAGATCACCTTATGATCTTCGGTAGCTTATTCTAGTATTTTGGTCAACTAGTTGTCAGAAAGTTCCTCCTTAAATTTAATCCATGTTTCTTCTATTTTAATTTAAACATTATTTGGATTTATTTTAGCTGGTAAATAAATATCTGTCTTAGATTTCTTAGCCCGACATAACAAAGTGCAATAGACAGGATGGCTTAAACAACAGAAATTTACCTTCTCACAGTTCTGGAGTCTGGACATTCAAGATCAGAGCACCAGTAGGGTTGGTTTCTGGTGAGTGCTGACACAACCTTTTCTCTGTGTAAGCAGGCAGAGATCAGAAGATCAAGCTCCCTGGTGTCTCTTTTCACATGGGCCCACTAATTCCACCAGAGCAGAGTGCTACCCCCATGGCCTCATCTAACCCTAATTACCCTCTAAAGGCCCATCTTTAAATATCATCATACTGGGAGTTAGGGCTTTAACATAGAAATTTACATTTAGTCCATAACAGCATCCTATCTCTATATTTCTTTCCTTTAGGTTTAGTAATTCTGAAATTCTAAATATTTCAGAAGACTTACTTTATATTCCTTGAAAAAAATTGATTAATTACTCTCTCTTAGTCCTATGTATTTCTTTCACCTTTTTAAACATGTGATGCTGCACAACAATATTTAACAGATATATACACAAATACATATACATGTGCAGGGTCTAGCTAGCATCTAAGAAAAAATGATAAATTTGGATTCATATTTTATTGCTTATATCAAAATAACCCCAAATATAAAAGGCAATTTAAAAAACTAAACCTTAAAGCCGGGCACGGTGGCTCATGCCTGTAATCCCAGCACTTCGGGAGGCCGAGGCGAGTGAATCATCTGAGGTCAGGAGTTCGAGACCAGCCTGACTAACATGGTGAAATCCCCTCTCTACTAAAATCAAAAAATTAGCCAGGTGTGGTGGTGCATGCCTGTAATCCTAGCTACTTGGGAGCCTGCAGCAGGAGAATTGCTTGAACCCAGGAGGCTGAGGTTGCAGTGAGCCAAGATTACGCCGTTGCACTCCAACCTGGGCAACAAGAGCAAAACTCTGTCTCAAAAACACAAAACGAAAACAAAACCACAACAAGAGCAAAAACCAAATCTTAAAAGGTACTAAGAGAATACGGAAATTTTCTAAACTGAGAGTTGAGGATTTTAAGCAAAATTAAAACTCAAATCTGACAAATGTTACGATAGACAACCCAAAAAGTTAAAATTTACTGCATGACAAAAAAAAATGCCAGAAATAAAGTAAAAAATATATATATATTCAACGAAAAAGATATTTATAGCATATATTACACACAAAGAGCTGATATTTTTAAAACACAGAGCTTTCACAGATCAGCAAGAACAAAAAACAATCTAATAGAAAATGGGCAAAAGATGTGAAGAAATACTTTGAAATATATTTTTTAAAATTCAATCTCACTTATTAAAAAATAAAATAAAACTAAAAGGGACATCATTTTCAAATATTAGATTATCAAAAACATTTGTTTCAATGTGATAAATGTTGGCAAAAGTATTGAGATATCTATTAGTATATGTTGCTAGTTGAAGCATTCATTAATGTTGCTTCTTGAAGAGTAATATGACAATACTGTATTATCATACTTTAGAAAGCTGGTATCCTTTGACTTGGTGACTCTCTCACAAGAGGTCAACCTGTGCACATGCTCACACACATGGGAAGTCATGAGGTCCAAGAACCGATGCTGGAGCATTGCCTGGAGTGACAAAGACTAGAAATCATTCCATGCTCAACAATATCTACCTGGTTTAGCAGTTAATTGCATTCAGTGAAATACCATGCAACCTTTTAACTAATAAGAAAGGCTCACTTTTTAAAATGTTTTACAGTGTGAAACAGGTATTATTTTCGTGTTTTACATTAAAAACAGATGCAACAATTACAGCCCTGATGACACTTTCCGTGGAAAGGAATTCCATGCAGGAATATAACCTGCCTGAAACATCCCACACTCCTTGTTTCCAATTAAGCACATCTCAGAGTTATGAGTGTTATTGTCCTTAATTAGCACTTGTTTCCCATCTGCCCAATGGATGAGACTTAATGTATTGATGAATGAATAGTAAATATGTATTCATTATTGTCAAGGGTCTATTTTGTATCCATTATTTTGTATTTTCCACAGAAACCTACATGTGCTGAATGCCCACTGTGTGCCAGCCCTTGCTGGATCATAATGCTAACACTAAAACAGAGACAGGGAAGGTGTCATAAAAGTCCAGTTGGTAGCAATAACTCAATTTGAACAAAACTTCCCCAATAATTAGGTAATAAATAGGACTTCCTTGGAGAAATATTTTTGTACATCTCAATTTCCAAAGTTGGAAAAAATAATGTAATAATTATTTTAATAGCCAAAAGAAAATTTTTTCTTGTGTAATAATAATGGTAATAATTCTAGACAGTTGGAAGTTGTGAAACAACAAAAGAGAATACTGAATTTTGCTTTGAGGTTCATTATTTGCTCAAATTCTTTTTCTAAGGTTCAAATGGGCTTTTTTTTATTATTATTTCTTTTCTTTTTATTTTATTTTTTCTGAACACAGCAGCTAGGCCCAACTAGGTCAAGATGGTTAAAAAAGAAAATCATTTTTAGCCAGTTAGCCAGAAAATTTGTTGAAAGTGAATTTTCTACCATCAAAAAAGTGCTGTGTAATACTGCATTTTTTTAAAGTACATGGTATTTGGAATTTTATTTCCTGGAACACATTCCCGGTGGAGGAAAGTCCCCATGACTTCTTTTCACATTGCTTTGTTTTGACTCATCTGCTTTTAAAATACTGTCACTCTTACTAATGTAGAAATGTCCAAGTGTGGATTATGTTAATGTGAATTAGAGTAATTCTTGACATAAATTATCAGAGAGCACATAATCCAAAATAATGATTTAATTAATATGTATTATAAACTGTATTAGCATCCCACTATTTTATTTAAAAGTTAAATTTCTAAAAGAATTAAGGAATAAGTGTGTCTTTTTTTTATAAATGACAAAATTTGCAACCTGGAAAACTCCAAATCGTGTAGTGCTCTGTGACTGTGCCCTTGGAGATGTGAACATCCAGATATATTTTTCAATAAAAAATGTAATTAGGAGACATCATAAAATCATTATGTATTTGAGCTGACTGGAAGCAATTCTTTGTTCATTTTCTCTCTTACACTCTGGGATATTAACCTTCAGAATATTTCCCAGCAGACTAAAGTCATTACTTTTATAGGAAAGGCCAATTCAGCTTAGCTGTGCAGTGTGGTTCTATATTTACCACTCAGTAGATGTAGCTCTGGGTGGAGCTGAGATGTTTAAAGGTGAATCAAACACTATCAAGTCTGGTTAAAGGAAATGCATCACCCAGCAATGTGCTGCTTCAAGGAGCAGCAGCAAAACTCACGTGTCCCACCCTGCACATCGTCGCCCAAAATGTCTGGACAGGAAAGGCAAATATGGGGCTGAGGGGAACTACGTGTGAAGCTTGCTGTCGGACAAAAAGACCATGATGCTTTCAGCAGAGGCCAGGTGGCCTGAAGAGGGGTGCAAGTGGACGACAAGATTATGGATGTGGGGTAGTGGAGGGTAGAGTTCAAGAGAAAGGTGGATTGAGACCCCCAGATCATAGGCCTGGGACTGTTGGATAGGCACTGGTGTTATTAACCTCGGATTTCTAAAATACACTTGAAAATACTAAAAGGCTCCAAATATTAGTAAACAAGTCAATGACAAATACAACGAGTCAATCCTACACTATAGAATTGCCTCTCTGCCATCAGCCACATCTATACCAATCCTCAGGCATTGAACATTGTCATCATTGTTGTCATCAGTAAATAGATTCAGTGATGCCACTGATGATGTTTGGTTCTGTATCTAAGAACCCTCCTTTGTTCTGGGAAGTGCATGACCCCTGCATACAGCAGCCCCTGACTGACTAAGTTCAAGATGGCATGGCTAGCATGACATGGCTAGATGTGCTCATGAGACCTCTCCACCTTTAGGGATAGTCTGGCTCTAGCTCACAGGTGTACTAAGGTATGTTTTCAAGGCTGTACCAGGCTGATGATCCTCCCTTCAGTGCACACCTTCATTCAATGGCTTTCAGCCCCAGGCTGGTCAGAACCATTTCACAATTGGAGAAGACCAGGAGCCCTAGGCTATAGCCCCCTCAACAGACTGTGGAGGAGCAAAGGTCAGGGAGCCACAGGCAACTTTACCCTGTTGCCTCTATAGCACCACTAAAGGTCTCTACAGGACTCTGAGTTTAATAAAAAATAGGGGTTGTGAAAAGGAAATTATATATATCATCAGAAGAGAACATTATAAACTATGAGTCTCAAATGATTGTTCCCTTAATTCAATGAAAAAGCCCCGATAGAAGTTAAATTGCATCTGGAGGACCCTGCTCCTGGCTGTGTGTCAGGCTCTGCTCACTGCTGTTGTTTCTGTCTCTGGGATGGGACAGTTCCCACCAGACCCGCAAGAGCTGCATTACCTTACCAAGCAGGTGGTCCAAGGACACAGAAATCCCCAGCAGAATCTTTCCCCTTGTAGTCAGTTCAATTGTGTCCCCTAAAATGATATTTCCAAGTCCTAATACACAGGTAGAGATTGGATTGATGTGGCCACAAGCCAAGGAATGCCAGGAGCTACCAGACCTCAAAAAGCCCAGGAGGTTTTCTTCCCTAGAGCCTCTGGAGGGAGTGAGGCCCTGCTGGCATCTTGATTTTGAATTTTTAACATCCAGAACAGTAAAAATATAAATTTCTGTTGTTTTAAGCCATGAATTTTGTGGCAATTTGTTGTGGCAGCTCCAGAAAACTTGGGAAACACAAGCTTGTGTTTTTTAGTCTAGGATAGCTTAACATCATGGCAGAGAGAAAAGAAAAGGGCAGAAATTAGTGGAAGGGGGTGAGCCTCAAAAGAACACCAGAGGACACACCATGTAATGACAAATTTAGTCTTATGTCAAGTACTTTGGTGCTGAGCATGAAACATCATTTTTCATATACATTGAACTAGATAAAATTGGACTGAATTGCCACTGAATCAAAGACCACTCAACAATAACAACCAAAGGAGGAGAAGACTTCCTATTCAATAAATAGTAATGGAATAACTGGCTAGCCACATGCAGAAAAATGGAGGTGGACACCTATCTTTCACCATATACAAAAATCAACTCAAGATGGATTAAATGTAAAACCCCAAACTGCAAAAATCCTAGAAGGAAATCTGGAAATACCATTCTGGACATTAGCCTTGGCAAAGAACTTATGAATAAGTTGCCAAAAGCAATTGCAACAAAAACCAAAAACTGACAAGGGGGATGTTAATTCAACTAAAATCTTCTGCACAGCAAAATAAACTGTCAACAGTTTAAACAGACAACCTACAGAACGGGAGAAAATATTTGCAAATTATGCCTTGATAAAGATCCAATATCCAAAATCTATAATGAATACAAACAATTCAATAAGCAAAAATACAAGTAACCGTATTAAAAATGGGCAAAGGACATGAACAGACACTTCTCAAAAGAACACATACATATGGCCAACAAACATATGAAAACATGTGCAACATCACTAATTAGAAAAATGTGAATCAAAACCGCAATGAGATACCATCTCACACCAGTCAGAATGGCTATTATCGAAAAAGATTAAAAATAACAGTGTCAGTGAGGTTACAGAGAAAATAAAATGCTTATACACTTTGATGAAAATGTAAATTCATTCAGTTACTGTGAAATGCAGTTTGGAGATTTCTCAAAGAATTTAAAACCAAGCTACCATTTGACTCAGCAATGCCATTATTGGGTAGATACACAAAGGAAAATAAATCATTCTACAAAACATACACATGCACCAGTATGTTCATCACAGCGTTATTCACAATAGCAAAGACATGAAGTCAACCTAGATGCCCATCAACAGTGGACTGGATAAAGCAAATGTGGTACATATACACTATGGCATACTATGCAACCAAAAAAAGAAGAAAATCATGTCCTTTGCAGCAATGTGGATGCAGCTGGAAGCCATAATCCTAAGCAAATTAATGCTGGAACAGCAAACCAAATACTTATAAGTGGGAGCTAAACATTGAGTACACATGGGCATACAAACGGGAATGATAGACACTGAGCACTGGGAACTGCTAGAAATGTGGGGTGGGAGGAGAAGTCTGAGGGTTGAAAAACCACCTATTGGGTACCATGCTTACTACCTGGGTGATAGGATCATTCATATACCAAACATTAGTGGCAAACAATTTACCTATGTATCAAATCTGCACATGTGCCCCCCGAAACTTAAAAGCTGGAAAAAAACCGTTCACTTACATATTCCAAAGATAAATCCTGAAAGAAGGTGGGGTCTATTTCAACATAATGGAAGAAAACCCTTTCCCCAGAGGCAGGCAAACCTACTGAACTCATTTTGCAGATAAGAAACTTGGACATTGAGAGTGACTTGGTCCAAGACACACTGTGCTAGGAAACAGCAGTGATTCAGTCAACCTGTTCCCTTAGATGGGGACTCTTATGAGTTGGATTGAGTCCCCCAAAACAGATATGTTGAAATCCCAAAGCCCTACAACCTGTGAATGTGATCTTGTTTGGAAATAAATAGGGTCTCTGCAGATGTAATCAAGTAAACATGAGGTTATTAAAATGGGCCCTCATCCAACATGATCGGTGTCCTTATAAGAGGAGGTCAGAACACAGACACACAGAGGAGAAGGTCTTCTGAAGACACAGGCACAGAGTGAAGATGGCCACAGGATAATGGAGGCAGAAATGGAGGTGACACTACCCCAACCCAAAGAACACCTGGCTCATGAAGAAACTGGAAGAAGTGGGGAGGGATCCTCCACTAGAGTCTTTGGAGCAAGCAGAGCCCTGCCAGCACCTTGACATTGGAATTCTGGCCTCCAGAACTGAGACAATAAATTTCTGATGTTCTATGCCACTCAGGTTATGATACTTTGTTACAGAAGCCCTAGGAAACAATCACAGAAACCTAGTGAAATTACTAATTTTTCTCCTGTTTGTATTTATATTTTTTATTGTGAAATATATTTAGAAAAATAATAGACCACTAAGTAATGAAGCAAGCACCCTTGTAATCATCTCCCAGGTCCAGAAATACAAAATTTTCCAGGACCTCAGAAGCCTCAGAAGCTCCATGCATGGATAAAACTATTCCATATTTTACAGTGATCACTGTCTTGCTTTTTGTTTTGAGATGTGTATATATAGGACATGGTATCTTTTGCACTTGGCTTCCTTTGCTCACTACTACATTGATGAGATTCATCCACACTGTTGCATGGAACTCACCAGTAGACAAAGTTCTCTCACTTCTTCCTTCTTTAAGAGGCCTTGGCTACTACTGGCTGTCTGTCTCTCCATAAAAAAAAAAAAAGAAAAAAATTAGAATTAGCTTGCTAAGTTCCATTTAAAACAGCTGTTGGGATTTTATTCCATTTCATTGACTCTATAGATAATAATGGGGAGAACTGCATCCTTTGAAACAGAATATTCTAATATAGAAACTTAAACACCTATTGATTTGTTTACTTCTTGGTTCTTTCTCAAACATATTTCACAGATTACTAAGTAGAATTACTGTGCCTACTTTATTGGAATTACTATTAAGTACAATCATTCCTTGGTATCCATGGGGGATGGGTTTCAGGACCCACCTCCCACTCACAGACACCAAAATCCACAGGTGCTCAAGTCCCTGATATCAAACGGTGCTGTATTTCCATATAGCCTATGCACACCCTCCCATATGCTTGATATCATCTCCAGATTGCTTATAATACCTAATACAATGCCCACACATCACTTTGTTATTGGATTCAAGGTAGTACTCAGCACGTGGCAAATTCAAGTTTTGCTTTTTGGAACTTTGTGGAATATTTTTCTGAATATTTTAATATTTTGATCCACAGCTGGTTGAATCCACAGATGCAGAACTCATGGATACAAAGCTGACACTGCACTTGCTGTTTTCATGATTTTACATATTTTTAAATTTCATGTTTTGCGTGTTTCTTATATATGGAAAGAATTTATGTTTTTAATTGACCATGTCTTAATATCAGCCAAATGGGTTAAACACACTTATTAACTAATAATTTGACTAGATTCTGTTATATTTTCCACATATTTATATCATATACCAGTATTTATTTATTTTTTTCCTTTCTAAAGATTACACGTTGTTTGTTATTTTCTTCACTGCACAGGCTAGGACCTCTAGTACAATGCTAACTATAAGTGGTAAAGTGAGGATTCTTGTCTTGGTCTTAATCACAGAAACAAATATTCCAACATTTTGCTATTTTAGTGACATTTTCATTTAAGTAAACAATGTTTACTATAGTTTTTAAAAATTTATCTTTATAAGTTTAAGGAAATTCCTATTACTGGCACATAAAGTTTTTTCTTTAAATAGCAAATACTCATTATTATGTACCATATTTCCTGCATCCATTGAGATGGTCATACTATTTTATTATGTCTTCAACTCTATTCATGTGCTGAATTAGAATACTGATTTTAAAATGACCATCAATTTTGCATTTGTTAAATAAATCCAGTTAATGGTGATATGGAAAAGTCAGACATTTTCAGAAGTGCTTCCATCTTCAAGGGAGCACATCTTTCTCACCATGTGAGTTACAGTACCAGAAAAACATTAAAGGAGTTACTTATCCTGGGCAAAAGCAAAACCAGTGTGTGAAGAATCTCATGAAGAAGGAAATGATAAAGTAGTGATGATGATTCTCATGACAACAGGGTGAGGGTGAGGAAAAGAAAGAAGGGAAGAAAATGAGCTCATGTTGAAGAGAATGAAGAGGAGTGCGAGGAGGAATTGAGACACTGGTGGAGAGAAGGGTGGGGACAGTGATCGGGCAAATGAGTGACAATTAAGCAGAGATGCAGTTTTGGATCCCAAAAAAGAAGTGGAGTATGAAGACTAAAAAACTGTCCACTTGAATTACATAATTTCTGGCTTCCCCAGAGTTCCTGGAGGAAGCTGGTCTCTAAAAGTTTGTCAAGGGTCAACCTTTAAAAACCTTCCCAAAGTCAGGCTGTTCTTGCCCCTTGCACATCGAGGGCTGAACTGTGTAAATAATGGTCCATTGGCTGTTCGCATACTCCACATGGTGGATAGAAAACATGTATATATATAGGTGAACATGGCCAGCTCTCCAAACATAATTTCTACTCTAAACTAGTAAGTATATGTATATCTTACCAAGTAGTTTCATTTTTAATAAATATCCCATGTTTGTTCATCATTGCCATAATGAAATAGGCAATATCACATTATGATTGTGGGAATATAAATTATTATAACTGTTTTGGGAAACAAGTAAGCATCATTTACCAAGACCCTTCCCATTTTTCTTTCCTCTTTCCTCATTAGTGCTAGCCATAGGTAATTATATTAAGGAAATGATCACTTAGAGATGTGCACAAAGACTTGTATTCAAAGATGTTCATCAAATTATTACAGATAGAAAAAAATTGCCAAAAGCAACTTAATTATACAAAAGAGTTGATTGGTGAAGTCAATGGTGTGGGTGACCTATTCGCTTTGGCTGCATAACAAACAATTCCAAAGTTTAGTGGCTTAAAACAATAATCATTTATTCTGCAGGTTGATAATTTGGGCTGGGCTCTGCAGGGCAGTTACTCTGGCATCCTCTGAATTTGGCTCTCTTGGCTGCTTTGCTTGTCATATCTGATGCATCACTGGGAAGAATGGGAGATCTTGGGCTTCTCTCTACAGGGTCTTCATCCTCCAACAGGTTAGTTCAGCCAACATGTGAGTGTGGAAATGTGCAAAGGCTCTGTAGGCCCAACCTCAAAACTCACAAAATATAATTCCAGCCACATTTTATCAGACAAAACAGTTCACAATCCAGCCCAGATTCAAAAGTGAGAGAATAGACTTCATCATGAGAGGTGCCCATTTTTGCCTTCTACCATAGGAACATTCTCCATTATGGTTTTTGGATCCCAACAACTAAAATACTCTGAAATCATAAAACATAGTGTCCGTACAGTCACACTATGAAAAAGATTTTGGCAATGTTAAATGAAAAAAACAGGTCAAGTGATAGATGTATTAATTAGCTTGTTTTCATCATTGCACAATGTATATATGTATCAAAACACAACATTATACCCCATAAATATACACAATTACTATTTACAGATTAAAATAAAATTTTAAAAGTGGATGCAAATTTGAATATACAACATAATAAAAAGTGTATTAAGTATAAGAACTTACTATAAATATAGGAAATAATATAGTTAAAAGTTAACAGTGATTGTATTTTAGTGGCAGAATTATGGAAGATGTTTCTGTTCCATTTTTACGTTCTGTACTGTAAGAGTACTGCTATGTATGTGCACACTTGTTTCTGTATATGTGTGCGCAGTATTATACACTATCTTGCACTATCTCTAAGTGGATAGACACGTATTTTGTGACAGAGTAGGGGTAGAGTGGGGACATTTTCAAAATGCATCACAGCTCAGCTGCCTCACTATTTACAAAAGCAGTTGTGTGCTCCTAATCGGGAAGGGGAAAACACTAAATCTACCAAACTGCTTTCAAATAGTGTGTCAGAAAACCTTTAAAAAAAAAGTTAAAGCATCATTAAAAGAGCACATGTAATTAAAACGTAAAGAGGAAAGTTGAGAACAGCAGGGACCCGATGCAAGCAGCATGGATGCTTTTCCAGTGGAGCTAATGTTCTAAATATACGTGCGGTTGAATTCTTCCTCCGGGACCACAGAGCCGCAAATAAGAGCCCACGATACCCAATAACATGGTAACAGGCCAAAAGAAGAGCAGAGAGCACGACTTAACGTCTGGGAGGTGAAAACCCAAAAGGAATACCGTAACAGCTGCTCACTCAAGCTCTAAAGGCCTAAATCACAGACAGAGCCGAATGTTGGAAAAACAGATTATCTATAGAAGAGCAGTCCTCCAACCAGTCCCGATGTTTATAATGAAAATAGTCAAACTAAATGTCTTTCAGACAGAAGAAAAGCCAGAAGCCCATCATGAATTAATTAGTAATTAAGTAAGTACGTAAGTAAAGAATTGTCTTCTCACTGCTTCCTTACATAGCAGAAGGAACAAGGAAGTCTCTGAGCCTCTTTCATGAGGACACTTACCTCATTCCTGAGGGCTGCACCCTCACACCCTAAGCACCTCCCAAAGGCCCCACCTCCTAATACCATCACATTGAAGGTTAAGATTTCAGCATATGAACTTGTGGGGAGGCACCAACATTCCGTCTATAGCAGAATAGATCATGAAGACGGAGCCAACACACTTAGCTGAAAGACTTAAAATGTGGGGTGTCAAAATACTGAGCCAAAACTTTTGGCCTAAGCAACTGAAGTCCCCTTTCATTGATATAAGCAATAGTAAGTAGCTTCTTGGGAGGAAATCAAATTTTGTTAAAGACATGTTAAGTTTAAGATGTGTCACAGACATCCAAGCTGAGATCACAGGTCAGCTGTTGGATCTGTAAGCCCAAAGTTCAGATAACAAGGAAGGAGCTGGAGATAAAAATTTGGAAACCATAATTATATAAATGGGGTTGAATGAGACCACCTGAGGAATAGATGTATAGAGAGTAAATCATGAATCACATGGAGATAAATCTTGCTCACAGAGAGAAAACTAGCATTATAAATGTCACTTCTCTGTAAACTTACCTATAAATTTGATGTTACTCCAATCAAAATCCCCAAGGAATTTCTATGGACCCTAAGCCACTAATTCTGAGAAGTATATGCTGGTGAGCTCGCAGAGAAAGGGAATACATATACACTGCAGGTGGGAATGTAAATTAGCTCAGCTATTGTGAAAAACTGTTTTCTGATTTCTCAAAGAACTTAAAACAGAAGTGTCATTTGACCCAGCAACCCCATTATTGGGTGAATTCCCAAAGGAATATAAATCATTCTACTATAAAGACACAAGCATCATATGTTCATTGGAGCACTATTCGCCATAGAAAAGACATGGACCCAACCCTAACTGCCCATCAATGGTAGATGGGATGAAGAAAATACGGTACATATACACCATGGGATACTATGCAGCTACAAAAAAGGAATGAGATCATGTCCTTTGCAGCAACATGGATGAATTTGGAGGCCATTACCCTAAATGAACTAAGGAACAGAAAACCAAATACACCATGTTTTTACTTAAAAGTGAATGCTAAACATGGACACAAAAGAGGGAACAACACACACTGGGACCTACTGAAGGGTGGAGGGTGAAGACTGAAAAACTACCTATTGGACACTGTGCTTATTACCTGGGTGATGAAATAATCTGTAGGTCAAACCCCTATGACACTCAATTTACCTGTATAACAAACCTGTACATGTTACCCCTGAACCTAAAATAGAAGTTTTTAAAAAGTATATCCACCTATGTCAAGAGGCTTTGGCTTCAAGTAACAGATACTCCAAAGTAGTTTAGGGGAAAAGGGTATCTTCTGGATCATTTACCTGAAAGTTCAGTGATGGAACTGTGTTTGATTGATTTGTTTCATCAGGTCAGGATGTGTTTTACTTTGAGTTGCTGGGCTATATTTTCCTCTAAACGCTGTCTTCACCCTCAGGCTGGTTTCTCTGAGTGCAAAACTGATGTTGCTGTCCTAGCTTCATGGCATATTGTGAATACAGTCCTGAGAAAGAAAGAACACCTCTTATGGGTCCTCTAGAGAGTCCCTCCTAAAGACAGGAAATCTCCCCCTGGAGCTCCTCCCAGGAAACCTGCTTGTGCTCATTCTTGGCCTGCCCAGGATGACACACCCATGAATTACCCAATCCTGGGACACAATCAATATCACGTGGGTGCTCCAATCAGTTCCTGGAGCGAGACTGCTTCAACCTGTCCTGAGCAACACGGGTCACCTGGCAGAGGCGAGGCCACTGAATGAAAATTGGCATATATTTGGGGGAGTAAAGAGGGCAATGGGTACTGATTGGGAAACCAATAATTATATTACTGCCTCACAGAAAAAAAAAAAAATGCATGCAAAGAGCAAATAAATGTTTAGAAAGACAAGAGAGATTTACATTCCTAAATAACAAAACAACCTATAAAACTATAGTCATAAAGATGTTGTCTCTTGCTGTAGGATTGGACAGAGACATCAGTGAAAGATAGCAGAGCCCCAAACAGACCCCGATACAGTGGACAAGTTTAGTACATGACGGACAGGGCATCTGAAACCAGTAGATAACAAATGGACCATTCCATGAATGGCATCATCTGATCATCTGTCCATTTGGGAGAAAATCAAGCTAGTGCCCAGCTTCCCAAAAGACACAAAAATAAACTCCAAATACAAATAAAGGGTTTAGGATAAAATATGTGTCTTAATTCAAACAGAAATGAGGAAGTATGTTTACAATGTTTTGGTGAGGAAAAGCATTTCTAAGTAAGTCACAAAGCCCAGCAAGCGTAAAAGAAAAGGCTGCCTAATTTAAGATACGAAAATTGAAAAAAAAAAAATTGGATGACAAAGATGACATTCCAGATTTAAAAGATACCTTTGGAAAAAAATATTGGCACTTATGGGGAGATAAGTTATTAGTTATTTAACTGATATTCAAAATACAGAAAGAGCGTCTATGTACTTTTAAGTCAAAGGCCTTCAAACTAAGAGAAGTCCCTGCTCATAGCTGACCTTTTCTGGGGGGCTTTGGAGAATGTCCTCAGTTGATAGAAGCTCCTCAGAAATCCCCCAGAAAATGACTGACAGAGAGAGCAGGCAAAGGACCGGACTCTCCCTCAAAGAGGATCACTCTGTGGTGTCATTCAGAACCTCCCACCTACGAACCAGGCCCGGTTGTGGCTGAACACCCCCTGTCACTTCACCTTGCTCAGCTCTTTCCCTTTCCTGTCCCGCTATTCTCCTTTGCTCACTGAAGAGCCAGCTCTCAATAATTCCATGCACCTGCATCCCATGGCTTCCACCCTCAGAACCTCCCTGCCCCTACTGCCTCCTGTATCCTTCCTCCTTCAGATAAAAGTCACTCCAAAGGGCATCTCCCTGACTCTCCAGACTAATACAGCTCCCTCCATTATGAGCTCCGTAGCTTCTTGAATCTTTGAAGTGAGACACAAGCAGGATAAGGTGAGCAGGGGCCACAGAAAATAATGCTGCATGCCAGCAGCTCCCTTCAGAGGGGAGGCAGGGAGGCCAGGGGTTGGGGCAGAAGAGGCATCGGAGAAAGTCCATTTCTCTCTTTATGTCTATTTATCTATATAGACACACACACATACATGCACACACACACATATATACATACACACATATACTCACATACATGTTTATATATACTTAACTCAAGCACTTCAAAACTGATTCAAAAATGTCACTGCTTTAAAATATAATGTATTGTTGCTTGTTTATTTCAGTTAAGACTATTTTGCTTCTATAAGATACAAAAATCTTTTATAAAGCCTTGGCTGAATTGTTGAATGTGTTTGAATTAAAAAAGAAATGTCGGGCCTGGCGCGGTGGCTCAAGCCTGTAATCCCAGCACTTTGGGAGGCCTAGACAGGCGGATCACGAGGTCAGGAGATCGAGACCATCCTGGTTAATACGGTGAAACCCCGTCTCTACTAAAAAAAATACAAAAACTAGCCGGGCGAGGTGGCGGGTGCCTGTAGTTCAGCTACACGGGAGGCTGAGGCAGGAGAATGGCGTGAACCCGGGAGGCGGAGCTTGCAGTGAGCTGAGATCCAGCCACTGCACTCCAGCCTGGGTGACAGAGCAAGACTCCGTCTCAAAGAAAAAGAAAAAGAAAGAAAAGGAAATGTCAGATACTGCACGTTTGCACTTAGAAGTGGAAGCTACATAATGTGCATGCATGGACCTAGATTGTGAACGAAGCATGGAAAGGTCGAGGGAGGATGAGGGCTGAGAAATCACTCAATGGGTACAGTGAACACTGTTCGTGTGATGGCTACACTAAAAGCCCAGACTTTGCCACCATGTAATGTATCCATGTAACAGAACCGCACTTGTACCAATTAAATTTATGCAAATTTTAAAAAAGAATAAAAAGGAAACACACTTAAACATGTGAGAAGAAAATCTTCTCCAACTCTCACGTCATAGGTAAAAGCTAAGACTTGGTAAAATTTACATTAAATGTAAATATCACTTAGCCCTGGATCCCAAGCCCACTGTCCCCAGGCTAGAAAGGGAGGAGGCTTCTGAGTCTGGATCCCAGGTATCTGCAAGTGGCTGAGGCAGGCTTCACCCCCACTGCCAGGGCACAGGGAAAGGAGAGACCATATGAAAGACAGGCCCTTCCTCTTCTGGGTTCTTTGGGCTTCTTGGGCCTAAATGTTCACTGATGGATGAATGGATAAAGAAAATGTGGTATGTGTATGTAATGGAGTATTACTCAGCCTTAAAAAAGAAGGAAATGCTGACACATGCTTCAGCATAGGTGAACTCTGAGGACGTTATGCTCAGTGATATAATCCAACCACAGGGGGATGAATACTGCAAGACCCCACTGATACAACATATCTAAAATAGTCAAGCACATAGAAGCAGAGAGTGGAATAGTGGGTTCCAGGGGCTGGCAGGAGGGGAAAATGGGGAGTTGCTTATCAATAAGCATGAAGTTTCAGCTAAGCAAGCTATGTCCTAGAGGTCTGCTATATATCATCATTCTTATAGTTAGCAATACTGTGCCCTGAAAAATTCGTTAAGAGAATAGATCTCATGTCAAGGTTCTTACCACATACAATATGATACAATACAATACGATACAATACAATACAGTACAGTACAATACAATACAATACAATACAGTACAGTACAATACGACATGATACGATACAATACAATACAATACAGTACAGTACAATACAATACAACACGATACGATACGATACAATACAATACAATGCAATACAATACAGTACAGTACAGTACAATACAATACAACATGACACGATACAATACAATACAATACAGTACAGTATAGTACAATACAATACAACACAATACAATACAATACAAATTTTAAAACAGGTTTTTCCCGCACTAATTAATCCCTCCTACATCATTGACTTAGAAAATCATCACAAGCACAGAATCCAAAACTTTTTATAACAAATATGTATATTTTACCTAAGTTTAGGTTGTTTAGTGTGTGTGTGTGTGTCCCATGTGTGAAATTACATTGAACAGTTTTTAAATTTTCCTCTCTTCATTCCCATTTTCTTTCCTCCCTCCTTTCCTTTCTTTTCCATCAATAAAAATATACAAAGCATATACTTTACACTAGTCACTGTTCTACGCCCAAGGAGTGCAGCAGTGATCAAAACACACAGCAATCTCTGCTCTATGACTCTTGCAGTCAGGCAAATAAATGAAACATGGAAGAGGTCAGTGGGCCACAAGTGCTATGTGGGCACAAAAGTCTAGGGAGGGAGCTTTAGCTTACACAGGTGAATATGGAAGGATGATTTCTTGTATATGGTACAAAGAAAACTCCAACATTTAATTTGTAATATTGTCAAAGTTGGGTCAGCTCTGTACATATGATTGCTGGTGTCTTAATTCACACCTGAACTGGATAAAAAGAAAGGTACTAAGGGAAGTTCCCTTAGTAATATATCCTCATGATAACATCTCTCCTGAAATTATAAAAGAGTAAGAAAAGGCTGAGGAAGTAGAGAGAAAATGGCAAAACACCGAGAAAGATTGCCACCCAAATGAGTAAAGTCAAGTAAACTCAATTCATTTCTGAGAGCAGACTAGATTGAAATCCAACTGTAGTGAGTAGAAACCATTTGACTAATAAATCAATGTTTTTAAAAAAAGTCAAATGGACAAATAACAAAGTATGACAGGAGTGGTGGAAAAAAAATATAATGAGTCCTTTGGAAAATAGATCTAACAGCAAAGAGAGAGAGATTCCCCACTGTGAGAAGTCACCCTCACTCTTACAGAACTTTCCTTGGGCACTTCAATGGGTCACTAGATCTTAGTGACAGGAAGATGCTATTAGAATGAACAAGAAAAAAACATAAGCTTAGGGACCGCTCATGCCTCACATGGATAGCCCATTGGACCGAATTTTTTCACCTCTTGAATGAGACTCTCTTGATATACAAAGGCCGAGTTTTCATGTACTTAATAACTTTTTTTCCTGCAGTTGTGAATTCACGCTGTCCACGTCATCAGTTAACCTTGGTTGTCTTACACAGTTGGAAGGATGCTGCCATGGATTTGAATTACTCATTAAATTATCACAAACATGGGAGTGATTGTTTTAAAACATATTGCTTGAATTGAAGGGAATTCTCCTGAACTTAAAGTCTCAAAATGCCTGCATAATTTCCCACAAAGGAAATCTCCAAATCTCCAAAACAGAAGGAAACTAGCAGGCAAAATATCATAGGCAGGAGGGAAGTTAACTGCTTAATAAATGTTATGGAAATTATATTGCATACACATTGTTGTGGAACTGTGAAACACTTTTCAGACTACCAAAGACAAAAAGAGACTATACATAAATATACACATATATCAGATATATTATATGATATATACAATTACTAACTACTGTGAATTGCATAGAGATTCAAAACAAAACCAGTACAATGATTAAAATGCATTTTAAAGATAAACATTTCCATTCCGATTCCAATTAATAATTTTTACACAATGTTTACAGGCTTTATTTTTTAAAGCATCTTCATTTTCACAATAAAGTTCAGAGAAAGGTACAGAGACTTCCCACAGGCTCTTGGCTTCCATACATGCATGGCTTCTCCCATTATCAACGTCCCCCACCAGAGTGACACATTTGTTACAACGGGTGAACCTACATTGACACATTATTATCTTCTAGTGCCCATGGTTTACATTAGTATTCATTCTTGATGTTGTACCTTCTATGAGTTTGGATAAACTATAACGACATGTATCTGTCATTATGATATCATACAGAATGGTTTCACTGCCCTGAAAGTCCTGTGTGCTTTGCGTAGCAATCCCTCCCTCCCCACTAACTCATGGCACCACTGATCTTTTTACCGTCTCCATAGTTTTGCCTTTTCCAGAGGATGATGTAGTTGGGTGTCAGTCTCTTCAAGCTTCTGTAACAAAATGTCAAATGCTAGCTGACTTATAAACAATGGAAATTTATTTCTCAGAGTTCTGGAGGCTGGGAAGTCCAAGATCAAGAAACCCACAGACTGGTGTCTGGTGTGGAACTACATTCTCATAGATATCTGTCTTATTCTGACCTCATATGGCAAAATAGTGCGGGGTCCACTCAGGTCTCTTTTATAAAGGCACTGATTGCATTTATGGGGACTCTACCCTCATCATCTAATCACTTCCCAGAGGCCCCTACCTCCTAATATGGGGGTTAGAATTTCAACATATTAATTTCAGATCACAGCAAGTTGGAATCATATATGTAGCCTTTTCTGATTGCTGCTTTCACTAGTAATATGCATTTAAGTTTATTCTATGTCTTTTCATGGCTTGATAGCTCATTTCTTTTCAGCACTTAATATTCTTTTGTCTGAATGTATCAAAATGTATTAATCAATTAACCTACTGAAGGGCATCTTGGGTGCTTCCAAGTTTTGGCAATAATGAATGAAGCTCCTGGAACCATCTGTGTGCAGTTTATGTGAAAATACAATGTATTCTCTTTGGGATATGGCCGTTTTTCAAAATAAAAATAATAGAAACTGACCTTTCCCACTGGGCTGTTAATGAGCTAATGTATGTCTGTGTGTTAAACTCAGAGCCTGGTTTATGTAGGTGGTGAAGAAATGTTACTTTAATGTGAAGAGTTATCTTTCAGTCTTTTGTTAAGAAATACCAAAAGGCATTGCCTTCCTTAGGGTCAGCGTCTCTGAGCAGTTGGGCATTCGTACACATGTCTTCATATCCTCCCATATCTTCCTCGCCATTTCCTTTATCCTCACTTCCCTGCTCTTACACCTTCCAAATAAAATATCAGCACTGTATTTTTTTGTTTCAGGTTTTGTCTTTCTAAAGGAAGCTGAAACACCATATGTACCAGACTAGCATCTGACAAGCACGGCCATAGGCATGAAGAGAAGTTCCAGTAGAATCTGGATGTTGAAAGACAAATTGAGTAGGATTTGCCCTGGTCATTATCTGGCCTGGATTTTTAAAAAAATAACTCATGGGCAAGAGGATTGAATGTTTAATATGAAGGCAATATGGTATATTATTTACAAACTATAGCATAAAGTCACAATTACATAGGTATTGCTGCAAATAGATAAGTGAATGCCATTTATTAAAGATTCAGGTACCCAGGTTGGATGATAAATAGCATAATGTAAAGTAGAGCCCAGTTGGGGATTTTTCTTGCCTGAATGAGTTACACATGACAGTAGAAACGTCTAGGAAACATAAAACCAGGCAAGGTAAATCACTCCCATCCTAAATTCAGTACACTGAACCTGTCAGTACTAGGCTGGCACAGTAAATCACCTGGATTTGTGATATAAACTATCAGTGGTCAGTTGACAAATGGCTCTAAAGATCTTTCGTCTTTCTTAGCAAAAGAGAAATATGAGTCTATTCTCTTTGGCATAATAGTCTGATTTTTATAATTCTACAGAGAAACTCTTTTAGAGAAAAGGAAAGCTGTTGTGTAGGTCAAAGATTATTCTCACGAGATGATGAACTAGCAGTGAGCTGCAGCCTCAGAGGGAACTAAGTCTTACTTTTCAAAAATGTGACAGTGAAATCAAGCATGATATCAAGTTTTTTACAAAACCCAGAAAAAGATTTTAATCACTTATTTATTAAACTTTCATTTCTACTGTCTACCCACTGTCCCCATTTACATTCTGAGAGAAATAAACACAAAATTAGACATCATTTCTTTCCAAGTTAAAAAATAATAAACCAATAAAAATTGTCACACAGTTCAAGCACAGTTTTAGCAACTGGTTCACTAGATTTATGTATAGACTGCTAATATATTCCACCAGAAAAAAAAAAAAAATGTCACAAACAATTGCAGCCACGCTTTCTGCTGAAATGCAGAATGAATCATATGAATCTGTTACATTGCCCTTTTTAAAAATCAAGGTTATCCTACACAGAAACTTCTGTTGGAAGAGAAGAGAATGACTTCTTGGTCATTTCACATGTGTCCATAAAGAAGAGTGTCAGAAAATTTTCTCTAAATTAACCGAAAGAATGATTCAGATACTAGAAGACCTTAAATGATGCCTACAGGAGTCTCTGCTTTAAGTTCACACTCTCTGAAATGCCTCACAGTATTTTCCAAGTTCTTTCACATTTGCTGTGTCATTGAAGTTGAGGAATTCGGAGGGAATAGGTGATAAGGTAAACTTTTTAATTATTCCCTCGATTTTATTGATATTCTGAAGATCCATTTCACAATATTTGATGTGAAAAGACCTATTCCAAAACTCTTGGTCAAAAGTAGCAACATGATTCAAGGGTGATGTGAAGAAATACAGACCTTGGAGAGATTTTCCAATCTAAGATTATGAATTTCTCTATTGCATTATTTTTATGTCAGTTAAGATCTTTCCAGAGTAAGAAATGTCCAGATTATAACTGGACATCCTAATTTTTCTTTCTATTCTAATTTACTTTTTTCTCTGGTATAGAAAATGTAACAGACGTTTTAATGATTGCCATTCTAACTGGTGTGAGATGGTATCTCATTGTGGTTTTGATTTGCATTTCTCTAATGAGCAGTGATGATGAGCTTTTCTTCATATGTTTGTTGGCTGCATAAATGTCTTCTTTTGAAAATTATCTGTCCATATCCTTTACCCACTTTTTGATGGGGTTGTTGGTTTGTTTTTTTTTTTTTTTTTTTTTTTTTTT
>NW_016807891.1:2033984-2036316 GCF_001698545.2 Rhinopithecus bieti
TTTCCCCATTGCTTGTTTTTGTCAGGTTTGTCAAAGATCAGATGATTGTAGATATATGGTATAATTTCTGAGGCCTCTGTTCTGTTTCATTGGCCTATGTATCTGTTTTGGTACCAGTACACAACAGATTCTGGAGAGAGGATGGGAATGCTTTTACACTGTTGATAGGAGTATAAATTAGTTCAACCATTGTGGAAGACAGTGTGGTGATTCCTCAAGGATCTATAACTAGAAATACCATTTGACCCAGCAATCCCATTACTAGGTATATACCCAAAGGATTATAAATCATTCTACTATAAAGACACATGCACATGTATGTCTACTGCAGCACTATTCACAATAGGAAAGACTTGGAACCAACCCAAATGCCCATCATTTTTCAAAATTTTGATCTGTTATTCATGGCTTACTTCCTCTGTGAGGGTTAGCTGTATTCTTCCACAAGCACTGACACCATCTTTTATCTTTTATTATCTTAAAACATTTATGGCAGGCAACGGTCAAAAAGAAGCCAAGACATAGAACACAGTGTCAGACAAAACTACCAATAATATATTGTTGGTCTTGTTTTTCTTGAGGGTAGCATTTTTACTTTGCACTTAAATCTTAAGATTTAAGCAAACTTAAATCTTAAAAAATTGCTTTTGTAACATTTGTAATAAAATTCTGCTGGACAGAATATGAGTTCAGTGACTACAGAATCTCTAATTCACGTAAATGATGTTTCACTAAGTGATAGCCATGAAAAATCAGTGCAATTGAGTTAAAAAGTGTGGAGAGGGCTTGTGACAGCAATGATTCAGGCTAACTGATTTATCAATCACCCATTTATCAATATCCTGGTTTCTATCCTGCTGCTGTTTTCAACCCCACTATGAACGGAAGAACCCGTAAGGATGACTACTTTCTATACTTTAGATTTAATTTCCCTAGAGGAAGGGTCCCCAACCCTGGGCCACAGACCAACTGCAGTCTGGTCTGTGAGGAACCAGTCAGCACAGCAGGAGTGTAGCAGTTTAGTGGCTGGCAAGTGAGCAAAGCTTCATCTGTATTTATAGCCACTCTCTATGATCAGCGGCAGCATTAGATTCTCATAGGAGCGCAAATCCTACTGTGAACTGTGCGTGCGAGGGATCTAGGCTGCATGCTCCTTATGAGAATCTAATGCCTGATGATCTGTCACTGCCTCCCATCAGCCCCAGAGGGGATGATCTAGTTGCAAGAAAACAAGCTCAGGGCTCTCACCGATTCTACATTATGCTGAGTCGTATAATTATTTCACTATATACAATGTAATAATAATAGAAATAAAGTGCACAATAAACGTAATGCACTTGAATCATCTCAAAACCATTCCCCCACCCTACCCCCACTCTACCAGTCCATGGAAAAATTGTCTTCAATGAAACTACTCCCTGGTGCCAAAAAGGTTGGGGACTGCTGCTCTAGAGGTCAAAAGACATGATGCTTTTAGTTACTATACACTGCAGGGTTAAAATTAACAAAGAATATAATCAATGACTGAGTTTGCTGCAAAGTGGTTTCCAAACTCTTTCAGTACTTTAAATAAAATACTAAGACTCTGTTTTCAGTGATCCATAGATGTAATATTTTAACCATTATTAGTGTTTATTTTTTTAAAGTAGTTGCTAAAGTGGCTGCTTATAAAACAGAAAAAATAAAATATACATATAAAAGTAGCATAGTTGTCCAGGCGCGGTGGCTCACGCCTGTAATCCCAGCACTTTAGGAGGCCAAGGCGGCTGGATCACAAGGTCAGGAGATCCAGACCATCCTAGCTAACATGGTGAAACCCCATTTCTACTAAAAATACAAAAAAATAGCCAGGCATGGTGGTGGGTGCCTGTAGTCCCAGCTACTGTGGAGGCTGAGGCAGGAGAATGGCCTGAATCCGGGAGGCGGAGCTTACAGTGAGCCCAGATTGTGCCACTGCACTCCAGCCTGGGAGACAGAGCAAGACTCTGTCTCAAAAAAAAAAAAAAAAAAAAGTAGCATAGTTTAGGTATTATAATGTTACCCTATTAGCGAAAAATACTGGATTACTTTAGAGTACTTTAGAAACATCTGCTGAAAGATCTTCATAAAATTTCGAATACTTGTCTTTAAAAAATGTGCCCCACTAGAATAAAATGTCATTTTATATAATTTTTTTTTGCTATGAGAGTTTATCACAAAAGAACATGGCATTGATGATAGAGGCTGTTTTAAAAATATATATATATATATCCTAATTTAAAATGCATATTAAAACAAAAATTATGTACACATCAATAAAAGCTATTCAGAATCCAAGAGTTTCAAGGAGTTG
>NW_016807891.1:2036392-2063308 GCF_001698545.2 Rhinopithecus bieti
GGGGTTTCACCATGTTAGCCAGGATGGTCTTGATCTCCTGACCTCGTGATCCGCCCGTCTCGGCCTCCCAAAGTACTGGGATTACAGGCTTGAGCCACCGCGCCCGGCCTAATTTTTAAGCTTTGAGAGGTGGCAGGAACAACAGGATAGAAAGATAATTATTAAAAAGGAAATAAATATACATTAAAATGGTGAAATATATATATGTTTCATAAATATTCTTAAATTTATAAATGTTACTGGTTACTGCTAACACCAATACTACTCTGTCCACAGAATCCATTCAAACTAAATAACTCGTGACATTTCCTGGGCCACGCTTGAGAGAAAATTCAAAGTTCGGAATCCTCAAGCCTAATAGTGTTGTCCTCCCGTAAGATTATCACCAGTGATCTAAGTTAGCAGACACATGGTATGTAATAATATCCAAAAAAATAAAAAAAATTTTTTGACAAAATGCGTAAGTATATAGATCTGACAATATCTTATTGTAATGTCTGTAATTCACACATCAAGCAAAATCCATTCTTCTTTTGCTTGGTGCACTTGAAAAGCGTGGTTAATACAGAAGATAGCCCTGCCCACACTCGCTCACAGCTCAAAGTCATATTACTAGAAGTAGACAATCAGGATAGATCCAAAGTCCACCATAGTACCATTCCTACTGCCATTATTTCACTATTACTTGGTTCTCTCATAGAGTCATTTAATCCTGACTGTTCTAATAAGACTGCTCCCTATGATTTTAATATTCATATTTTAAGGGTTAGTGGTTATCACATAATTATACAAAGATTCTCCAAAGGGTATTATAATAAAAATGATTATAATAATATAATCATAAATTTGTTTCTGAAATTAACTTAGTAATTAACAACAGATTTGTAAAACCAAAAGAAAAAAAATGGATGATTTAATGTGAAGTCTCATCAGAAACTGTAACATTCTTCCAAGTAATACTGGGAGATAATGTTTTAATAATTATATTAGAGGCGATTGGGTCCAGTGTTATGATCAACTGACAAGACCATGGACTGGAAAAGTCTGGAAACCACTTCTTCAGGAATCTGAGTTATAGCAAACCCCAAGAAACTATTAAAATCCTATTGATCCAAATACTGATTAGAATAACAGGAACATAGTGATGTTGAAATTTTAACCTTGTAATCAATTGACAAACAAACAAGTGAAAAAGGAAAAGACCCTGATCCACAGCCCTCCAATTAAGCTGTTCCCATATTCTTCACCTGCAGAAACTCTGAGATAATAAATGCAAATTATTCTAAGCCACTAAGTTTTGAAATATTTGTTAACAGCAATAGATAACTAATACAACAAACCTCACAGTGTATATATGAATATTCAGTGAGATAATGTCTATGAAAATCCCTGGGATAGAAATATTTAGTAATTTAAGGCTTTACATAAATCTGCAGCAATCAAGATCATCTATATATGGTGGTAGCTGTAGTGGCAGTAGCAATGCTCTAGGAAATGCACCCATACCAAGTTTTTAACCCATGAAGGCAAGGACTGTAGAAATCCTCCCTCAGTTCCTTCAGAACTGATGCCATTTCTGAAATAGAGTAGCTTATTACTAAAGATTTGCTAGGTGAATGAATCAAGCAATTCTGAGCAAAGCATTCATATTCTCTGAACTCCTGTTGTAAATTTCAAAAGTTGCACTAAATGTCTCAGATATTTGTCTTGGCTGAAGTTATTCTAAAAGGCAGTAGGATAGAATCACATAATTACTTTTTACATTTTTACTTTTTTACTTTTTTAGAGAGAGAGTCTTGCTCTGTTTCCCAGGCTGGAGCACAGTAGCACAATCATAGCTCACTGTAACTTCAGCATTCTGGGCTCAGGCGATCCTCCTGCCTTGACTTCCCAAAGTGCAGGGATTACAGATGTGCCACTGTGCCTAGCCTTATCTTTATTTCAAACATTTATTGAGTTCTTGCTATTTGCTTTGTGCCAGGCAGTATATTAAGTATTATGCAGGTATCTCCTTAACTTATCTTCTCAAACACCCTATGAGATGAATAATATTATTTTCCTGATTTAACAAATAAGAAATTTGTGGCACAGAGGAGTACCATGTCCTTCCTGAAATTACACAGATGGTAAGTGTGAACCAGAAGACTGACCACGATAACCCAAAGATTAACCCGTTTGAAGTCTTTGACTTGATGGTACGATCAGGTAGTATGTCTTCATGACAGATGCTAAGTTTCTTAGGACATGGGCAGTTTCTTATGAATCATTGTATTCTAAATGCCTAACATATAGCAAATTCTTGTTAAATGCTTATTGAATAAATGAATGCATGCATGCATGAATAAACAAACACACATGAGATGTGGATATATCTTTAGCTCACACTAAATGTGGTTTCTGGAAATGATTAAGAAGTTAAATATTTAGAATTTCCTAAGTTGTTCAGTTGTTTCTTGTTAGTTACTAGGACTCCTAATGAGTGTTATAGAGAAAGCTGACCTTCTAGTCCTCGCCCTAAGCCCCCCAATCATCAGATTGTTGCTATACACTCCACTAACATAAATGAGCCATAATTTAGAGAAATGTCATTACTACATTTCAATACAGGGAGTGGAGTAGGTACCAATCATGAAGTTGCAAAAAGTCCCAAAGTTTCCTCTCTCTAAGTGAAGAGATTCCATCAAATGTGCCCCGATCATGCCTGTTGTTAGCTTGAGTATGGAATTAAAGTAACTAAGAATTGATGAGAATCTATACATAAGAATTTAAATTTCAAAACTAGCTGTAATTTTAATATTATATCCCCTGTTTTAGGAGATTGACTACTGAAGTCACGAGAAAGAATGGCTTCCAAATTGTACTAAAACAGCAAATGCACCACCAGGATTTTTTTCTCTCTCTTTCAAAACCGTGAGGGAAGATGCATGGCAGTCTTAGATTAATGACTTTGGGTTGAGAGAGCTGTCGGAGAAGAGATGAGGTGACAGGCTGCATTCAACATGCAAGCTGTGCTTAGGAGGGACAGACATAGAAGCCCTGCCCATAGAGAGGGCACAATACTGTGGACAGAAGTAGGAATCTTGCAATGGAGGAAACAAATGATAAAAAAAATTGTGTTCTGTGAGAAAATGTCAAGTTGTGTATGTGTTGTTTTTTTTTTTTTCTTTTTTGGAAATGAAGACAGACCTCACCCTGGGTCCAGACCTACAAGTCATTTTGGCTCAGTTTTATGGATTCTATGCTTTTCCCATTGCTTCTTTACTTGAGTTATTTACTTTGATTCTTCATTAATTGGGTAGACTCATAATCTAGTCTTTTACTCAGTAACGACTCATCAGAATTGTATCTCCTAAGCTCTTTTGTGCTTACATGCCTAAATCTGCAATGATGATTTGACATACACTAATATTCTTTCATTCTTTTGTTTGTTGGGATCATTACAGATACTGAATCTTGCTCTGGAGTAGTCATGGCCCAAAGCATCTTCCCCCTTATGACTGACTTACCCTCTTTTCCTTTGCCCTTGACATCATCCCTGAATTGGCTTTGTGTTAAAGATTGCATAGCAATTCTTTTGACCCCAGTGTGCACATCAAATCTGTGAATTCAGTTCCTTTTCCAGTTCAGGGATTTTTCAAGTAGCTTTGAAGACTACTGTGATTTCAATCTCAAGGACAGCAATTAAGTTAAATAATTGTAGCCTACTTTTCATATCTACTACCTTCTCTTATAATGAAATGCTTGTTTTGATTACTTGCACTTTGATCATCTCTGATTGCCTCAAATCTTCTCAGTGCATAATCTGATTTTAGTGTTTGTTCCATTCTTTTCCTCACAGTCTCTTATTTTATGTATTATTTCAGTAAAAATATTATATTCCCTGTATTTTCTTGGGCATGCCATCTTCCCTTTCATATCATTGTCTTGTTTATTCCTCTTGTCTTTGAGCTGGGATTTCTTCAAATATTTGTGTTACTAACTTGTCACACACATGACACAACTGTGATGTATTCCCTAAGGAATCTCAGATTTTGTTGCCTTTTTGAGTTTTTTGTCTGTCTTTTACAGGGTGTGTTCCTCTTTCCTGTGTTTTGTGACGAAGAGTGTCTGTAGAGTTCCCAGATGGGTATCTTTCATCTTGCTCATGATTGGACAGCTGTGCCAAGGCACTCTAGACTCTGCTCTGATGTGATGCTGCCGATTTCTTAACTTTCTCTTTTCCTCTTGGATCCAGAACAGGTTTGTTTTTCCAGTTGAGCTTGAGTTGGAGGTCTGGGTATGAAGGGTGCTATTTGCCCTTTCTGTGGCCTAAGCGTATTGACCAGAGAGAAAGAGGGTTTGGCTGATAAGGTGGTACCTGTTCTCTCACCTTTCACATTGCTCATTCTATTACATGCCCTGTGCTTGACTGGGGCTGAAGTGCAGCCCATTCTCACAGGGCGATGCCCCCAAGCCTCAGACCTGGGCCCCATGCTGTGGACCACGGAGTCCTCACTTCCCTTGCTCCCTTAGCCCCCCTCACCAGTTTCTCCCCAACAGCTCTTTCCAATGCCTGTCACTGAGGAGGGGAGACACAAGGATGCCTCTTGGCTTGAGTAACCACAGATTTGATAAAGTAGAGACACAAATCTCATGATTTGTGAAATTGCCACATTGGTTTTTCGGCAACACCATAGAGTTAGGAGTGACCAAAGCTGTACTTTACTTGGAATCATAATCCTTTTTTTGGTTTCAAATTTGGGGTGCTTATGGAATACCCAAAAGCGAATGATATCCCTCCTTGTTTGCTGTAGGTACTTTAGGGTGTGTGTTGGGTTTCTACTAAATGTTTGCTCTTCAGATACAAGAGGAGAGATCTTCCATAATACAATTTAAATTTCTCTCTTAATTTGCAAGCTGATCTTTACAGCGAACCTTCAGTATCTTTATTTTAAAACTTTTCACTTTATTTTGGGTATCTTTTTGTGGCTTTATCTTTTGTAAAAAAACAAATGATCCCTTTTTGAGATGATAGTAATATAGCTGCCTTGGCTGACTTAAGTAAAGAACTCCATTTTTTACATTTCTCCTGTTATTAGAATAAATATAATAAATGCTCTTCGTAGAGTTGGAAAGGAAATGCAAGTGATTTAGATGCTAAAGTGTATTTTATATATGTTAACAAAATAATTGAGAGGGAAGAGAAGTCAGATTCTTCCTCTGTTCTCTTTGCCAATGTTCCAGCAGAGCAGAGTGACTGTGCTCTTTGTGGATGGGTGGACGAGAAAAGTACATGAGAAGGTGGACTCTTGCTGCTCCCCTAGCCATCCTTATGAGTCTCAAGAACATTGGAGAGTCATTGGAGAGCAAGTGCAGCCTTAAATTGGCTATGCAGTTCCAAGTCTTGTGTCTAGTGGCCTCTGTGTCATGGCTGACCTTTCATATCCAGGCACACAGGTGTCCTTGCTGCTCTTCCAACCTGCTGCAGCCTTTCCCGCCTCTTCTTCCTCCCTGCAATATCTGTCCCCAGCTCTCCCAGCAGCAGCTTCCTCATCTCATCGGGCACCTCCACAGGACTCCATTCAGTGCCCTTGCAGGAGTCACACCCCTCGAGGGAATCCACATCACCTGGCATTTTTCTCTTTGCCATCCCTGTGAACATCTGCAGTCGCTGCTTCATTGAGGCATTTGCTGTACCCACTAGAATGTGAACTCTGTGATGAGGAAGACCTGATCTGGCTTGTCCAATGTTCCATTTTCAACATGAAGCAGATGTTCCTTATCAGATGAATAACGTGAATTTCTGAAACATCACTCAAGTCTGCAGAACTGGTCCTGGGCCTCAGCCTCCTACCCGACTTTCAAGTTCTCACCCAGCTTCTGAGCTCCCTACGCCCACCCCTCACTTGGGACCTCTCCATTTTCCTGGCTCATGCTTTCCCCTGGGATCCTGCTCAGCCCTGAACACCCACCCCAGCCAGCAGTTGTCCTTACTGAGCCCAGTGAAGACCCATATCCACATGCATCCCTGTAGCTGTGCCTGCATCATAGTGACACCGCCAGATCCCTGGATCTCACCAGGTCAGGTTGGACTCAGTGAACACTTCAAGAAAATGAGGGGAGGGTGACAAGTCAAGTGGCCCACTACTGTGATTTTAGCTCACATCTAAAACCTTTCCTGACCACTCTGGGATAGCATGGATGGTCTGAGTTTGATTTTTTGAACACTCTGCAGCCACAGAGGAAAGTTCTCTGACCTGCTGCTTAACACCAGCCACTGGGCCTTCTCTGGGCTTCACACCAGATTCCCCAGTGCTGAAGGATAGAGCTGACCACTCTCCTACAACACATTTCACTGTAGAGTTAGTACTAGAAAGCTTTAGAAGCAAGGTACCAACTTTGTTTTTGTTCTAGCATGCAACTCTTTGCAGGAGAATGCTGTTGCAATTCAGAAAAGAAACATTGATGGTGGCTTTGTGTCTGTCACCATTTTTCATCATATCTTTTGTGTTCAAGCCTATGACAAGTCTGCTAGGGCTCACATCCAATCGCCAGGCACAGCAGGAGAGCTTTGGTTTCTGAATGTTGTAGGTGTTCCTTGGAGTCAGCTGGTGAGGCCTGCTGGAGAGGGTGGACTACTACATTGATAGAATCCAAGAATCCTGTCTAACATAACAGCCGAACCAGAATGCCTGCAGGAGAATCCCCCCTTTTCTCTCTCCTCCAATTGATGGGCAGTTTCCTCCTAGTAGAGTCACGTCCCAGAAAATCACTTCCAAGAGGGCTTTGACTTCACAAGACTCAAATGGGGAGGAAAAGAAAAAAGGGGATTGCCTGGCTTCTCTACTGTCCCCAAGAGATCAGATGAAATTATTTTAAGCTCACATGTGGAAATGTATGTCAGACTGTTTTCACCTGCCAGCAGGAATAAGCTTCAGAGGGAAGGTTTGGGTGGAAATATAGGATTAGGCACAGAAATAGGAGTCAGCACTGAATGACATACTCTTTGCTTTTTGTACTTGAAGAGACAGATCACCTTTGCTATTTATTCTATTTATAAAACTTGCTCCTGGTGAAGTCACTTTTAGTACCTGCTGGAAATTGGAAGTGGATGCTTTCTGGCACTGTTACCTCTCTGAACAATCAGGAAAGTCTCTTTGTTACAGCTTTTAGACAAGGAGAAGGGGCGGTCAGCACAACAAGAGGCACGGCTCGGTGGGGCCTGCAAGTATTACAAGGGTTTGCATGAACAAGTCAGCCAACATGAACCATGGAGCTTGCATCTCATACCCAGTCCTAGGCTAGAGACTGATGCTGGGAATCAGAGAAAAATACAGCTGATGATCTTTAGCCCAAGGGAGTGCACCAGTTCGCAGGTGAAGCGGGTTCCAAGGTGACTGTGAGTGATGCACATGGAATTCCAATCAGAGAGAAGTTCTGTTTACATCTCAGGGGAGTTGAATGTTGAAGTTCTGTTGTACTACACTTAGAATATTTTATACCCTTGGTATAAAATCTATCTATTTATTACTAGTTGGAATATTATTTTAAACATCTATAACCTCTGGAGATCCTGTATGAGCTATTAAAATTATTAACTCTGTTTTAAAACAGAATTTCTAGTTACTGGGACATCGATTAATAGCTTCTTAACTACTGGCAACCTGAGCAATAAAAAGCTAAAATAAATAAATATGATCCAACAATTAAAGAAGATAAAGGAGCCAGAGCACTCATTTAAGAACATTTTACCTATTTATAATTATTTTCATCAGACAGATTGGCAGATTTTTTTGTGGTCAGATTTGTTTTTAAGAAATTGGATTTAAGTGGAGTCTCAGCCTCTACCACCAGTGTTTTCAGGCATGTATTTACGTGTATACATGCATGTGTAGGTGTATATGTGTGTATGTGTACCTGTGTATGTGTGCATTGTGTATGCATGTAAGTGTGCATACGTGTGTGCATCTGTGTGATAATGGGTGTATGTGTCTCTGTGTTGGTATGCATGCATGTGTATGTAGGCATGTGTGTGCATGTGTATTTGTATGTGCGTACATGTGTGTCAATGTGTGTGTGCATGTGTATGCACATGTGTGATTGTTATGTGTCTGTGTGTAGGTATGCATGCATGCATACATGCATGTGTGCATGGCTGGGTATCTGTGTACATTTGCATATGCGTTTGTCAATGTGTGTGTATGTGTGTGTGTATATGTGCCAGTGTGTGTGTGTGTACACACGCAGTTCTTTGCACTGTGATCTCATATGTGACCACCACCACAATCAGAATACAGAACTGTTATGTCACCAAAAAAGGCATTCCTCAAGTGCTGTCCTTATAAAGTTGCACCAACCCTCAACTGTGTCCCTGTCCCCTGGCAACCACTAAGTGGTCTCCTACTTAGATTTGATCTTAACTATTCTATTTGGCCCACCACACTGGCTTGGTCTTGATAGAAAATCTCAGCTAGAGACTGCTTAACATCCAGATGAATTAAACCTTATAGAAAAATCAAAGTGAGACAAGGTAACCTTCTAGAAAACTGAAGGAGGTAACTCATTTACTTTGTTGTTCTTTTCTTTTTTTCTGGTGAATACATTTTGGTTGCTCTTTTCTGTAAGTGCAGAAGGTAAGCTCTTCAAAGAAAATGTAAAAGGAAAAGGTAAATTTATAGAAAAATGTAACAGTACAATTTCATGTAAATTACAAACAAATATATTCCTCAATACTTTAGCAAAACACCAATCTTAAGGATGATAACAAACATTATTCTGGTAACTTAACAAGAGTTTCATAACATCATTATTCTCCCAATTGTTAGAAGAAACTCCAAATTCTGATCTGACCCTCAAGTCATTCTTATCAAAATCACTTCTTACCATTTTCAAATAACTACATAAGAAGTTCCTAAGGGATGTTTCAGCATTCGTAAACCAAAAAACCAGCTTGAAACATCTGGATATTTGTAATTAAGTTTGTAGTTTTAAAAGCGTTTTCACGCAACTGTTTGGTAAGCTTAGTTTGAAGTATAATTATTCTTATATAATATTTACATGGTGGTTATATGGTTACTATGTATATGTACAATAATAATATAGAACACATTTATGTTAATGTTATATAACACGTATTTAAATATGACTATTATGTTATATTATTATGTAGTACTAAGGTGTATATTTTATACATAATACAAATATGTAACACAAGTCATTATTGTATATAGTACAAGTATATATAGTGCTATGTATAGCACTTACTATATATTATTTATATATTTTATATGTAATATGAACCATTCACAGCACATGAATTAGAGAACATTGCTGTATATTTGCATTTTGCATTTGACATGTGAAAGGATAATCAGGTAATCAGTTTTGCAAAGTGACACCAATGGCTTTTGATAGGGGAACAGACCTTGCATTTTCCGCAGGGTGCTGAGCACCAGAGTGTGTAATTAGTATGCGTTCATTCAGCTTTTTGACTGGCTCTGTTAGGGCCACATCTTACTGCTTTCTGGATTCAAATAATGTCCAATCACAATGTGTATGTGTACCTGTGTGTATGTATGTGTATGTAGGTGTGTTATGAATGGCCAAGTTGGATAAATGGTGATTAAAATATTTCTACTGAAATGAAAAACAAAATTCAGTCTAAAGATTGGCAGAGTGCTTTCTCCTGTAAAAGCCTTGAGGTTTCCAGTGCAATGTGAAGGGGGTAGTGACCCATTTCTTTGTCACTTGTCACTGTCCTTGGTGCTGACCATAGCTCATTCTGCCGGTCCCAACACTTAACGCCTAGCAAAGGTATTTTATGTGGGCCCATTTTCTAATAGAAACTGTTGTTCCTTGCAACTGTTCTGCACTTGTAACCATGAATTACGTACATCATTGAGGCTAAATATTTAATTCAGTCTGACTACACTAGAAAGTGCTTTCTTACTTCTTTTCCAGCATTTCATTTTAGGAATATTCAAACAGAAAGACAGATACCCATACGACTACCACTTACATTCGATTTTTACTGTTTTTTTGTTTTTGTTGTTTTTTTTTTTTTTTTTTTTTTTTTTTTTTTTTTTTTTTTTTTTTACTATATTTGGCTCACCACATGTCTACCTATCTATCAACCTCTCTATCCGTCTATCAATCTATCCTAATTTTTACACATTACAAGCTGTTGGCATCATTACACATTATGCCTAAACCCTTCAGCATATGTTTTATAAATTGGAGTTCAATATTTTTAATAGTTATTTTTATTAGAACACCTTGTTTATAAAAGCCATTCGCCCCATAGTTTGACATTCAGCTATGAATATTACAGGTAAAATCAATTTAATATCACTTTTGGTGATGCATATTGCTTGGTTGAGATATATGGGTATAATTTCAGACAAAGTAAGTTGAGATCACCCCAGCTGCACAGTCACGGGTATGTTCCTTGCCTTCCTGAGAGGGAACTCTATAACACTCCTTCCCAGGAGTCTCCTTTCAGGGTCAGCCAGTATAAGGCTGTCCTGGTGCCATTGCAAGAGGCCACAGCTCCCCTCTCTACCTGAATCAGGTCAGGGTCCCAGTGGGACCCAGGGACCGACTAGAAGAAGCTACAGCCCTACTCCCTGCCCCAGACATGACTTTCCCACACTGAGAAAAGGGCTTTGGGGAAAACTACCCTCTAGCCTGCATGGAGCTCATGCGTCTTTAGATCTAAGTGATGCGCCCCCATGTGCTTCTTGCTCTGGCATTAGTGCTCCAAGTTTTCCTATTACTCATTTCCTATATGGGCTCCCTAGAGCACTTTCTTTAAAATGGGTGATCTATTAATTTGAGATTGCAATGTACAAATAAAAACTGTGTGATTTCTGTGGTCTGTAACAGAAACTGGCCTTCTGGTGAGCCACATTTTGGATGGCCAAAGGGGCCCATCTCCCAAGGACACACAGGTCCCCAGACTGGATGTCTAGAATTTTCCCAGACTTAATACAAAGGTTTACTAAGTTCTATAGCTTCCTCTTTTTCTAACAGAAAATGAAACAGGTGATTTAATAAAGTTCTTGGCTAATACCTCTATATATTGTTACTTCTTTTTATGGGACACATCAAAAAGAGCCTAGAGATTATTTTGTATGAAAAGATTAATAACAGCAATACTGTAGAGTACACATTAAGTACTAAAATACGCCAAACCCTATCTAAGTGCCTTAAGTGTATTAACCTATTGAATCCTTTCAGCAACCCTATGGACTGGGAACACTTACCATCAATATCTTACAGCTGTGGAAACTGAGGCCAATCTAAGAAGAGTAATTTGTTCATCCAGAGGCACACACTGAGGGAGAGGCCAAGCCAGGGTTTTAAACTGGGTCACTTGTTCCAGTTTAACGCATTCTGCTGCCTCCAAATCTAGGTCATAAGGAGGACACCTTTCCCAAGAGAAGAGGCTTTCAGTGCACCCTCCTAAAGTGGACCATTCTATCATTTTTCTGAGCAATTGACTAATCCCATTCTCAGCTAGCTTTAATGGAACAGAGTCTGACTCTGTTCTTGATGTTTCACCACTGACTTCTCTGTAAGCCTCACCCTCCCTTTCCTTTCCTGCTCCACGTCTCAACAAGCCCCTAAGAAGTCCTGCACCATGGCCTCCTCCACTGGCTCTGGTGGGGAATTGAAACCTCCTTTTCCCTATTCCTGCCTGTGAGTCATTAGATGGGTTATTCGTTTGGTTTTCTCCATGCCAGCCTGGACCTGAGTGTGCTGCCCAGATGTCCCAGGAGTAGCTGTGTGACCCGGAAGCTTCCTCTCCAATTCTCTCTTGGTGTGTAAAGTGTCAGAAGCCTCAACATCCCAGCCAAATTTATTTTAGCAGGAATCACACCAATTCTGCCAAATTCCCACAGAACACTTTTAAAATCTTGGTTGGGCCCAATGTTTAGGTCTTTATTATTCACATCATCTCTTATAATTATACAAAATAGAATTAATTAAGATGCATTAAGGTAACAACATAGAATTTTACTCTCCCAAAACTGCTATTACAATTTTCTCCAAACTGCTTTTTATGAGTCTATTGCTTCAAATCACACGTTCCTATTAATCTCCTGATCTCTTTATGGCCTCTTTATCTGCTGACTGACACAGTATCCCTGGCGCAGAGGCAAGGGTCACTGAGTAATCAGGGCTTGCCTTGATCTACACAGGTGTCCCTGCCACCAGAAGGCCAAAGTTCATATGTTGATGGACTTGCAGGTGGGGAAGACCTGCAAATGTCTTTATGCTCAAGGGACTCTGCAGTGCACAGAGAGCAACACTGGTTTCTATCACAAATTGCAAGAAGTATGTTGTGGGTAATCTCTCATCTCATAAAATTCCTGTATCTGCAATTTCATTAAGGAAACTCTGTTTCTCTCCAACCTGAAACTCTCCCAGAATGACAGCCTCATCTATACAATTGCCTACGCCGCATTTACATTTGGATCTTGAGACAAAGATTGGGGATCGTCCCTCAAAATTTCAATGAGATAGACCCCCAAGTTGTAACTGGGCAGAGGGCCACTCCCTCAGAGAACACATATCCAGCCTCCCTTGCAGGTACCTGGGGCCTTGTGACTGCATGTGGCTGATGAGGTCCAAGCAGGTATGGTAGGCTTGCCCTCGGCTCCCCTTTCCTCTCCCATGGCTCAAAAAAATGTGTAGGAGGAGAACCTAACCCCCAGGAAGACAGGGTGGTGGGACAGCAAAAATGGAGGAAACTGGTTCCTAGACTACCCAATGGAACACGGTGCCTGCCTGCATCTCCAAAGCCCAGGGCCACCCGGGCTGCCTCTGGACTATGAATGGTGTTCCACAGGCAGAAATCACTCAAAACTCTTGCTCTTTTGGGCTGCCTGTCTTAATAGTATCTACATCCATCCAGTGGCTCAAGCCAAAAACTGCAACAATCGTCTTTTCCTCATTGCTCACATTGGGCCAAATTCCATACTGTATCTGTGTCACCATTATCTCACATCTTATGGCTTCAGCGGCTTTCCAAAATTATCTCCCTGCCTCTCCTTCTACCCTCCATCCCAAATCAACCCTCCACTTAGCATTCAGAGTAATCTTGCTTAAAAATCTGAATGCAGTTGCCATTCCTGCCTGTAAAATCCTCTGATGACAGCATTTTACTTTAAATGAATCCAAATACCTTACCCTAGTTTATATTGGTGTGAATTTTTTGATATACTGAAGCTATGTAAAGAGACGATCAATTATAACTAATTGGGTTATAAATCAATATTCAAATGACCAAGGAGGACAAACTTTACAAATTAGTTTTCCTTAAGCTTTTAAGTTCCAGTTGTAGAGCTGTTTATATTATCAACGCAGCTAACAAAATAAAAACAATCACCTTCTGATAATTATTATTTTATTAACATTAGACTAGCTCAAGCCTTAGCCTGACTAAACTTCCTTAAATTATTTACATCATTTGCAAATTTATTTAATTAAATTTCCTTGAAAGTATTAGCTACATTTATGGTCTGTATTAACTAAATATTTCCAATAACTGACTGGGCAAGTGTAAGATCACAGTAACTTTCCAAGCATTGACAATTATGTGCCTAATACTGAAAGCAGAAAACTATGGCCCCCAGGTCATACCCACATGCTGCCTGTGTTTATAGATAACGTTTTATTGGAACACCAGCACACTCAATTGTTTACATGTTCTCTACGACTGCTTTTGTGTTACAATGCAGAGTTGAGTAATTACAACAGAAACCATATAACCAAAAAGTGTTTGTCTGAACCTTGAGAGAAAAAGATTGCTAACCTCTGATCTAAGATTTTAAAAAAATATATGTATATAACAAATCTCAAATTGTTCTAATTATTATATTACTTCATACAAACTAAAATCCCATCACTATTAAAAATACAAAAAACTAGCCAGGTGTGGTGGTGGGTGCTACTCAGGAGGTTGAGGCAGGAGAATTGCTTGAACCGTGGAGACGGAGGTTGCAGTGAGCCGAGAGTGTGACATTGCACTCCAGCCTGGGCAACAAGAGCCAGATTCCACTTCAAAAAAAAAGGAAAAGAAAATCTTCAAACATACAGAAAAGTTAAAGAATTATACAGTGCCCAACCCCCCCATCTCTAAAACTTTCTGTCTTGCTATAGTTGTTTTATTGCATTTCTAGCCATCCATCTATTTTTTAATCTGCTCACCAGCTCATCTCTCTCTTGTTTTCCTTGGATGTATTTCAAAGTTACATATCAGTACATTTCACCACTAACAAATCAGGCCCCACCCCTCTACGCTACCCGCTCTACTTGGAATTCTTTTTCTAGATCCATATTTGCATGGCCGGTTCCTTCCCACTGTTTAGGTCTTAGCTTTAATGTCAGCATTCAGAGAGGACTACTCCAACCTTGCAATCAAAAGAAGCGTTCTGGTTTTGCTGCTGACCATTTTTCTCTTTCCCCTTGGATTCTGTATTTTATTGTTTCACAGTTTTCTTTCCTTCTTATGCCTTGCAGTGAGGGCTGTGTCTTTTTTGCTGCTGTAGCTCCAGAACCTAGAACAAGGCTGGGGCAGAATGGGTAGACAGGGCACACTCCACGAATGAGTGAAGGAATTAATTAATTGAGTTGGTGATTTGCTTTTATTTGATAGAGCAATGGTCTAACATTAACTAGAGCTAACATTTCTCAGGAAAACAAAACAAAGGCTAACCTAAATGACCCATTTAAATTTCAGATCCGGATAAACTATGTCTATTTAATGGCCCCGCAATTTAGGAAAAATCTCCACATTGGTAATATGATGGTCTCCTTGCCTGAACTGCTCCTTGCAAGGGATTTCATATCTCTAAGACAGCTGTCACAGGCCAGGTGGCTTCAGCCATCATTGTCTGGGTTCCACTTGCTTGTTTGGTTTGTTTTGAAGACATTCTTTGTCCATGTGGGTAAAGGGCTTTGAAATGGAAATGAAGGTGGCCCTGGTAACATTAGCCCTGGGACATTCTACGCAAACCACTGAAACCTGAATGATAAGCCATGCCAATCAAAACACTATTCAGACCTGCCAAGGAAACGTTAATAGGATAGACACAGCAGAGATGTGCACAACAAGCTATATGTCTGCTGTCCCAGAGCCTGCTAGTTTTTGTGCAAAAGAGAAATCAGAATTTTAAAAATTCAAGCAAGTGTGCATACTAGAACTGGAAAACAAATAGGGGTTACAAAAGAGGGAGCTGGAAGGCATGTGAGAGCGTTTTTTTTTTTTAAAGAAATCTGAACTCACATCTTCCAAAAGAATCTCAAATCCTAAAACTAATGGAATTTGAAAGTTCTAGCTGTATTTCTCATTTCTAATTCCCATTATGACATCTTCAGGATATAATGGCCATCTGTATCCAGCACTCACATTGGTGAGATAATGCTTCTGCGATTTCAGATGTTAATTAAGCATTAGCTGAGGGTAGATTGTCATCAGCTGCCTACTGAGGCTACTGAGGCTAATGACAGACATGGCGGAACATGTGAGCAAATGTGGGCCATTATCTCAAGGGTGTCGTGTTGAATTGTGAGAGTAATTACAACTCCCTACTCCAAAAAATACAGCATCCAAAGACTCAGGAAATGGCCTCTTATTCATTAGTATCACAGCATCTCAGGGAAGAATCCAAACACTCTGTGAAGAATGTGAGCATCAAAGACAGAGAAAACCCTGACTATGATATCCCCTGGATCACACAATTAAAGTAATAAGGCATTAAATTGTTTAATACCACACATTCTCACTTACAAGTGGGAGCTAAACCTTGGGTTCCCATCAACATAAAGATGGAAACAATAGGCCAGGCACCATGGCTCACACCTGTAATCCCAGAACCTTGGGAGGCCGAGGCAGGCAGATCACCTGAGGTCAGCAGTTCGAGACCAGCCTGGTCAACATGGTGAAACCCCGTCACTACCAAAAATACAAAAATTAGCCAGGCGTGGTGGCAGGCACCTATAATCCCAGCTACTCGGGAGGCTGAGGCAGGAGAATCGCTTGAACTCGGGAGGCGGAGGTTGCAGTGAGTTGAGGCTGCACCATTGCATTCCAGCCTGGGTGACAAGAGCGAGACGTTGTCTCAAAAAAAGAAAAAAAAAAAAAGATGGAAACAATAGACACTGAGGACTCCAAAAGGAGGGAGGGAGGCAGTGGAGTGTAAGGACTGAAAAGCTTCCTGTTGGGTACCGTGTTCACTATCTGGGTGATGGAATCCACAGAAGCCCAAATCTCAGCATCATCTGATGTGGAATTTTTCCTGGCCCCTTCACCAGACTTGCAGAAGGAGCATCCCGTTTACTCAGCCTGCTGTACTCAGCCCCTTGTGGGAGGGAGCACATGAGTGAGCAAGTGCAGGATCCAGCCATTTGCTCCAGGTGCTAACACAAAAGCAAGCTCCATGCAGGGCCCACGGCCAGACCAGGCATGTTACCTCAAGGGGAATGCAGCAGCACCCAGGTGAGGGTGGCTGCAACCCCAAAGCCCCAGAGGGGGTGTTACAGTGCTCAAAATTTTAGTTCCAATGTTAGCAGTCCAATGGATGGCGGTGTGTTAGCAGCTCAGTTGGCCCCTTGCTTCATCAAGTGAGGCAGCTCCCTCTGCTGGCAAGGGCAAAGGGCCAGTGTGACAGCCTTTCTGGGTACCTGCACTCAGCAGGCCCCAAGCTCTTGTCCAGTGTCCAAGAAGAATGAGGTCATGTGGACAAGTGAAGGATTATGAAAGGAGAGAATTTTATTGAGGGATGAAAATGGCCCTCAGTGGAGAGGGGAATTGGAGAGGAGAGCTGGAGAGGGCACAGGAAGGGCAGGTCATCTTCCCTGAAGCCAGATTGTCTTGTCTCTTCTACGAAGTCAAGCCATCTCCCCTTTCCACCAACTGAGTTCAGGGTCTTTATAGGCACAGGATGAGGAGTAAGTACTGATCGGTTTGTGAATATGCAAAAATGGTTAAAGTGAAGACACCACTCAAAGGTGGGCATGACAGTGTAGAAAACCAATTAGGAAACGGCAGATATATATAAAATAGGTGATGGGTGGGGATCAATCAGAGGAAAGTGCGCCCAACAGGATGGCAAGCTCTCAACCCAGTCAGAAGATTTAACTTATAGTTTAACTTTCAGGCTTTAAACTATCTTCAGCTTGGAGGTGAAGTTTCACTGGGTACCCACCCCATCTGCCTAGGCATTTGGCTGCCTTCTGCTGCTATCAATGCCATATACCTTTGTAACAAACCTGCACGTGCACCTCTTGAATCTAAACAAATAAACAAACAAAAAACCCACATATTTTCAAAAAGCATTTCATTTTTATCAACTAAAAGAAAACGATGACCAGATTATCACAGGCCTTTTGCCTATTACCAATGGGTCTATTACCAAACTCCTCTTATCAGGAAAATCTTCAGAGTGAAATGAAAAATCACAGGCTTATGTCAAGGATCTCTATGTGCCATACAAGAATTTACCATACAGGAAAACTTTATATGTCTTTTAAAATGTATCTTATCTATGTCAATTCTCCAAATTTAAACATGAACCCCAAACATATATCATCGGGCAGCAGAATGGAAAGCTGGCACTTTGCAGATAAAAATGAACATTGGAGTAAGATGTAGGTGTTGAGCTGGGGATCCTTGACGATCTTAAGCAGAAGGAATAGATGTCTAAGATTTCTCATCTTTTCTGTTCGCTAACATCTGTAGGAACTCACCTTGGGTGTGCAACTGCAAGGAAGAGGAACACGGACATTTTTGTACCAAACCACAAGGGTTAGAACAGGCAGCCCTTAAATCAAGAACAGTAACATTCAAGTATCAATTTGAATTGTTCATCCTCTTCCCCCAATTCATCATTCTCAGGCCTGATTGCAATCATGTGAATCAAATAAGAGGAGATTTTTTTGAAGGAGGAATGAAGAATTAACCAGGCCCACCTTTCCCTCCATGTCACCGGAGCATTTTGTTCCCATTCAGGTACAATCAGTTACCATGCTGAGTTTTACCGAGTGGAACCTGTGCTGCCTTCTCTACTCCCTGAGTTTCACAGAGGCTGGGAGGGGCTTCATTGTCCCCCTACCCTTAGCACTGTGCTCAGCAACCAGCAGATTATTGTTGAACCAATAAATATGAACAAACTGCTGATTTTGCAGTGAAAGTTTTACTGCTGGATAGTCCTGATTACAAGTAGCCCAGGTTCTTGGCATGTTGAACACAAAACTGGACAAAATGCACAACTGCAGCAATGAAAGAACGAAGCACAGATTTGTTGAAATGAAAGTACATCCCACGGAGTGAGAGCGGGCTCGAGTATGTCGCTCAAGAACCCTGGTTGAAAAATCTCCTGGGGTTTAAGTACCCATTAGAGGTTTCCTATTGGTTACACCCTATACAAATGAAGGCTTGGCCTGTGACCAATTGGAGGCTGAAGTCGAGGCTCCCTGTCTGCAGACCCTATGCTTCTGCCTCAAAACGAGTTTGTACTACATGGACAAGGAATTTTAAAAGTACAATCACAGCAACAGGAGAAGCAAAAATCTAGACGATCACTTAAAGAACATAAATGTAAGTATATTTGGAGTCTCCTGAGATCTGGTAAGAGGTATCAGATGCTCTGTGGATGGTAAAGAAGTCACTAGTATAGCATCTGACTGATATTCATTATTTCTCTGGGGCCTAGAAATCAGGCCCCCATGTCCCCTAGCAGTTCCGTCTTCTGCCCAGAGACCTCCCATAACCAGCAGGGCCATCAAGCAGGCTGGAGGAAGGCAAGTAAATGGGCTGCCACAGGGAATCATTCTCAAATGCAATTTTGAGCCTTAGGAAAACGTTAAGTCCTTATGATCAAGCATTGGATTTTTCATAAAGGCCGGGGAGCAGGGTTGGAAAGTCTGCCTTCTCTGAACTATTATGCCCACAGTCATGCCAATGACAACACAGTCAATCACCAAAGTCATCAATCCTGACCCAGCTCTTGCAGGGGTTGGGCGTGGGCACAGGGGATGGGGTGTACAGGGCACAGCTGCTGCTTCTAGCACAGGCTGGCTGCTGTAAGATTCAGAATCAGGCAAGTGCCCCACGCTACCCCACTCGGAATGCCTACAGCAAAGGTATTGTTCATATCCACAACTTATCAAATTGTCTTTCATTGTCCCACCCATCTCAGAGAGCCCGCAACGCACTGGACTCACTCTGCTCCACTAACTCCACTGCACACAGCTCTTTTTAGGTTGCTTGTCTGTTTTCATAGAACACAGCCCTAAATGTTGCAACAATGTTGCATGTGTTAATAAATAGGTCACATGAGATTCAAGTGACACAGCCATCCTAACAGTTGGGATGAAAGCAAGCAGTGTTTAGAGAGCATACAATAAAGAGAGCTGCTTTAACACAAATGGTTTGCAGCAGGGCAAATCGTATCAGCTGCCTCTAACGAAAAAGTGCACAGCTGACCAACTTTGCTTCAAGCAGCAGGTCTGTGTTTGTTGTTTCAATCTGGAAGCTGGTGGATTCTTCGAAAGGAAAAAAAGAAAATTCCCCTCCCTTTGTTTTGTATACTGTGCAGAATTTTTGAAATTGTTTATTAAGCGTTTCTCAGTGCCTGTAGAAGGCATCTCACTGCATCCAGACATAGACCCCAGACCTTGCATGTGATTTTTCCAGCTTCCAGACTTTTGACTTGTTATTTATTCCCTTTTGCTCGGATATATTCTCCAGATCTTTAAGGAGCTCCCTCTTTCTCAAAATTCAGGACTTTCGGCCTATTTCATCTACTCAAAGAGACCCTTCCTGGTCTTTCTAAATAAAACAGCCCTCAACCACTCACCCATCCAGTTACTCTGTTAGGTTTTCTTCAGAGCACTTGTTCACTATTGTGGCTACCTATGTTTTTGTCTTTTTTCTCCCTTGACAGAAATGCCACTCCTGTGAGGGAAGAAAGTGGCTGTCCTGCTCCCTTTGAATCCTGTGTGCCTGGCATAGAAGACAATTCTCCACAGGTGTTTCAGAAAGACGGGGAAATGATGCCTCTGCTCCACATCCTCAGGCCGCGGAGACACTTTCAGGATGAAGACTTTGCATGTTTCCCTGAGCCCCGCCCTTTCTTCCCCAGTGTCCACACTGCTCTCACATGTGGGGCTGCCTGTTTTTGCTTGTTTCTGGGGGAAAATTAAGGTCTAATTTCAGGTAAACTAATGGCAAAAGGAAGGTTAATAGCATAACAAGCAATGCAAATCGTCTGATTTACTTTTCAAACACCCCTCGCACCACAGATGCTCTGAAAAGCCATTTACACATGTAAGGGTCCCATAGAGTTTCACTGAAATTAAAATGACAAAGGGATTTAGGAAGCACAGATTCCCCTTTCACTTTGCTTTATTCTTCTAAAAGCTTAAAACAAATGGAAGAATTCAAGCGTTAATCACCCAATAACTGTTCCTCGAGTGATGAGTTCATGGGAGAACATCTGAAGTAGTTCTTTGCTTCAAGACCAAACTTAATTTCTAAGATCAACTGTCAGGAAAGGGAACCCAGAGAATCCATAAAAACTGAGTCCTGTTTCCAGTTTGTTCCTCAACAGGTGAACATTTTGCACTGTTAGTAAAATTAAACAGACATCAAGCCACCAAGGGGGATCTTGGTTTTCATCACCCTAAAACATAATGGAATTGACCCTAGAGTCTCCTGAATCCATCTCTAAAAGTAGCTTCATATTGCCATATTAATTAATGCTTCTTATTTTTACTTTCTTTAATTTCTCCTTTGCAATCTCATAAATGAGCATTTGCTTTAGGTGTTAGGAAACCTAAAACAGCAAGGGAAGATGGTTTTCTGTGTTCTAACCTAGGCAGAAACCAAGCTTCCTCTGACTTCTAAGGACTCTGTTCCTCTTCCAAGTTGAATAACCCACTACACTAGGACTTTCTGCCACCAACATTGTGTGTTTGGCTTATAAGTCATGTTTTTCATTGTTATTGTTAATTTTTATTTTTGAATAATTGTATATTTGCAGAAAAGATGCAAAGATAGTACAGAGTTCCCACAGTGATGAAAACAATTTGGAACTAGATAGAGGTGATGGTTGCCCAACGTTCTCAATGTACTCTATGACACTGCATTGTACACTTTCAAATGATTACTGCTTTTAACATACTTTTGTGTCAACTGCCTTACTAAATTTATACTCACTTAAAACAGGTTTTCAGCTATCAATCCATTATCTACAGCCAAACCATTGTCTTCCTATAATGCTAAGTTTTATTTTCACATTCAGATCTTTTTTTTTCCTCCTTGCATTACACTGGTTGGAACTCCAGGATGCCAATAAATAGTATCAGTGATGGTGGACTTTCTTTTATTCGTTAACATTTAAAGGGGCATTCTTCTATTGTTCCTGCCACATGGTTCCACAAAGACATTTTTGGAAGTAAATGTCGTTGAATTAATTCCTTCCTTAGTTATTGATCTGTTATATTCCATCCCGAATCGGACACTGTTCTCTGTTCTGCTTCTGCTTTCTTTTCACATTCCACTTCACGCTTTGGGGAACAGAAGTAGCCCAGCCTCAGAGTCTTTCACACTCTCAAGGATGCTCTTAACTCCAAGTGCAAACATCTGCCCTCAGGCCACTGCTCCAGCCTCCCTCCTACAGCACCGCCAGCCAGGGGACGCTCACTGCCCTACAGTGTTGAGCTTTACTGATGCTACCCCAATGGATTCCTCCCCTTCCACCCACTCCCTGTCTTGGAGCCCATTGCAAGTGCACAGTCTTGTTGATGTTTGGGTTGAGGCAGTGATCCCGAAATGCATGCTTTACGCTATAGGTTTCAAGGCACTATTGAAAGTTTTAAAACGCACAAATGAATGAGAAAAGTGGTAGTTGGGAAGAATACATTTTCAGTGGCAGGCAGGAGGGTATGTAGAAGAGGTGCCAGCACAAATGCCGAGGGCTGTGTGGAGAAGACAGAGGAGGATTATGACCTCTGCCCTGATGTAGCTCATAATCTTTATTGGCAGGCAGAACTAGAGCAGATAAAATCATTTCTGCTGTTCTCTGAAATTAGCTGGACACTGTCGCTCTCGAATAGGGGCTCACTTAATCATATAACCAAAAAAATGAGAGCAATACCTCAGTAAGTTAGTGGAATGAATGGACAAGAATATTCATGTGAATTAGTAAATGCAAGATATCGAGCAATGTGACCTTACTGAAAACTTGAGTCCTTATCATGGATACCAAATGAAATTGAAAAACAAAAACAAAAAATCAGGGGAAAAAAGACAATAAGGCCTTAGGAGAAGGTTGCCACTCCATTATGGAGTATTGGCCCTTTTACAGACCCACATCTTTGCCGGTGATCTCCCTATGCATGTAGCAGTTTAAGAGGAAGGAATAGGAAGCAGTTTGAATTTAAGGATATAACACGAAAACAAAGGGTGGATCCACAGAAGCGCCCAGGTTAGACAGTGCTCAGCTGGCAGTGGTGCTGTCAGAAGGCAAAGATCAGCAGGAGAGCCACAGTCATGCCCACAAAGCCTGCAGAGTGGCCTGAGTTTGTGAATCAACGCTCCGTGTGTGTGTAGATCAGCTTTGCCTTGTCTGCTACCTGATTCAGTCTGCATTTTACCTACTGGCTGCCACTTTTTAATTTTTCTCAATGTTAAATTATTTATTGTTTAAAGTTCTTCATATTTGCCTGGAAGGGGCCATAAATTACTCCTGTTCCTTTTCCCCTACTCTATTTTTTTGACTAGCATTTTCTCTTACTGCAATTACCCTAAGGTATTAAATGGATATATTATTTCCTTACAAGAAACTAAAGAAGAAAGCAACATAAGAAGAGAAAAGCAGTGTGTGCTTTCATGAAATAAAAGAATGCCAAAAACAGAGAAACACAGACCAAACTTGTCAGCACTGTTTACACAAGAGATTGCCTCATATTTTAATGAAAATCCTTTTTTATAAAGGAAATTACTAGGCCAGGACTATTTCCCCAAATATGCAGAAAATGCACTCAGTGGAGCTGCCTATATAATATTATAATGGATGCTTCTCGGATGTAGTCTAGGGTTGTTACAAAAATAGGGCATGGTGTTTAAAACAAGACTGGTTAACAGTAAGCACGCACACCACACACACACACACACACACACACACACACACACACACACACACACACACACACACACACACACAGGCCTATGAAAACAATATAAAGAGGAGTGAAAGATTGTGACCTTCCCCCTTCTGGGAAGGGAAGGCTTTTGTCAGCATTCTCCCTGTGGGCTCTCTGTGGATGTGCCATTCTCCCTGCTTAACAAGGAGAGACAACCTCAGAAGTGAATCGGAAAATTGCCCCCTACAGAAGGTGTGTTCCCCAGCGAGCGAACTGTTTTGAAGGGAAAAGGGTATTATTTCCTTCTGTAATCAGATATGCAGCCTCTGAGAAAGGTAAATGTTGCTGGCAAAGCACTTTGAGACTCTTCAGCCCCTTGTTCCATGAAGCTGCCAAGTGATCCCACACAAGATGCTGTGGCTGAAGATTCAGGGGCGTCTCCTTCAGGAGAAATTGTACCCTTTGGGGCATACTCAAAGCTTTCAGGTTTCTTTAAGAGTCCAAGCAAAATTTAAAAAATGAATGGGTTGATGTGTCAGTATTAATCCAAAGTTTTAAAATTTTACACAGCTACAAGCAATTTGGAAGAAAGCCACGGTAAGTGGAAAAAGAACCCAAGAAAGGCTCTTCCGATGGACACTAAGGGTGTCCATGGACAGAGACGTAGAAAAAAAGGAACAAAAGAAAATTCACCCAGACTGTGAAATACGAATCACTGTTATCTCTGGGTTATCAGATTGTAATCAATTCTGAGGCTGCTTGAATCCTTTTGGAATTGTCAGCAAGGGGTTTGTATTAATTTATCACAAGGGGGGAACCAAAAACAAGCTACAGATGTTCGGTTTTAGACATGGCAAGGTTTTTTCCCTCCTTTCCAGATCACCCACAGGAAAAGCATTTCCAGTTGAGAGTTAGGAGCAGTCAGTGACTGGGGCTTTCTCCCATATTTGAGATGGAAGGTGTGACCTCTCCAGGGGAGCTGTATGTGGCCCAGTGGTGCCCTCTGCTGATAACTGGGTCGTGGCTTACTTAATTCATACATTCTTTCACTCCGTCACTAATTTGACAAAAAGCTATTGAGCACTTACCTGTGCTAGAGATGGTGCCTCCTATGCTGTGTGTACTAAGAGAACCGGAAATGCTTCCTCTCTGTCCACGGAGCCAACTGGCCATGGCGGGAGGAGATGTGACACACTGGAATCTGAATTGTAAGAAAGCCTGGCCCTGCCAGGCTTTGCAAACCTGCACAATACCTTTGAAATAAACTCCAAATGTAAGTCTATGCTTTCCATTCTCAATACACTGAGAAAAAATATCGCCTGTAGGCAAGGTTACTTCACTTTCACTAGTATCTCCTTCGGAAACACTGTGTGCTTGTGTTCAACTTTTCAAAGTTAATATTCGCAAATCTCATTCATTCAAATGCATAAGGGGAGAAACAGAACAGATAAGATGTATTTTTTGACCCCAAAGAGCAGACAGTCTGGGAGGAAGCATATCCTGAATTTGAAGGAAACCACTAGGAAAAAATACATCCTAAAGTGGAGCACGAGACATTTATATCAAAGAGCGGTGAGGAGGTGGAAGAAGTGGGCAGTGCATAGGGTGAAGTAAGTCAGGAAAAACTTCTTGGAGATGGAACATTGCTCTCTGAAAGGAAATGAACGTCACAGTAGACAAGGCTGTGGAAGCTTCAGATCCTGGGAGGGGCTAGTGTTGGAGGTAGCAGAACCCTGCTCACTGGAAGGGGTGTACCTGGCTACACAGGCTCCCTTTGGCTCACCCTAGGACATCTGTGGGAACCCAAGTTACCACTGTCTATGCCTCTTCAAAATCTGCCTGCTGGTTGGCAACATCACGCTCCAGGCCTATCTCTAGGAGCCGTGTGACTGAAAGCCAAGGGTGTCTCCAGGGAGCTCTCACCTGCCTGGTTCATACCTGCCCTACCCTCTGATTGGTTATCCACACACCCACAAAGTTGTTTCACTCTCTGCTCTAAAACAGTACAGAATTTCTGGTGGCAAGGGATGTAGCCTCCATCACCAACCCCCCAACACAAAGCAGAGGATACAAAACAAATGGAGGCTTCATATGTTTTGGCAGCAAGTCCTCACCCAGAACTCTGGAGACACAAACAAAGGCACCCTCAAACAAAACTCGCTAAACGTGCTGAGTGGCCACAAGCCCATCCAAGATAAAACTAAACTGGAAAACATCTAAGGGCACAGAAGAAGAGAAGCAAGCCAGGCTCGCAGAACCTGGCTATAGAGGAGCTCAGCTCTGAAGCACAAGGTCTGTGGAACAGGAGAACGGGGGAGCCTGGTCTCCGGAGCGTGGGAACCACACCTGCCTCCTCCTGCCGTGCACCCGTGGTGGATGCTACAGACAACAAAAGACTAGCTTTATTAGAAATGTTTATGTCTCGGTGCCTGATCTCCTGGGAAAACCCCTGATTACTTCGCTCTACGACATCCCCACTAAGAACTGCCACCAGCTCTACAGGAGATCAGTTTTCACGTTAGGACTCAAATGGAAGGAGGCTTTCCCCAAAACTTGTCAAAATTTAATATTCAAACTCGTATAGCTAGCCGCATCCGATTCAACTCACAAAGAATCTTCTCCAGAACCCAGGGGGTCTACAAGAAGCCAACAACTTGCATGTGCTTAGAAGTCTCGGAGCAATCCGGGGTTCGTGTGTGCGTCCCTGGACACAGGGACTGCCCTCGTGGTGCTGGAAATGGGCCCCGTGGTCCCACTGCTAAGGTGGCTGCAAGCAGCCTGCAGAGAGGGAAGCGCTGAGAGTGAGCCTGGAGGGAGCCTGGGATCACTGTCGCAGGGTTTGTGCCTGAAACCTCCCCTGGGGGGTGCCAAGTCAGTAATCCAAAAACCCTGGCACAATCAGGAGAAGAGGGTGAAGGGAGGGGCGGTGGGAGCCACTGAGGACAGAGACGGGTGGGGGTCCACCTGGTTTCTTGCCTCCCTGAGCAGTTTTTGACTGAATACTGTCTTTCTAGATTTTGATTTCCTCATCCTTCAAATGCAAAAGACTTGAATTAGATATCCCAGCTGTAGCATTCTCTGATTGGGGGAATTTTAAAGAACAGAATACTTGTGCATGCATCCCTTATGGAATTTCTTATTCGACAGAATTCATCCTAGAAACCCTATTCCTGCACTGGCAATGGATGTTGAGAACATGAGGGGAAAAGGAAACTTATTTTGTTGGTTTTGAGTTTATACTCTACAAATGATATTAAATTAATATAACCTAGATAATATATTAATTATATGTAATACATGAATATGTATTATACTCTATATGTCTAATTAGCCTATATATGTATTTACTTATATATGAATAGGATATGCATATGTAGTACCTGTATAGACATAGTGTACATACACTATATGTATCTATTATAGATATATATAACTAATATGTACTATATATTATATATGTACTATACATTCTATAATGTTATATTGCATATAATTATATATATTATTATATAATTTATATATTAATGTAAGATTTTACATGAATATTAAGACATTTTGTCTGTGCTCATTTCTTTTAAAACTTTTTTTTCTGAATGATGAAGCTCCCAAGAAATAATATTAACAATGTAGTTTGTTTCTCCCTAGCAAATTTCTCTGTGAATCTTGTAAAATACCTCTAGAAAGTGATTCTGGCCTGAGTTTCAGCACGGCAAGTAGATGCTGACATATTTCTCCCAGATGGAATTTTTTAACCCAAACAAAAATTCAGATGAACTGGGGGAA
>NW_016807891.1:2063866-2069309 GCF_001698545.2 Rhinopithecus bieti
AAAAAAAAAAAAAAAAAAAAAAAAAAAAAAAAAAAAAAAAAAAAAAAAAAAAAAAAAGAATTCTGATCAATATAGAAAGCCTTGCTGATGATCTGTGACCATACTCAGAAAACCTGCACAATACCTTTGAAATAAACTCCAAATATAAAATCTATGCTTTCCATTCTTAACACATTGAGAACAAAATTGCTTGCAGGCATGATTACTTCATTATCACTGTTACAGTCTTCAGAAATACTGTGTGCCAGTGTTCAACTTTTTTCAGTAAGTGTTCATAAATCTCATTCATTCAACAAACCATTTAGTGAGCATGTACTTTGTAGAGGGCATTGTGCTATGTGTTGGGTAAAAAATAAAGAAACACACAGCAGCTGGGGAGAGGCATTTCAACACACAACAGGATCTCAGCATCAGGAGGCCTACAGAATAGCATTGTTATTTCTCACTGAGGGAGGCTAAGAGGAACAACAGCTCTGGAGTAAGAGAGCGGAGTTCTGCTGTATGCAGGGCTGATTTTATGAATTTATATATCATACAAATTGAAGATCAATAGAGATGTGGGTTTGGATCTTGGGAGGAGGGGCTACAGAGTGCAGCTAGAATACAGCTGATCTCAGGATGCCCAGGATTGAGGGCCTGGGGCAGGGGAGGCCTGAGATGGACACCAGTTAGCTGAGCGGTATACCTGGCCCATTGCCTGTCTCAGTGTTGTCAACTAAATTGAGAGCACAGATACAAAAGCTTTCATTTCTATTGAAAAATAAGAGTGTGTGTGTGTGTGTGTGTGTGTGTGTGTGTGGTGAGCAAGCAGACAGACAGGAAGCAGGCAGAATCATTTGGCCTCATTTTAGTTAAAATACCCAGAATGGGCCATTTAGCTACAGCCATCATTTTTCCCTTCGATGAACAAGTGAAGATTTTAGACAGAATGATTAACTTTCTTTTCCTTGTTTCTCCATTACAACCCATACACTAGGGTTAGACAACCAGTGATTTATGAGTTTTTCTCACCTTAGATATCTGTACTCAAAATGAATTCAGTTATTTGTGAAAGTGCTTCATTTCATTTTATCTTTGTGAAAATTCAGTTTAAATGTATCCCAATTTAAATTTTTTAAAGGATGGAGAGAAGGAAGTTCTTTTTAAATTGGTGTTTTTTACTCAAATCAATTTTAACACAATAAAAATAATTAAAATGTTATGGTAAATGAAATACAGCAGGTATGTAAAATGAATTTTAACATGATTTTATCTTGACGTTCCTAATCATTTAATTCCATGAGATTTCCAAATTAAAGATTTGCTATACATATTGTGATAAAAAAAATCTACCTGGTATCCACCCAAAGATTCATATTTTAAGTATTTAACTCCTATATTCATGTGTTTATTTGAGAAATAATTTGGAGGAGCCCAACCAAAACACCAAAACCTACGGCAAAGTGTTATGAATTTGCAGTTAGGGAAAAGAAGAGGAGAAATCAAGGAAGAATAGAGTTAGGGTTGAAATAAAGCTAAGACTGTCCTCTGTGACAGCTGGAAACACAGACCTCACCACAGAGTGGGTAACATTTGTAGACATTTAAAATACCAACAGTAAGGACCCAGACTACTGGGGGCCCCGAGGATTTACAACTGCTTGTGGTACTGAGATTGGAAAGAGATTATCTGAATGGTTGGCTCAGAACATGATCAGTGCCCTTCACAAGTACCTCAGCATCCTCCAGTGGGCACTGCAGGGGGCATAGGGCTGGGTTTTTTTTTTTTTTTTTTTTTTTTTTTGTGATGGAGTCTTGCTCTGTCACCCAGGCTAGAGTGCAGCGATTCCAGCTCACTGCAATCTCTGCCTCCTGGGTTCAAGTAATTCTCCTGCCTCAGCCTCCAGAGTAACTGGGATTACAGGCATACTTTTTGTATATTTTAGTAGAGACAGGGTTTTACCATCTTGGCCAGGCTGGTCTTGAACTCCTGACCTTGTCATCCACCCGCCTCGGCCTCCCAGTCTCATGGCTGGGATTACAGGCGTGAATCACTGCACCCGGCCAGGGCTGGTTCTTATGAAGACCTTAGGACAGGATGGGGGCTCTGGCGCTATGTATGCATGTGTGTGGTGTCTATGTGGTGTGGGGGGGGGGGGGGTTGTGTGTCTGTGGGTGGGTGTTTCTACGTGTGTGAGTGCATGTATGAGTGTAAATATGTGTGTTATGTGTGTGGATGTGTTAATGTGTGTGGGGCATGTGAATGTGTGTCTGTGCTTAGAAGGAATGTACAGCCTAACCCAATAGTGTTATCCCACTCTCTGCCCATCTGCCTTGATATCAGGATTTATCTGTGAGCATCGGGGTCATTAGGCTAATTTTCTTGGAATACTGTATTTTTTCTCAATGGAGGCTTGGATGACGATTGAACGGAGAGATATTAAAAACACTCTTTTGTACACAGTCAAACAAAAGATATTACATGATTTCAGCTGAGCCTAGCCCTGAATATGGAGTCTGGATGGAAGATCACACACCTTCCGCATGCGGAGGACCTCAGAGCTAGTCCTGCCAGCAAGGCAGGGCTTGTCTTTAGAATTTGGTTTGAGTCTGCTCAATTTCACAGTGGAGGATGGCTGAAGCCTCACATGGCTGGTCCACCTAGCATTCCCAGAATGGTTGTAGCTAAACAAAGTTTAGAACAGGCTTCATCAGACACCCACCTCTGTGAAAAGGGAACCTCAGTGCTGCATCCCTGAACATCTGAGCTTTGAGCATTTCTACTTCCCTGTACAGCCTCTATTGTTAACTTTTTGAGGACACAGCAAAGATCAGCAAACGAAGTACTTCGCCCATTATTATCTATGTAGGAGTTACAAGCTAGAAAAGTCAGTACCAGATTGACTATGTGGCTCTGTCATCCCTCCTGGAAATAGTAAGATAGTGGCATTCATTGAATTGAACCTTCCAGAAAACTTGGTAAACTCTATTTTTCTCTATGTTCTCAGATACATAATCATCTAAGGGGAAATGATCTGAGAGGAAAAACACTAGGTCAGGGAAATGTAGCTGTTTGTCTCAGCTTTATCATTTATTAATTGTGCTCTTGGCTGAGTCCTCTCCATGCTCTCCCTTCCTCATGGACGTGCAAGGGATGAAAATGTCCCCTTAGTCCCAATTGCATGGGTGTCGTGATCTTTACATAGAAAAATTAAAAGTGTGATACAAGCAAAACTGCCAGATTTCACTTCATTTCTCTGGCTGCAGAAGTCATGACCTTCTTGTAAGTTAGGTAGTAAAAGGCTTGAGATGTTTTCTTAAAAATTGGGTCACTTTAGAATCCTTAGAATAAATCTGCATTAAAGAACCTCTCGAGAAAATGCTGGTTCTTCATTCAACCTCTGTCACCTTCGCCCACCCACATGTCTCTAAAATTACCTTTAGCGATTCTAGTGATTTACTGGTAAGTAAGGCTAATGGTAAGCAATTTTCAGTGACCACAGGGTGTTATCAAATGCAATTTCCTTGAATTCAGCCTGACTATGGGAGGTAACACAAAATTGTGCTGATTTGCTCAGAGGCGTATCTTGAGTAACTTGAAACTTCAGCCCGAGTTGTGTTAGGCCTAATTGGAGAGTGTATGTGTTTGCACATTCAGATTTCACAGCAGTCCGCAAAATGAATTTTCAAAGAACTAAGTATGCAGAACTATTTTAGTCTCATGTCATTGAAAAAGTCTGTTCCTGCAGATAGGAAGGGGGCTCATGTTCAGGTTTCTACTTGCCCTCATCTCCTCCAAGTAGTAGGAAGAAGGGTGGGCGTGTTTGTGGGTGAGCTCATTCCTGTAGGGACTGGACTGGTTTGTGTAAGGTGGGGGCTTTGATTCCATCAAATGATGCTTGAGTAGGAAAACTGATTTTTAGGCGTTTTCATGTGAAAGGGTCACATGATAGTTCTGAGAAGACAACTGTGGCTAAGAAAGGGCAAGCCTAGGTAGCAGGCTACAGCGGAGGAAGGCCAACTTCAACTGCCTGTGCTGTCTCCTTCTCTTTCCAAATTAATCCATGATACAGATGTGAAAAGGTGGCAATTTTAGTCATGAGTACATGACCATTTTATTATTCTCCTTTTTTTNTATAGAAAGCCTTGCTGATGATCTGTGACCATACTCAGAAAACCTGCACAATACCTTTGAAATAAACTCCAAATATAAAATCTATGCTTTCCATTCTTAACACATTGAGAACAAAATTGCTTGCAGGCATGATTACTTCATTATCACTGTTACAGTCTTCAGAAATACTGTGTGCCAGTGTTCAACTTTTTTCAGTAAGTGTTCATAAATCTCATTCATTCAACAAACCATTTAGTGAGCATGTACTTTGTAGAGGGCATTGTGCTATGTGTTGGGTAAAAAATAAAGAAACACACAGCAGCTGGGGAGAGGCATTTCAACACACAACAGGATCTCAGCATCAGGAGGCCTACAGAATAGCATTGTTATTTCTCACTGAGGGAGGCTAAGAGGAACAACAGCTCTGGAGTAAGAGAGCGGAGTTCTGCTGTATGCAGGGCTGATTTTATGAATTTATATATCATACAAATTGAAGATCAATAGAGATGTGGGTTTGGATCTTGGGAGGAGGGGCTACAGAGTGCAGCTAGAATACAGCTGATCTCAGGATGCCCAGGATTGAGGGCCTGGGGCAGGGGAGGCCTGAGATGGACACCAGTTAGCTGAGCGGTATACCTGGCCCATTGCCTGTCTCAGTGTTGTCAACTAAATTGAGAGCACAGATACAAAAGCTTTCATTTCTATTGAAAATAAGAGTGTGTGTGTGTGTGTGTGTGTGTGTGTGTGTGGTGAGCAAGCAGACAGACAGGAAGCAGGCAGAATCATTTGGCCTCATTTTAGTTAAAATACCCAGAATGGGCCATTTAGCTACAGCCATCATTTTCCCTTCGATGAACAAGTGAAGATTTTAGACAGAATGATTAACTTTCTTTTCCTTGTTTCTCCATTACAACCCATACACTAGGGTTAGACAACCAGTGATTTATGAGTTTTCTCACCTTAGATATCTGTACTCAAAATGAATTCAGTTATTTGTGAAAGTGCTTCATTTCATTTTATCTTTGTGAAAATTCAGTTTAAATGTATCCCAATTTAAATTTTTTAAAGGATGGAGAGAAGGAAGTTCTTTTTAAATTGGTGTTTTTTACTCAAATCAATTTTAACACAATAAAAATAATTAAAATGTTATGGTAAATGAAATACAGCAGGTATGTAAAATGAATTTTAACATGATTTTTATCTTGACGTTCCTAATCATTTAATTCCATGAGATTTCCAAATTAAAGATTTGCTATACATATTGTGATAAAAAAAATCTACCTGGTATCCACCCAAAGATTCATATTTTAAGTATTTAACTCCTATATTCATGTGTTTATTTGAGAAATAA
>NW_016807891.1:2072678-2083866 GCF_001698545.2 Rhinopithecus bieti
AGGGAAGGAGGGAAGGAGGGAAGGAAGGAAGGAAGGAAGGAAGGGAGGGAGGGAGGGAGAGGGAGGGAGGGAAACAAGAAAGAAAAGGAAGACAAAGATAAGGATGACCACAATGAAGAAAATAAAGGAGAAGAGATGACTATGATGACCGTTGGCACAACTGTCAGATGCAGGTCATGGTGGTTAAATGCAACAAAGCCCAGAGATGTCTTGCCTGCCTTTCCTACCTTAACTAATCAGCAAATATATCCACAACCAGTTGCTTTTCATCAGGATTTGCTGGGTGCTATAGACTGAATGCTTATGTCCCCCTCACAATTAGGGTATTGAGTGTCCTCATAAAAGAGACTCCAGAGAGATCCTGCATCCCTTTCACCAGTGTGCCCCTCCAGCTGTCTGCATGTCGGTTGCTGCATCGATATAAAGTGCTGCAGGGATCTTTCGAGAAGCTAACAAGACAAGTCAATGTGCAAATACCCTGCAAGGACCTAAAATGAAAAATGTGAGCTCTTCTTCCCCAAGCAAAGACCCAAATAAAAAATAACACGTATGGAGAGGTGATCTATGATATTTTAGATTTTATGAGCTCTCTATAAATGAACATTTGTTACCTTTGTTCCCGAAATGAAACCATTACCTGTTTTTCTTGTTTGCCTTTTCCAACCTATCTGCCAAAAGTTACTTTATTTTACAAAATGTCTTCCTAAATTATCCAATCCTTTTCCTTCTGAACATTTAAAATCACCCCCAAAAAAATCAAAGTACATTTTGATCTAAGCAATTAAGTTTCTTTACATCAGTAACCCCAATGTCATGTTGTGAATGTCATTCTAGAAAATGTACCACAGCAAATTTCTAATGGCCCGTGAGCAGAGGCTTTAAAATAAGAACATTTTTAAATGCTGGGTCAGGAAAAACTCCAGTGAGTCTCCAGCCCCTGCCATGACCTTTCTGCTGACATGTCTCTGTTGATGCCAATATGGAAATCCATGTGTTTCTAGGCTTTCTCTCTTCATACCTCATTAGGATTCTCACTGTTACAAAGTAAAACCACTGCCAAGATCATGAAACATGAGGCAATGGAATACTCTAAAATCCCACACCATTATTCATTTACTCTCTTTCCATCAAGTCACCAAACCAAAACAATCAAATTGATTGTACAAGGCAATAGATACGACAGAGTTAGATGTCTAGAACAATTTTTGCAATCCTTCTTGGGGGGTGGGATGGAGATCTGAAAATTTATCCCTTCTAGGTTTCTCTAAGTAATCAGAAGAGCTGCAAATTATACTTTTGTTTCTACCAAACTTTTAAGTTTGACATGATTGAAACTTCTAGATTTCTCCACTTTCCTCCTCTAAAAGCAACACTGCCAGCTAGGTTTAGTTGCTTCAATGGAGAGCATGCTGCAGTGTACCCAGCTTACCATGATGTCCCAGACATGCTTTAATATACAGCTAGCATAAGCATGGCTATTTTACTAAGGATTTTAATTTAATTTTGTCCTTCTACAAAACTATCTAACCTTGGACAGTATTACAGATGACTCATGGTCACGTGAGTAGGCCAGGGATAAGGGATTTGGATATGGGGTGCTCCTTAGGATTTCACTGCCAAAGCATTCCCTGCTAGTGTGTTCCAATCACAAAAGATAGCAGTGCTGTTAGAAAAGGCGGTGGCATTTTTGCCATCCGGGATCCAGATGCCTTCCTCGCTCCTGGGAGGATAGCAAAAACACTCAAATCTTCACAAAGTGAATACCAGCATTGGTCTTTAAGTTCAGTGATGGAATTACTCTCAGAGGTTTCCATAACTAAATTGAAATCTCCCTAATTCAAAATTTCAAAATAGAGTTTTCTTCTTACCCTCTGTTTTTGTCTGAATGCAGTTCTGTCTCTCTCTCCGCACCATAACAAAACTCGGTGGAGAAGTCTGGCTTCCCCAGTTTCCACCAATCGCCCAGCACCAGAAAGTCTAGTTTGTGCCCCCACCGGACCACAGTGACCACCACCGTGTGGCTAAGCCAACCTCTGTTCCACCTGGGGGCCCCTCTGGCCACGCCAGGACCTTTCATCTTAACCACCCACCGAAGCAGGTGTCAACATCTTCTTACAAATTTGCATCAGAAATGTTAAGAAATGTTACTACAGGCAGCAGAAGAGCCACTCCTTACCTCCTGTTAAAACATTACAAAAGAAGAAAATGTGTGGGGAAGAAGAGCATGGGTTTGTGTATTAAATCTCGGAAGAGCAGCTTTTCAAAACTCTCTGTCAGGCTTGGGAGACAAAGGAAATATATCTTGACCTCACAGAAAGCATTCAGGTGGAAAAAAGTGATTTTTTTTTTACTTGAAATTTACATTTAACTAAAATGAATTTGTTTTACAATGAAGAAAGATTAAATAAATCATGGTATAGCCTAAGTGGAAAATGGTTCCGCCATTAGAAAACACATTGATAAAAGCCATTCACTGAAGTGGGTGAGGCAGGAGAACAGGGTCTGGGGGGAGAGAACATAAGGCCAATTCACACTGATTTCCTAGAACTAAATCAAATGGAAACACTTCAGCAATGACAGGAAAGACCCTCTCCATTTACATAGGACGCACACAGAGTAAATAACTTTGTAACTTTACTTCATCCTCTTCATTACATAGGGTGTACACCAATGTAAACCAATGGAAGTAACCAATGGAAACCTCTAGAGGGTATTTAAACTCCAGAAAATTCTGTAACTGGGCTCTTGAGCCCATGTGCTACGACCGCTCCCACCCTGTGGAGTGCACTTTCATTTTCAATAAATCTCTGATTTTGTTGCTTCATTCTTTCCTTGCTTTGTTTGTGCATTTTGTCCAATTCTTTGTTCAAGATGCCAAGAAGCTGGACATCCTCCACGGGTAACGTGGGGAGATTTGTGTATGAAATGAAGTCAAGCAGGTTAGGACAGGGTGTGCTGCGGGGACAAACAGCCCTGATCTCAGTGGCTCTGCACACTGACAGCTTATTTCGTGCTAGCAGGAAATCTGATGCCGGGTGGGACTCTCCAGCCTGGCTCCCCTCCATGCAACTAGGAAGTGCCTGATGTGGAAATGAGTGTGGCAGGTTCTGCAGATGGGAAACTGGAGGGGAATGGCGTAATGAACAATAGGGCAAAGTGGGGAGAAACGCCGGGTGGTTAGGGCAGGGCTTCCCACCTCCTGCACTGTGGATATGTGGGCAGATCCTCCCTTGCGGTGGGGCTGTCCCTTGCCCTGCAGGGTGCTGAGAAGTGCCCTTGGCCTCCCTGCACTCAATGCCAGCAACGCCACTCCTTCTAGGTGTGGTGACAGAAAACGCCTCCAGACACTGCCAAGCCTCCACCTGGCCTGTTTGGGAACCCCCAGTACAGGGTGGGATGAGCCTGGGAAATGCATTTATATTTGACTGGCACTGCAGTGGGAAGCCAGTGGGTGGTAGCAGACAGTACAATGATGTGACCAGATCTACACCTTAGCAACACGATTCCAGGCAGCACAGGAACCAGTGAGAACACCTACTAAGCTGTTTCTGTTGTTCCATCAAGACACGGTGACTGCTTTGCTCAGGAAGGTGGCAGGGTAGGTAGGTGGTGTCATTGGTCAGATTTGACACATCTGATGTTGGTGGAAGCTACGGAACTTGCTGCTGTTTAACATTACATGTGAAGGAAGGAGAGGAGTCAATGCTAAGGAATCAATAATCATGATAGATACCCATGGCTCCCAGAAAGCTATGTTTCAAATTGAACTGAGTTGGTTTTATAAGAAACCCTGAGGGAGCTTGTTAAAATTATAAATTCTTGAGTTGCACAATTGAAAACCTGAATTTATTAAACCTGGCCAGTGGCCCAGGGATCTATTTGTAACATATTTCTTCAGGGATTCTGAAAGGAAGTTGGTTTTAGGGCTCCTGGCAGGCATCCTGTGAGTTTATGTGGGAATATACTTCTGGTGGGTCACTATTGTATATTATTCTGTTTATACAGTAACATCTCAGAATAATAATTGGAGCTGATTCTGAAATATGGAACTAGGGGTGCTTTTGCCTTATTTTTCACATCTGTGTTAATTTCAGGTTAATAATGAGCAATGGCTAGTTCATAATCAGAAAAAACGTACATTATATATAATAATATGGCTAGAGTCTACAAAGAAACACATAAAACCTAAAATATAGTAAACAAAATGATGTTTAGCATACTTTCAAATACAGGCTCAATGTAGATGGTATGAAATGTTTATTTGGTGTGGGTAATACATTTTTAAAATTCATGTCATGAGCCTGTTTACTAAAACATATATGCTGAGAAATATAAGACCCTTAATCGAATGTTACTGATACTTTAGGAAAAGTATCTGCCACTGAAAAGTCTGCTCAAAGGGAGATTTACACAGACATTGAAAGCACAGTCTGTGAGCACTGAAAATACAGCTGGAGCCATAGCTGCATGTCTCTCAGAGAAGTATTCTATTTCTCAGAGCAAGAGATATTTACACGCTGACTCACATCCTTTCTTCTCTACTTCCAGGAGTAAACTCCCCACCCTCAAAGTGAATGGCAGCCATTTTTCTGACTACAGAAGAACAAAGGACCATACCACATGCTCCTCCAGGATGGAGCTGTCCTTGCTGATGCTGTCTCTCCATTTCTCTCTTCTCCTCCTTTGACGATGGTGGGTGCACATGTTCACACGGAGATGTCCAGGATCCAAGCAAGTGGCCTGAAAGCCTGAGCCACAGCCCAGGGGGCAGGCACCCTGCAGGAACCCAGACCCACAGCGGACTTTGTCCAAGCAATAATGCTCCTATGTCACACCACTGAGAGTGTGGTGTCTTGTGTCACCGTAGCATAATCCAGTCTAACCTAAATGATACCTCTGTTTTGAAACCAAGGGTATTTTTAATGAACTGCTGCAGAATTGCACTGGGGGTTCAACGCATGATCAAGAAATTCACTGGTGACCCTTTGAGGCGTCCAGATTGGCATGAACTGTGTCTCAAGGGAAGAGAAGCCACTGGCATTGAAATGGTTAATACATGTGCTAGAAATTAAAGCAGCAGCCTCAAAAGACTGCTTTGGATATTGAGAGAACACAAAAGAGTTTGTAGAACACACCAACATGAAGTTTGAGATATTCAAAGATCACTGAAGACTTCACAAACCCGGTCTGTCTATTGAAATGTCTACCTACCCTTTCAGAATGTAGAATATTTTCAGGAAGAAGGAATACTCTTAGGAAATAATTCGTATTTGATTCACCAAGGTGACGTCTAGGATTGTGATGTTAGTTCTCATTCTCTAGAATCATGTACCCTTCCTGTGATACTGAAACGCTGAATTTGTGTTCAACAAAACTTGAACATAACTTGAACAAAAACAAGGATCCTACATTAAAAATCCTCACTACAGTGAGAAATGGACGTTCTTACACATCTCCAGGACGAAAAATAGGAATTTGACCACAGGAGTGATTTATCAAGAATTCCCATCAATACTTCCATAATATGTTTTCACAAGGGCTTCTTCCAAACTCTATTGATGTTGAACTGCATTTTAAAAGATTATAATTGTCCTGTGGCTGATGCTAGGAAAAGCTGAGCCATGAAAAGCAGCTGAAAATGTGCTTGTTGGTGAACGGCATGATGCTGAATCTCATGGTCAAGGAGCTGGCTCAGCCCGTGGTGATTTCTGCCATCCCGGCCAGGTGCCCGTTCAAGAAGACCAGCCTTACAACAGCGGAATATCTTGAGATTTTCCCACAAATGCTAAAAACAATGGAGCTACTTAAAGGAATCAACCCCTAATCATTAGCCTATCTGAATCTAAGCTCCACCAAGTTACTTGGAAGTTATAAACGTGTCTTTGAATATATAAAACTAAAGATGTTGTTTATCCGGTCATCTCTACATGTGTTGTGAGCTCCACAATGCCAGGGCCTCCCAAACACTTGATACTGTCAGGGTACTATCACTGGCGCAGAAACGTGGGAGTGATACCACGTGCATGAGCCTCTCCTGGGTGCTTTTGATGAGAGAAGAATTTTTCTAAACTTGACCTTGACTGAAGTTACAGTTTATTGTGGATGATGCTTCTGGAGATGCTCAAAATCAGGACTCAAGTCTTTCCATGGGACTTTTCTGGGTCTTGTGGAGAAGGGGATAGAGAGGTTTTACTCTAGTGCTCTGTTGTGGCATGGTAATTCTATTTATTCTATCATGGAATCACTAGAAAATAAAATCCTGGAAGTCTGCTAGTATTTTGCTACATCGGCTATCCAAAGGTAAAAGAGACATGATATAAAATCTGCTTGCTTGGCCATATCAACACTTCTGATGTTACTGCCACCCAAGATGAGGTCCACTTGCATGTGAGTCTCACCACCTCCTCCAAAGGACTTCCACCATGTTCCTCCCACAAAGTGGAGTGCTGTACCATTATTGGTTAGAAAATTCACCTTGTAGGACTAAACTCTCCAGCTTTGGATGTTTAACATGCCATGGAATCCAATCTGAATTTACTTTGGCAAATTATTAAAATATATAAAAAATTCCAGTTTTGTATCCTTTATGCTTCATCCTTTCTTATTAGAAACACTAGCTAGTATCAAAGTGTGTTTCTCAGAACAATGCCAGTTATGAACAAGTAAAGAACTTTTTAAAAAGTTTCCACTAGCCAGGCACAGTGGCTCACACCTGTGTTCCCAGCACTTTGGGAGGCTGAGGCAGGCCGATCACTTGAACTCAGGAGTTCGAGGTCAGCCTGGACAACATGGTGAAACCCCATCTATACTAAAAATACAAAAATTAGCCAGGCATGGTAGTATGCGCCTGTAGTCCCAGGTACTCAGGAGGTTGAGATGGGAGAATCGCTTGAACCTGGGAGACAGAAGTTGCAGTGAGCTGAGACTACACCACTGCACTCCAGCCTGGGTGAAAAAAAAAAAAAAAAAAAAAATAGGGCAAAACAGCAAGACAGTTCTTAAGTGCCTCTAAGATGTTTTGAAACTTATACTATCTGTAAGTTTGGTTTTGGCTTCTTCTTTAAAAGGGTTATTATGATAATATTGTTCAATGCAAGTCACAAATATAATTGAGGACTAAAGCAATGAAAATCAACTGTAGCTTCCCTTTCAGCTACTACCGCTTTTACAATTGGGAAGATGGTTCTAAGCTTCTTTTGTGTGTATTTATGCACTTAACATATTTTAAATGAGGATACATTGTATATATTATTTTATTATTAGCTCTTTTCATTTGTATTACTCATTTTACAATACATATATTTACTATATCATTCCTTTACATATCATATATCATTTTTGCATATCGAGTATACTTTTCCAGACAAAAAATTGGTAAATTGGCAAATTGATAAATTGATAAATATAAAACACATTAGTACCATACTTCAAAATGTAGGATTTTTGAAATGTACAAGTTAAACCCTCTTCCTTCCATCATTAACTGGATAATTATATTTCAATGAGACTTCTAAGATGCAAGAAATTGGCTGAACCTAGTGGGTATGACTCTTTCCTCTCTTTTGTTCTCTCTGTAAGGACAAATCCTTCATCTGAATTTCCTCATAATTAATGCTGTCTCAGGCTTCTGAGCCCAAGCTAAGCCATCATATCCCTTGTGACCTGCACGAACACATCCAGATGGCCTAAAGCAAGTGAAGAATCACAAAATAAGTGAAAATGGCCAGTTCCTGCCTTCACTGATGACATTCCACCATTGTGATTTGTTCCTGCCCCACCTTAACTGAGCAATTAACCTTGTGAAATTCCCTCTCCTGGCTCAGAAGCTCCCCACTGAGCACCTTGTGACCCCATCCCTGCCTGCCAGAGAACAACCCCCTTGACTGTAATTTCTTCCTCATCCATTACCTATCTTGGCATCATTCTTCATAAAAACACAAGTGGTCTCCCTGCTGATCATGCCCGGCTAATCTCCCAAACCCCAACCCCTTCTACAAAGCAACAACTCCTTTCCTTCCTAGGCATGGTTAGGTACTTCCACCTTTAAATACCTGGTTTTGTCATCCTAACAAAACCATTATATAAACTCACAAAAGAAAACCTAAGGCCGGGCACAGTGGCTCACACCTGTAATCCCAGCACTTTGGGAGGCCAAGACAGGTGGATCACGAGGTCAGGAGATTGAGACCACCCTGGTTAACACAGTGAAACCCCATCTCTACCAAAAATACAAAAAAATTAGCCAGGCATGGTGGTGGGTGCCTGTTGTCCCAGCTACTCGGGAGGTTGAGGCAGGAGAAGGGCGTAAACCCAGGAGGCGGAGCTTGCAGTGAGCTGAGATCGCACCACTCCACTCCAGCCTGGGCAACAGAGCAAGACTCCATTCCACAACAACCCCCCCCCCCCAAAAAAAACAAGAAACCCTAGCTGACCCCATAGATCCTAAATCCTTTCCCCACTCCTCTTTCTGTTCCTTGATGACAGCTTTAGAGACTGCTGCCACACTAGCTCTCCCTGACTCATCTCAACCCTTTTCATTACACAGAGCCGAAGTGCAGGGCTGTGCAGTCAGAATTCTTACACAAGGACTGGTACCACACCCTGTAGCCTTTTTGTCCAAACAACTTGACCTTACTGTTTTAGCTGGCCATTACGTCTCCGTGCAACAGCTGCCATTGCCCTAATACTTTTAGAGGCCCTAAAAATCACAAACTATGCTCAACTCACTCTCTACAATTCTCATAACTTCCAAAATCTATTTTCTTCCTCACACCTGATGCATATACTTTCTGCTCCCCACCTCCTTCAGCTATACTCACTCTTTGTTGAGTCTCCCACAATTACCACTGTTCCTGGCCTGGACTTCAATCCGGCCTCCCACATTATTCCTGATACCACACCCAACCCCCATGACTGTATCTCTCTAATCTACCTGGCATTCACTCGATTTCCCCATATTTCCTTCTTTCCTGTCCTCACTCTGATCACACTTGGTTTATCGATGGCAGTTCCACCAGGCCTAATCGCCACTCACCAGCAAAGGCAGGCTATGCTGTAGTATCTTCCACATCTATCACTGAGGCTACCACTCTGCCCCCTTTCACTATCTCTCAGCAAGCCAAACTCATTGCCTTAACTCAGGCCCTCACTCTTACAAAAGGACTATGAGTCAATATGTATAGTGACTCTAAATATGCCTTCCATATCTTGCACCACCATGCTGTTATATGGGTGGAAAGAGGTTTCCTCACTATACATGGGTCCTAAATCATTAATGCCTCTTTAATAAAAACTCTTCTCAAGGCCACTTTTCTTCCAAAGGAAGCTGGAGCCATTCACTGCAAGGGCCATTACAAGGCATCAGATCCCATTGCTCAGGGCAACGCTTATGCTGATAAGGTAGCTAAAGAAGCAGCTAGCATTCCAACTTTTGTCCCTCATGGCCAGTTTTTCTCCTTCTCATTGGTCACTCCCACCTACTCTCCCACTGAAACTTCCACCTATCAATCTCTTCCCACACAAGACAAATGGTTCTTGGACCAAGGAAAATATCTCCTTCCAACCTCCCAGGCCCATTCTATTCTATCGTCACTTCATAACATCTTCCATATAAGTTACAAGTCGCTAGCCTGCCTCTTAAAACCTCTCTTTTCCTTTCCATCGTAAAAATCTATCCTGAAAAAATCACTTCTCAGTGTTCTATCTGCTATTCTACTACTCCTCTGGAATTTCTCAGGCCCCCTCCCTTCCCTACACATCAAACTTAAAAATTTGCCCCTGCCCAGGACTGGCAAATTAACTTTACTCATATGCCCTAAGTCAGGAAACTAAACTACCTCTTGGTCTGGGTAAACACTTTCACTGGATAGGTAGAGACCTTTCCCACAGGGTCTGAGAAGGCCGCCACAGTCATTTCTTCCCTTCTGTCAGACATAATTCTTCGGTTTGGCCTTCCCACCTCTATACAGTCTGAAAACGGACCGGCCTTTATTAATCAAATCACCCAGGCAGTTTCTCAGGCTCTTGATATTCAGTGGAACCTTCATACCCCTTACTGTCTTCAGTCTTCAGGAAAGGTAGAATGGACTAATGGTCTTTTAAAGACACACCTCAGCAAGTTCAGCCTCCAACTTAAAAAAGGACTGGACAGTACTTTCACCTCTTGCCCTTCTCAAAATTAGAGTCTGTCCTCAAGATGCTACAGGGTACAATCCATTTGAACTTTTATATGGACACACTTTCTTTCTCAGCCCCAGTCTCATCCCAGACACCAGCCCACTAGGTAATTATCTTCCAGTCCTCCAGCAAGCTAGACAAGAAATTTGCCAAGCTGCTAATCTTCTCTTGCCTACTCCAGATTCCCAGCCATATGAAGACACCCTAGCTGGACAATCAGTTCTTGTTAAGAATCTGACCCCTCGAACTCTACAATCTCATTGGACCAGACCCTACTTAGTCATCTATAATACCACAACTGCTGTCTGCCTGCAGGATCCTCCCCAATGGGTTCACTGTTCCAGAATAAAACTGTGTCCATCGGACAGCCAGCCTAATCTCTCCTCTTTCTCCTGGAAGTCACAAGTCCTCTCCCCTACTTCCCTTAAACTCACTTGCATTTCTGAAGAATGGTAATAACCCTCATGAGCCTAATACATCCCTTCATTCTGTTAAGTCTACTCATCCTTACCCTACTTTTTGCAACAGGGCCTTACACAGTCACCCCCACTACTTCAACTGAGCCCCAAAAACTTGTCATCCCTACTATCTTCTGTCTAGCCATAGTCCTAGTCACCATTCTCAACCACTCATAAATGCCCTACTCTTATTTACACTGCCAGTTTACACTGTTTCTCCAAACCATCACAGCTGATGTCTCCTGGTGCTATCCCCAAACCACCACCCTTGACTCCCTCTTGGAGTGGACAGATGATCTTTGCTGGCAGGGCACCCTCCAATACTTTCCCCTGATGAAGTTCTATTCTTTACTTTTATATTCACTCTTATTCTCATTCCCATTCTTATGCCACCCTCTACCTCTCCCCAGCTATCTCCACCACACTATCAATCTCACTCACTCTCTCCTAGCGTTTCTAATCCTTCTTTAACAAAAAAATTGCTGGCTTTGCATTTCTCTTTCCTCCAAAATCGCCAAGACCTCAACTTACTAACTGCTAAAAAAAAAAAAAAA
>NW_016807891.1:2084479-2090127 GCF_001698545.2 Rhinopithecus bieti
CCCCTGTGACCTGCACGAATACATCCAGATGGCCTGAAGCAAGTGAAGAATCACAAAAGAAGTGAAAATGGCCGGTTCCTGCCTTCACTGATGACATCCCACCATTGTGATTTGTCCCTGCCCCACCTTAACTGAGCCATTAACCTTGTGAAATTCCTTCTCCTGGCTCAGAAGCTCCCCCACTGAGCACCTTGTGACCCCCACCCCTGCCTGTAAGAGAAAACCCCTTTAACAGTAATTTTCCACTACCCACCCAAATCCTATAAAATGGCCCCACCCCTGTCTCACTTCGCTGACTCTCTTTTCTGACTCAGCCCACCTGCACCCAGGTGATTAAAAAGCTTTATTGCTCATGCAAAGCCTGTTTGGTGGTCTCTTCACATGGACACGTGTGATGATGCCATGCTGGTTGTGGGCTCTGCAGTTTTGAAGATGCATTTGTCCCCAGTCCTGGAAGAGAAATGACTGATCCTGATGCCAAGGAGTTGTGGCTGCAGCATGGGTGCTCTAGTGACATGTTCTCCACCATAGGTTTCTATGTTTAGAAAGGCCTCCCCTGCTTGGCTCTTCAGGTGACGGAATCACACTCTTACTTAGGGGGTGGGGCGCTCAGTGGAGAAATGGCCTCAGAAAAACCCAGTCATTACACCATTAACAGCACTGTTTCACAGCAAAAGATCCTCTGGGAAAGGCAACTTGCTGGCTTAGAAATTTACATCTAATTCTCTTGACCACATCTGACACATAGTAGGAATTTAAGAAGTATGGAATTGAATAAAATTAAATGCCTAAATTGTTCAAATACTGGATTAAAATGGTGTCTGACTAGTTTTCTATAAATGTTTCTGAAAAATCACATTAATTTTCTACTAAGATCTAAAGAGAAAAACACCTGCCCAGGATGTAACTAGGATGTATAGTCAACCAGTCCCCAGAATTTGGATGAATATCCACTAATTATATGAACAAACAGTAGTATTGAAAAGCAAACAAAAAAAATAGATTACTCCTCCCTCTGGCTAAACAAGCATGACTATCAGAAACTATGGTGATTATTGAGGGAAAAGTCAAATTCTGGACAGTGTTCTAAAAATACTGTATTCACCACTCATTTTTACCTGAAGAGTACAAAGAAGAAAAGGATGGCTTTTCCTAAATCCAGTAGGATATGAACAGGTTTTATTCCAGTTTATTCCACTTACTAGTAAGGTCAGTGAAATATTCAATTGGGTAAATATTGCAAGATTCAACTTTCTGACACAGGATTATAATTATTAACCAGAATTTCCAACAACAAACAAGTGAAAAAATGAGCAACTCAAGGTTAAAAGTTCTGTAGGAATCACTGGAGTTAAAGCAGCAGTTTCCTGCAAACAAACACTCTTATGGTGACAAGACAGAACAATCGTCATTGATAGAAATACTGATAGAAAACCTTGTACACTTCCACTTTGCTATTCTTTATATTTTTGTGTTGACAAATACTTTCCAACGTTATTCTTTGCAATAGGAAGAAGAATAAGCCCCCTTACCCCCCACCCAACGAGGTCTCCACTCTAATCCCCAGAATTTGTGGATACTTTACCCTAGATGGCAAAAGAGACTTTGCAGATTCGATTAAGATTGGGAACCTTGAGACAGAGAAATGATCCTTAATTATCTAGGTGGACCTAATGTAATCACAGGTGGAGATTTTCCCAACTGCAATGAGAGAAGTGATGACTGAAGAAAGATCAGAGAGATGTGATGTGAGTCATACTTGTCATTGCCAGCTTTGGAGATAGAGGAAGAGGCCACGAGCCAAGGAATACACATTTCCTCTATAAGCTGGAAAAGGCAAGAAAATAAATTATCCCCTAGAGCCTCCAAAAAGAAATACAACTTTGTTGACTTCTTGATTTTAACCCAGTGATGGACACAAGTTGTCAGACTTCTAGCTTAAAACAACTAAAAATTAATAAATTTGGATTATTTAAAACAGTGTGATAATTTGTTACAGCACAATATAAAAACTAATCACTCTTATCTATAAAAGCAAAGCAATGAATAGCTTGGAGCATTTTACTACCCATGTCTTACGTCAGTAATTCTGAGTTTCTCCAAATTTCAAGAAAATTTTTACTAGAATGTGTGTTCTTTTTTGTTAAAATTCATTTAGCTTTTCACTGAAATTATAGATGAATTTTAAAATGTGTATTTATCATTTTAATTTGATAATAAAAGCACTTTGGGCCATCTGTGCTTTGGAGTTTAGAAATACAAGCTCTTTACCACTCAGAAAAATGTTCAGTTGTCCCTTTTCATCTTGGCTGCTACTTCTAGAAGCAGCCTTACTTCTGATCTCCATTATTGCCTACATACATCTGGAGGCAGCAGCACTCTAGAAATAGTCAGGGAGAAAGTAGAGCAAGACAGACAGGAAGAAGCACATTGCATCTTAGGAATTTCATTCTGCAGTGTAGGTAGGAACAAGAGCAGAAAGAACAATGGTGGCACTAAATGCTGGAGACTATAATGGGATTCAGCTGTTTCCATTTTGGAATGCAAGAAAGTCAGGCAGAATCAAGAAAAAAATGAAACCTAGAAAATTGCACAAGATGTGAAAAAGAGATAGATACTACAAAAAACAAAAGAAAAAAAATGAAGGCATCATGAAAAGTCGAAGAAAAGCATGTCTCTGAAAAAATAATAGCACTATAAACAGAAGATAATTTAGAAATGTGTTAGGTATAGTTGCTAAAATCCAAGGTGATATGTCCTCTGCCAAAAGGAGGCAAAAGCCATTAGGGGAAAACAGGCTGAGATGCCAAAGCAACCAAAAAGTGATAGAAGAAAAGACTGCAGATAAATTGAATAGTCAGTAGTTGATTCAGAGGAACAGTAGAATGCTCAATATTTGATTCAGAAGCAATGAGAAGAAAAATTCAGCATAGAATATTAAATCAGTGACAGTGGAGTCAATTGATATGTTCTATGTGCATAGAAAAAGAAGGCGGCTCATGCCTGTAATCCCAGCATATTAGGAGGCCGAGGCAGGTGGATTACCTGAGGCCAGGAATTCAAGACCAGCCTGGACAACATGGTGAAATCCTGCCTCTAGTAAAAAATACAAAAATTAGCTGGGTGTGGTGGCAGGCACCTGTAATCCCAGCTATTCAGGAGGCTGAGGTGAGAGAATCACTCAAACTCAGCAGTTGGTTGCAGTGAGCCGAAATTGTGCTATTCCACTCCAGCCTGGCCAATAAGAGTGAAATTCCCTCTAAAAATACAAAAAAGAAAAGAAAGAGAAGAAGAAAATTTGTAAAATGATGGAGCAAGCAGCAGAGATGGGAGATACAGAAGGCTTATTCTAGCTAAGAATTGTAAGTCATTTCCACAGAAGAAACTGAAAAAATTACAATGAAGACAAAAAGCACAGACATAATCAAAAACATTTTACCAAGTTGAACAAATAAGTTTTTACAAAGGTTGAAAGGAGTTATCATCTAGCACTAACTACCCTTCATGGTTCCACTCATCAACACTCTGTGTACTTTGTTAACTCTTTTTACAATCAGTACATTTGTTGTGATCTCCAAAATTTAAAAACGCATAGGATAAACTAAAACTTGATCCTGACCAAACTGGGTTTCACTGAGTAATTTTTGATATATTTCTCTGTGTTTTCCCAGTTTTCAACAACGGGTATATATTATTCATAATCATAAAAAATTACAAGATTTGTAAATTAAAATACACTGATATAGTGTTTAACCAAACAATTAGGCACTGAAACCTAGCCTAGCTGACAAGTAATCACTATCACAATGCTATCTCAGGACACAACTCTGTCTTCCTCAGCTGTCACTCACACTCTCCACTCTTCATTCAGCTACAGTAAAGACCTAGAATGTGGGGAAAGTGTGTGCTACTTAGTCTACTCACAAGTGTTATTAAAACATAAAAGCTTTTGTGGAGCAAAAGTAACCTGTCGCCCAGGCCCTTTTGGAGCCATCCATCGTCACTGGGCTCCACGATAACTCTTGTGTCTTAATAAGGAGGATGCTACACTTCTCCTCTAACCACCACAAATGACTTGCCATTTCATTTTTTATTAATTCACAAGTAATTAGTGTATATATTACATATTTATGGGGTACAAAGTGAGGTTTTGGTATGTGTTTACATTATAGAATGATTAAGTCAAACTAATTAGCAAATATATCACTTTACATCTTATTTTCTGTGATGAAACAAAAATTCATTCTTTCAGCAACTTTGAAATATACAATCCATTATTATTTATTTTAGTCACCATTCTGTGCAATAGAATGCTAAAGCTTATTCCTCTGGTCTAACTGAAATTTTGTACCCTTTGATCAACAAATCCCCTTATTTCATCCACTCCTTCCCTTAGCCTCTTGCTAACACCATTCTACCCTCTACTTATGTGAGTTAAACTTTTTTAGATTCCATATATGAGTGGGATCATGCGTTATTTGTCTTTCTGTGCCTGAGTTATTCCACTTAGCATAAAGTCCTGCAGGTTCATCCATGTTGTCACAAATGACAGAATTTCCTGTTTTTAAGGCTGAATGGTATTCCATTGTGTATAGACCACATGGCTATATCCATCATGTAACACAGATGTCTCAGCAAAGTTTCGTCGAAGATGTTAGCTAGAAGGAAATCATGTAATGTATCTTATACATGACTGGATCAACTTTCCCACATGTGGGGGGCATTTTAGAAGTTCTAAGACTGCTTCCTGGCCATCATAAATGGCCTGCCATTTGTTTCTGACATTCGCAGCAGCGAAGAATTGTCTCAATGAGATCAGCTCATCCTTGTTTTGTGTTGTTTTAAATGCTACCTAATACAATACTAATATATTTCTAATTTTTTTTACCTCTTGAGTTTTGAATGAGGCATGGAAACTCTCTCTAATCAATTCCAAAACATTTTGTGATGAAACTCAAGACTCATTCATGTTCTGAAGTAGTCTTCTCACACTCTGCTATAAATCCACTCTGTGAAAGTTGCTAGTTGGAGAATGTTAGTAAAACCTTTGAGGAGGACTCCAGAAATCCTTGAGCTTCCTTTTCCAAGGGGATCATCTGCATCCTCAGTCAGCAAAACCTGAAACATTAATATCCAGGGATACTGACTACTGCAATTTTCAGACTCAGAAACAAGGGCCAGCTTTGAGTCTTCTCTCCTTCATTGTTTGAATTTTTTTTCTACCTTAAGGCAGTTGGGACTCAGCCATAAATTCTGATTAGCAAGACATTAAAAGTTACTATCAATGCTTAAGGGAGATTTGTTCTTCCCTTTAAAATCTTATTTTCCTCTTTGGCTTAAAAATAGAACTGGATTGGGGGGGCGGAGCAAGATGGCCAATAGGAACAGCTCCAGTCTCCAACTCCCAGCGCGAGTGACACAGAAGACCGGTGATTTCTGCATTTTCAACTGAGGTACTGGGGTCATCTCACTAGGGAGTGCCGGACAATCGGTGCTGGTCAGCTGCTGCAGCCTGACCAGCGAGAGCTGAAGCAGGGCGAGGCATTGCCTCACCTGGAAGCGAAAGGGGGAAGGGGATCCGTTTTCCTAGCCAGGGGAACTGAGACACACAACACCTGGAAAATCGGGTAACTCCCACCCCAATACTG
>NW_016807891.1:2092729-2098104 GCF_001698545.2 Rhinopithecus bieti
AAAAAAAAAAAAAAATAGAACCGAACTTTGTAAACCTGGCCTCATTTAAGGATTATGTTGAGACACATAAATTGTCAATGCCGGTAGGCTAGTCTGCATACCACAAAGATAGTACAAGTTACGTTGGTTTTTCTTTCAAAAATTTTTATTCTGATTTTGCAAGTTCTAGTGGGATTATGGAATATTCTAATTGGATATGGACACTTTTTGAGAATTAAAATGCACATGAGGTTGTTTCTTGAAGTATTCTTCATTAAACGTACAGTGCAATGTCCAAAGAAATAACCAAAACACATTCCAGGGAAAGTTTTGATAACATCAGCATTAGCCTTAAACATCATTTTTCTAAAGATAATTACTTGACCTGTCAGTGTTAGAGGACATATGTAGTTGAAAGATTGACAGATTGGCTTTGGACACCTGCATGGATATGTGTACTTAGGAAGGAGAGATGGAAACATGAACAGTATATAAACCTGTTTTCCAGGCAGAAAAAAGATCAGGTTAAAAATAAATTGGTTCTTATTAAATAGTCATGGAAGCTCAGTGACATTTTTTTTTTCTGGCAAACAAAAGCAGTGAAATGTCCAAAGGAAAAAAGTTGGAAGTCTTTAGAAAGGTGCATATTAATTTCCTCTTGAGGCATACAGTATTGTGGTCCAGAGGAAGTGAACATACTGGGGCCTTCACATTTCTGTGTGCCTTCTGACATACTTAAGGAAAAGAATTTTATTCATTGGAGGAACACCTTGGGGACTATTCTGGCTGTAAGGTTGTACCCACTGGCCTCAAGGAGCTTAAGGGTGGACACAACTGCAGGCTCCACGTGCATCTGTAAGTTCAAATAGGCCTTCCTCATTGTCCGGAACAGAGAAAACACAGCAGCAAAGTTCTAACCTATGCTATTTCCAAAGGAGTTTCTAGCAACTGAAATTCCAAAGTTGATGAAACTAACAGCAATAATAATGTAACCTTTCATTTGTTTTCTTCATTACCTTCGGCTTTTGCAGATATCAACGGGAGCCAGATTCATTGTTGACATCATTATTATAACTGTTAAGTATCCGTTTTATCGTTTTTGGGTATGTGTCTCAAGGCACTAAAATTGAGTACAAACAATACTTCAAGTGTTCACTCCTTAAAATTACTTCACATAAATAACCATTATAGTGCTGTGTCTGCTAACACGCAAATATTCTTTTGTAAAAGGGGATTTTCCCTTATTACTGTAATACCTCTTTTATTTCTGATAGACTTGGGAACAATAATCTAACACAAGCAGACATGTATGTAACTTCCAATGAGCACATTTCCTGCAAAAATGCTCCCTCTTTTTACAAAGATGAAGTCTTAGTGCATATTGTGTAATTTTTCCTTGAAGGCATAATAGCTAGGGCAAAGGTGCCATACAATAGGGAGAGAGTGGCATTCAATTCTCCTGAATTATGTTGTTATTTTTCATTTAAATTTATTTAAATGAATTGCTTGGCTCTCCTTCAAAACATGTATTTCTCCTGTTGACTTCTATGAGCAGTAAAGTCGCTCTCAGGGGCCTAAGAGTTGGAGATTTACAATGCCCTGCTGGAAGCCTAGTTTACTTTTCCACACCCCGTTTGGATATTGTCAAATATTAGTCTTGGCAGGATGGCAGGAGCTGTCAGGAACAGCTGGACAACTTGATGGCTATCCCGGGTACCTTGTCCAGTGATGGCAGAGGTGTAAACCCGCCCTCATCACTAGGGGAGAGCAGATCAGCAAATCAATCAAACCAACTTTCACAATTGTGCCAGACATGAATGATGTGGCACATTCTGGCCAATATACACTTGGTGATGATGGCCGAGGGGGCTCAGGGAGGGCAGCTCCAGAGAGTTCTGCAGGGCTCCTGTTACCAAGCGCATCAACTGCAAGAGTAATGTCCTTGGGGCTTTTTTCCTACCCAATTTATAATACAAAGTTGTCATATTAGATTATTTTTTTCTACAGTAATTCTACCAACTTTCACGTCTTGTTTTTGCTCAATAGAAACCAATTCTCATCGTGACCTAAGCCAGAGAGAATCTGGAAGCCACTATCCAATGTCTTTCAAAGTCAAAAAGAACTTAGGATTTCAACTAAAATGTGTTTCTCTGCTTCTTTATATCAGCCCAGAGAGAACTGACGCATGTGCAGAAATATGCAGCACTAACGTGCTAAAAACAAATCCAGATGTTTAAAAGATTTTTATAAAAACCAAGATGTAATGAAATGGAAACGCACACACTGTTGAAGGAAATGTAAGTTGATGTAATTATTCTAGAAGATAATTTGGCCTTTTAAGCAAAGGCTTTAAACAGATTCCATATCCTTTGATCAGAAATATTATTTTTATTTATTTTAAAATTTTAGATTTTATATCAACCCTACAGCACCTGGTATTCCCACGTGGTCTCCCATACCAAGTCTTAACCAGGTCTGACCCTCCTTAGCTTCCAAGATCAAGCACATTCAAAGTGATACGGCAGTAGACCAAAATGTTATTTTAAGAAGGTATGACAACTGCAAATTATTTTCTTTTCTTTACATACTGTCAGGTTGAATATCTTAGGACTTTTATTCCCCCTCAGGACATGAAACTCTCTTGGGGATGAATAATGACATATCAGTGCATCTCCTTAAAAAATTGAAGGCCTCCCTAAGTGCTAGTGAAAAAAATCTCAGAAAATAAGAAGGCAAAAAAAATTTCCTTTTCCTACAGCTCGAAAAAAGCTAATATTGTTCTCTGACATATTGTGGTTCAATAAACTAAGAAAAATTGAAAACACGTCTGAAAATTTGAGTTCTCATTCTCCTGCCCAATGTGAAGGCTTATGATAAAATGTGGAATGTTGTTCTGTTGCACATGTGACAATTGTCCTTGAGTGTCTTGTGAATTAGGGACACAAAGACCTCAAACATTTTTGTTGCATCCTGTGAAGCAGGACCAATAACTCTAAAGCCTGAAACTCTGTCTTACATAATATGTGTCCTGATTATAAACTGTAAATTGACACCTCTGTTTTACAAAATGGTCAAATACTTTTTGAGTTATCTCTGTGAAGCTCCAAAAGACACTTAAGGGCACGTTCTTCCTTTCCCATGTGGCTGGAGTAAAATTAACTCACAACTCTGTTGGAGTCTATGATTAAATTGAAAGTTTCAGAGTTTTTTTTTTTAATTCATATTAATAGTATCTAAGGAAATAATTGTAAAATTTTATTTAAAAATGTGTGCCCAGAATGCTTTTGGGTGTTATTATACCTTTTGACCCAAAATTTTATTTTATTTTATTTTATTTATTTATTTAATTTTTATTTTTTTTTGAGACAGAGTCTAGCTCTGTCGCCCAGGCTGGAGTGCAGTGGTGCGACCTCAGCTCACTGCAAGCTCTGCCCCCTGGGTTCACCCCATTCTCCTGCCTCAGCCTCCCAAGTAGCTGGGACTACATAAAATTTTATTTTTAAGAAGGTATGATAGCTGCAATTTTTTTCTTTTCTTTACTTATTGTAAGTTTGAAATTCTCAGGACATTTTTTTCCCCCTTAGGACATGAAACTCTCTTGGGGATAAATAATGACATGTCAGTGCATGTTCTTGAAAATCAAAGACCTCCCTAAGTGCTAGTGAAAGAAATCTCAGAAAAATAACAGGGCAAAATAGCTATGAAAATCAGCCACAATGTTGATGGCCACAGGAGGAAGGTTTGACCATTTGCCAGGTCAAATATATCATTACACGCATAGATCAGGTGATTGTGTCACACTGTCCAGTTTATTGAAAATGTGGTATATACAAGGGGAAGATAAAACAGGACACAAAACTCTAAACACAGTCAGAGCTGAAGGTTTAACAATCTATATATACACTGTGGTTGGCATTAAGTGGCAAAATTATGAGTGATTTGAGGGTTTTTAAAATAGTCATCTAATGTTTTCACTTTTCTACAGTGAATATGATTTTATAATTTAAAGATTATTAAAATATATTGAAAAAACTCAACAAAATAGTCATAAGTGTCCCAATACTTAAGCATGCCATACAAAAACACTATCTGATTTTAGCTCCATCTCCATATTTCAGAAAAGTCAGAGTCTAGATGGGAGGTTGATTTATTTGCACTGATACTGTCCTTCAAACACTGACTGACTATCCTTCTCTATCATGCTCTGCCTCTCTCTGAAGGGAGGGAACTATTGGTAAGAATTTGGATTTTTCTCTGACAGTTTTTTTTCTTCTTGTCAATATCTAAGAAATCTGCACTGAACAAAAACAAATTCTTCAAAGTGCTATTCACTTCTTTCATTGTAAAATAATCCAAAATGTATATAACTACTGAAGACTGGAAAAGTATATAGAATTTATGGACCAAACTGTGGACCCAATGAAATCCAAAAATCGGTGGTAATGTCCTAATTTTTGAGACATTTGAGCAAATCATGGAAACCATACCTAATTTCTGGAGCAATTTATTAGCCCTACCTAGAACTCCATGTAGTAGGTGAAATCCGAAACAGCTTCTTTTTGAAAAGATGGAGCTGTACACATAGAGCACCACAGCATTGAGCCAGGAATCTATTAACTTACTTCTATTAACTTGGTATCCTGTTTCATAGTTTTCATCTGGGGGCAGTTGCCTTTTCCTTAAGATCAGGTTCATTTCCAAAAGCAAAAAATCTCTGGTAAGTCTCTCACTGGTCTGCCCATGGTCCTTCAGAGCCATCATTGCTCTCTGGAAGGGAGTCCCACGGCTCCAGCTGGCAGCGTTTGGAGTCATGGGTTTTCTTGAGTGTTCCAGACCCACCTCATGAGCGCAAATGAAAGCAACTCTTTTGTCAGAGGTCCCCAGCTTTGCTGTCAACCACCGTGAAGCGTGAAAGAACTCGATGCCCCTTCCCCAGAAACATGTTGGCCTGAAACAAGAGAGGGGGCGGTAGCGGGTCCCAAGAGTAGCACGAATGGAGCAAGACAAGCAATAGAAAAGGTGCATGTTGGCCGGACGTGATGGCTCATGCCTGTAATCCCAGCACTTTGGGAGGCCAAGCAGGGTGGATCACTTGAGGTCAGGAGTTTGAAACTAGCCTCACCAAGATAGTGAAACTCCGTCTCTACTAAAAATACAAAAATCAGCCAGGCATGATGATGTGTGCCTGTAATCTCAGCTATTCAGGAGGCTGAGGCAGGAGAATTGCTTGAACCCAGGAGGTGGAGGTTGCAGTGAGCTGAGATCATTCCACTGTACTCCAGCCTGGGTGACAGAGCGAGTCTCTGTCAAAAAAAAGGAAGGAAGAAAGGAAGAAAGGAAGGAAGGAAGGGAGGGAGGGAGAGAGGGAGGGAGAGAGGAGGAAAAAAAAAAAAAAA
>NW_016807891.1:2100637-2141668 GCF_001698545.2 Rhinopithecus bieti
GGAAGGAAGGAAGGAAGGAAGGAAGGAAGGAAGGAAGGAAGGAAGGAAGGAAGGAAGGAAACAGAGCAGAGTTCATGACTGTTTCTGGATTTAGGATTAGCAGATATTGGACCTCAGCAAGGAGGCTTTCCCTTAAATATTAAAAAACATTTGCAAACTGATAGTGTTGGCATGAGTAAAACTCACATGCTCATTTGCAAATTACTGTAAAATGCTCACAACAGAATGGAGATTTGTAGCCACTCAGCAATCCTTGTCGTGTGGTGAAAGAAAGCGGAAACAGAAATATTACATCAATATTCTCACAAGTGTATAAATATGAACAAGTTTACTACGAACAGAGTCTACTATGCTGGGAAACCAATTCTTTTAAAGCATAAGGTTTATGGAGACAAACTTGGCTACGAAAGAATGTATGATTTTAGCTCAGGAACAAAGAGACGGGAGTGCCTGTCGAATTTTTGCTTGATTTTCACAATGTGTGGATCCACATCCTTTCATATCCCTGATCTGCAAAGGATGAATGGTGAGAACAAAATGACCTTCCAAACTTGTTCTTCAGATAGTCACATCCATCCAGAAACTGTAGCGAGTCCATCACTGAATCAGTTGCCCATTGCCAAAGTCTATAAGGACTTGGTGGTGTCTATAGGGACCCCCAGGAACAGGCACAGACCTGGGAAGGAGGCTTTTAGAAGTGCACAAGGGAAAGAGCAATTGTAGGGCCTATAGAATTACAAAGAGAAACAAGCAGAGCAAGAGAAACTGCTGGTGGAGCTTCATGTAAAGCCTGAATTCAGGGATTGCATCTGTGACCTGTTCTCTGTAAGTATAGTTACAATACAACTCTGACCCACAGAATGGAGGAGACATACAGAGAAAATTATTAGAAACACAAACAAACAATCAGGCAAGGGAGAGAAGAGGGAGGTCTGAGCAGATGACCCAGAGCTGCATGTGAAGAGGTCATGAGTGCTCATAACAGATGTGATCAGAGGTCATATGGTAGGCCAGAAAAGTCTCCCAAAAGATATAACCTCCTTATCCCAGAACCCTGTGAATGTCACCTCATACAGCGATAAGGGATTCTGCAGGTGTAATTAAGGATCTTGGGATGGGGAGACTGTACTGAATTATCCAAGGGACTTTCAATGCAATCCTACAGATCCTTGTAAGAGGGAGGCAGAGGGAAAATGTATACCCATGTAGAAGAGGAAGAAGCCATGTGACCACAAAAGAGAGACTGGAGTGACGTGACCATAAGTGAAGGAATGCTGGCAGCCACTGAAAGCTAATGGAGGCCAGCAGGGGATTCTTTCCTAGAGATTGCAGAGCAAGCGCAGCCTGGCCAACACCTTAGTTTTGAACCACTGATACTAATTTCAGACTTCTTGCCTCTAGAACTGTAAGAGAAGAAATCTCTGTCATTTTAAGCCACCAAGTTTGTGGCGCTTCATGACAGCAGCCACAGGAAACAAAGTCATCTTTGCAGTTGCATTTCTTAACATTTTGAGTTAGTTATAATTGCCTGCTTAAATGTGAGTTCAATAATCTGCTAATTATGTTGTCAATATTATAAAGACACACATTTTTACAAGTTTTTAAATAAGATCTCAGTGGGATATCTGGACCAGGTGAGAAGCAGCAACATCACCTAGAACTCCATCCTTGAGCTAGGACCCTATAGCAGTAGAGTTCGCTATCCTCAGAAATAAAACACACAAGGAAATACTGATGCAGCAGGTCTTTTTAAACCCTAGTGTGGGATCTCACTATCACATGCAAATGGAAGTCACTGAGGGCCGCACCGGTGGAGTGAAATGATTCTGGCTGTTGACTGCAGAAAATCTAGGAAGGGAACAGACAGAGAACAATAGTGCGGGTTGCTCCTTGCTGCAGAAAAGCATTAACAAAATGCAGGCACTCCACAGACTATTTTTCATACAGTATCCTATACAGTACTACTATTATCCCTATTTTGTACACAGGGACACAGTCTCAAAGAGGCTAAGTAACGAAACCAAGGTCACACAATAGCCCTATACTACAGTAGAAATCTAAGCTTGGTCTGACTCCAAAACCAGTGCTTTTCTCTTTGTTTTAGAAGCTCAGCCTTCCATACTCCACGTGCCTCCCAGCATTGGCATCAGTTACAATTGCTTGTTTAGTGCACGAGTTATAACAGCAAAATAGGATTGCTACACTAAAATATAACAAAGAGCAGCACAGACATTTCATAGGTACTCATTTTCTGAAATTATAATTACAGTTGTCCTTTGGCAAACATGGGGCTTCGTTAAAGGACCCCTGCCTATACCCAAAACTGTAAATACTCAAGTCCTGCCACTGGCCCTGCAGAACCCGATATAAGAAAGGTCAGTTCTCTGTATACATGGGTTTCACATCCCAGGAACACTGTATTTTCAATCTGCATTTGGTTAAAAAACCCACATAAGTGAATCCACATAGTTCAAACCTGTGTTGTTCAAGGGTCAACTGTAGTTAAGCAAAGCAAAGCAAAGAGAGCAAAAACCTACGATCCCAGAGTGTCTGCAGCAGAGTTGGTTGTCCTCAGTGGGCTCTACTCGCACGAACTTGGCCATGGAGGTGCCCTGCCTCGTCACAGTACTGGCACATTCTCTGTTCAGGTTTTTCTCAGAAGCTCGTCCACAGTGGCACTCAGTGTACGAGCACGCCTCTGTTGTTTGGAACACGTTATTTTTGAATGCTTTATTTTATTTAACCCCAATTTAAAAAATCTTTGATCTGGAAACACTGCTTCGGAACTCTTCAGAAGTGACCTCTCCGGTTGCCCAGCTCAGCGCGCAGCCCGCCTCAGCAGCTTCCCCTCTTCCCCATGATGGAATAGCCTCACCCATGAAGCTCGCCAGGTCCCGGGCTTTTGTTTGCTGCCTGGAACTTGGCTTAAAGGCCTGGGCCTTTGGAAATTTCTTTTTTTTTTTTTTTTTTTTTTTTTTTTTTTTTTTGAGACGGAGTCTTGCTTCTGCCGCCCAGGCTGGAGTGCAGTGGCCGGCTCTCAGCTCACTGCAGCTCCGCCTTCCCGGGTTGACGCCTTCTCCTGTTCAGCCTCCCGAGTGCTGGACTACAGGCGCCCGCCTTCGTCGCCCGGCTGGTTTTTTGTTATTTTTAGTAGAGACGGGGTTTCACCGTATTAGCCAGGATGGTCTCGATCTCCTGACTCGTGATCCCGCCCGTCTCGGCTCCAAGTGCTGGGATTTCAGCTTGAGCGCCCGGCCTGAAACTTTCTACTCATCCCAAATCTTTTTAACCAAACAGAATACACACCTCTCCTAACCCTCCTCCTATCAGGAATTATCTTGGCACAACTCAGGCCAATATCTGAGAGTCCTGGGACCACTCCCTTCTCTCTCGTCACCCCTCAGCCAATTCTCTCCCAACTGCTAACTCTCCCTCTCCAAGCCATTGTCTCTCTGCTGCCCTGAGGATTCACCAGGGTCAGGACAGGCTTATCTTCTGCATGGCTCCTCTCTTTGAGCAACTAAGACCTTGCTTGGGGGTCTTTGTTGGTCCCCTAACTTCCTGTAGCCTCGACCCCACCTTTCATTTAGTTCATCTTCCACGTTGGTGCCAATGTGATTTTATCAAAACAAAACCTATATAAATTCCTTCAATGAGATTTCATTGTTTCCATACAATGAGTGCATCCATGCAGCTACTGATGAAGATCTCTCCTGACCTGTCCCCAATTACCGTTCCCATCCTTGACAGTTACAGGTTGCCCTATGACACAAAACTATCTAGAGTCTCCTGGATGAGGTGTGCCCTCTCCTGCCCTCCTGTCTTAGCTCAGGACATTCCTACTTCCTTCGACTGAAGGACTCTTCCCCAGCTACTCTGCCCAATGAATCCCAATTTCCCCCAAGGCTACACTAAAGCAGCCTCTTGAGGAAGCCCTTTCCCATCTCCCCATACTGGGGGAGCTTCAATGCACTGGCCATGACCTTCATTGCAGCATCCAGATCTTGAGCTCTGATGGGTAGTTTCTTTCTCTTTCCACCACTAAGACCTGCTTAAGGACTTTTCTGTCCCAATATATCCTCATTCCTGGCCCATAATGGGCATTCAAGTTCTGTGGAATAAACAAGTGTATAGATGGTTCATATAATTATATTTATCACAGGGAAACATAATCAGTCCATGTCCTACTTATATTCAGGGAATATGAAGGAATACACCAAGTTAAAAAAAAATCAAGGTAAAGAATATCATGTGAGAAGCATGGAGGCAAGAAGAGGGAAGTGTATTGCCCCCCAAACTGGATTTATTAAAAAGGGATTCTTAGGAAGTAAAGCAAGCTTAATTATGAAGGTAGTTTCTGTCTCTAGTTAGCAACAGAAACAGCATCCTAAATTACTTTGTGTTAAATTAAGTAGACTGGTACTCTACAAGCAGCAGGTGGTCTAAGAAATGAGCAATTACAGCTCTTAAGTAGAAAAGGTGATATATTCTTGGCTCCTGTATTCTCAATTAAAATCTTCCTGCTTTTCCTCTAATTAAAAAGGGCCCAATTCTCCTCTTTATTGTGCCAGATATGCATTGATTAAAATGAATAAAATGTGTGCTATTTCTTGACTTCACTGGAGAACTGGCGTAGAGATGCCTGCATCACCTGCAAAAAGTGTGCCCCAGCCCACTCTAGAGAGAGAATGGTTGACAATGGCTCAGGAAGCATGATTATGCATTCAAACTTCTTTATACTACACTTTTTAGACTCAACGTTGACTCCATGCTTAATGAGGGACAGTTTTAAAAATCCAAGAGTTTGGTTTCCTTGTTTCAACTCTCACTTCTTAATTGAGTTCTGATTTGCAATGTCTTACTCATCCCATTAACGGGGAACCAAGACTTTCCCCACTACCTTCTTCCATTCCCTTCTAAGAACCAGCAGTTTGTTCTCATAATCTTTAAAGAAATTGGGCCTGGGACAAGCACAGGATATAGATTTACTCCCCAAGTTTTGCCTTAACACATAAGCAGCCTCTTCTCCCCCAACTCTTCCCACAGTAGATCTTGAATGAATTTACAGGCAGTCAGAATTGTTCTTCCTCCTCAGTTAGAATTAGAAGGAAGGAAAGCATTGGGCAGAAAACCAGACATGACAACCTGCCTATGACTCCGTTTCAGTGGAGTCACTAGAAGATCAATATTCTCCTCTTGGTTTTTATTTCCTGATAATCCTTTTTTTCTTTTTGCCTGGAAATGTAATGGTTACCTTCATCAGTCTAATATTACTACCACAATCACTAACTCAATTTTTGAAATGACTCCTTCATTGAAGAGCAGAATCTCTTACTTAAAGATTAATATTGGCAAGCCAATAAATAAGCAACACAATTTCTGAAATGGCCTGCCTAAGCAAAACTATTTACATTTCTGAACCATTTTTTTCATATAATGTAAACAACACTTAGACCAACATGGGACATCTCTCCTGAGGCAGCTAACTCACCAAATGTGTAAGAAATGTCCGCAAAACAAATATGGCAGACTCCTCTGCCTGCTTTCCACAAAGAAGGGAAATCAAACCCATTAACATGAGAACTCTATGTGTCTTCTTTGGAGCAGTTTTGATCAACAAATTGTTAAGACATGTGCTTCATGTGTAAAATGGTGTTAGTGCTTGGGGATTATTTAAATGACTTATTCCACATAAAACACTCATACCCATTCTTGGTACATGAGAAGCACTGTGTGACAGGTGGTAGATTATGGAAGGGTGCAAAATTTCTGCTGGAAGAAGAGACTTATTAGCAACCTGATGTACCCCAAAATATGGGGACCCATTAAGACCAGGTACAAGCCAAATTCAAAAAGAGGGGCTTTTTTTTGAAGTTCACAGAAACAAAAATATTATAATGCATCTATTCTCCTTTCCCGATTTCACACCGTCCTATGATCATGTAGCAGTAAGTGTGCTGGCAAAACTTTGTAGAGCTTCCTCCTTGCCACAGAACATTTCAGATTCAAACTACCACCTGCAGGATTGAACATATCAGTAGGGTTGGCTTTCATCTGGGCAATTGTGGAAGAATTATTGGTATTTTAAGGTAATAAACTTTAAAATAATGGAAAGTTGAAAGGGTTGATAAGGAAGTCATCTTATCCAAGTCTTTCCAGTCAAAATTGTTTTATTGTCTGCCATGAAGAACCCGTCAGGAAAAGGAGACAGACAGAAATTTCAAAACTATTCTAACTGAATTTTTTATTCTCCTTACATTTTAATGTGAGTGTTTCTTATGAGATTGAATGTTTTACTAAATACAAATGCTTTTTTTCTTATTTTGCTACATTAGGTAATTATTTTAATGTATTGCAAAATCCCGAAGTACTCAGAGATTTGAACCAATAGCTTTTCTTTTATCATAACTTTTCACTCAAAACAACTATTCTCATTCAGGCAGACATAAAAATGGGACCACTATGGTACTGGATTTCACCTTCATAAGCTTTAGCACCAATTTTCCTAGCTCTAGCCCACTATGAGAAAAAACCATCTCTCAGAATTTTGGAGGTGTACTTTCATTAATAACCTTCATAGAAATTGAGATATTTCATCTCTCATGAAGATGGAATAGATTAGTCTAAACTATAAAATAGTCCTGATGAGCCTGGAAAGCAAGTAATGAGAGTAAACCAGTCATTTTATCATGGGCTCAGTGAAATCACAGGGTCCTTATAAATGGAGAAGCTTTCCCAGTCCTGACCAGGGAGAGATGTGATATCACTGACGTCTTTGAGAGTGAAGGCAGGCACCACACACCAAGAGATGCAGGCAGCTTTGAGATGCCAGAAAGAAGGAAATTGATTCAGCCTGAGAACCTCCATAAGGGAATGCAGCCAGGCTGGAGTCTTGATTTGAGCCCAGGAGGACTGTGTTGGACTTCTGATATCCAGAACTGTAAATTAACAAATTATGTTATTTGTAGTAATTTGTAATGGCAGCAAGAGGAAACGAATGTATCAGTCAAAAAGCAGATGAGCCCAGCAAGGATGAACACAAAAAGCAGCAGCAGCCCTGGCTGCTTTTCTCACAGCAATGAGCTGAGCTGGCAGATAAGCAGCAACATCTGCATGTGTGTGTGTTTGTGTGTGTGTGCACACATGTGTGCACGTGTACACATGGATGTATTCATGCACACGTGTGTGCTACAAAACATGTCTGTGTTACACAAGGCACTGCCCTTTCTCAACATAAATAACAAAATGACTCCTGCTTCACTCCCAACCTCCAAATCTCAAACAACAAGGCCTCTTGTGGCCCATGATAACTGGGAATGTACTGGGAGGAGAATTCTGGGAAATATTTTTAGGCAAGCCACAGCAACACCTTCAAATCCACCATAGTCCACCCTTTCCCAAATTATCAGTCATACAAATCTCTCTAAACCATAACTGATTTTCAAATAAAGAAAATTAACAGCATCATGCTTTAGACGAACGTGATAAAACTATCTCATGTACAGCCCAAAACACACTAATATTTTCCCCAGAAGACCAGGTACTTATCTCATGCATGTGGATTTGCTAAGGATGCCATAGAAGCAGCAGAAGGAGGATGACAACCCTAGCTGGTATCACAGGCGGATCAGCTCAGTATGAGCGGATGGGCTCTGTATGAAGGTGTAAGCCAAGAGTAGGTGGCAGCTTGCTGCAGCCTCTCTCAAGTGTGGCCTTGAAAGACAGTGGAGGCCGGGCGCGGTGGCTCAAGCCTGTAATCCCATAATCCCAGCACTTTGGGAGGCTGAGACGGGCGGATCACGAGGTCAGGAGATCGAGACCATCCTGGCTAATACGGTGAAACCCCGTCTCTACTAAAATACGAAGAAAACTAGCCGGGCGACGAGGCGGGCGCCTGTAGTCCCAGCTACTCGGGAGGCTGAGGCAGGAGAATGGCGTAAACCCGGGAGGTGGAGCTTGCAGTGAGCTGAGATCTGGCCACTGCACTCCAGCCTGGGCGGCAGAGCGAGACTCCGTCTCAAAAAAAAAAAAAGAAAGAAAGAAAGACAGTGGAAAGGAAAAGCTTTCTAATGGGCAGGGCTTTGAGCAACACACCTAGCCATCCACTGTGTGTAGAGAAAAATGTGACCAGAGGGTATAGACGTATGGGCAGTGATGGATGGCCTGACCAACTGATCAGAAACACAGAACATAGAAGATTGGATGGTGGGCACAAGGAAGTCTGGGTAGAGGCATGTAGAAGGACATACAAGTGGGTAGACACAAAGTATGATCATCTTCATATCCCATAACAGCATCCATCATGGGAGAGACACTAAGCAGCCACATAGACAAAATGACTCAGCTAACATCAACCATTCTTTGTCTTTGGCCAAAATCATAACAGATTCCTTCAGACTCTGAGCCTCTTAAGGTTAAAGACTGTGTCATATTGATTGATCTTTGCATGCCAGGTGCTTTCCATCAGCTCTGGCACATGTAGGCACTCACCAATGTTCATAGAAAGAATGAATGGCTTCTACTTCATCCTCCTCCTTTGGTTTGTTTGTCTTTGTTTTCCATTTTCTTCTGCCCTCTGCTTGGAAACAAGAGAAAAAAAAAACTAATGCATTGAAAATAACTGTGCAGTGTACAAATCATTTTCACATCCAAGGACAAGGGGGATTTGTCTCCCAGAAAGTATAACAAGACAAGCTTGGTTGTGCTTTTTATTACTTCCGTGCCTAGACCTTGAGTTCAGAGAAATGAGTGCCTGGCATGCTTGGTGACAATAAGATAACTAAATACCAAATTTTTCCACACACCATAAACCATGCTCAGGGACTCCAAGATACTGAAAATGTGGAATAATAAACTCATATTTATGTTTTAGTTAGAAGAAAACCTTACTCTTTTTTTTTAGGTAATAATTACATCAACCAAGTTTGACAGCCTAAGGCTGTTTTTCTCTTTCCCAGACAAGGTCTTTCTTACAGTAAGATATAAATAATGGCACAACATTTTTAGACTCAGTAAGCCCACACATACTGTAAATTTATAGTTGTCTTCCATCTGTGAGGACAATAAGAGCATCTTGATAAAAAAGAAAAAAACTTGAATTTTTTCAACTCTATAAACCCACTCCTTCATTAAAATAAAAGGTAAATCCTTTCAGCCCAAATGTTGTTAATTTTACCTTGAAAATTGTATAAAATACATTTGAAATTTAGTTTACATTTTAATTCAAGAGACAAAAAAATTTAATCATAATATATGGTAGTAGCATGGATAATAAAATTAGCTGTTCCTACATGTTTTGTGGTTTGAAAACAGGAGTCTTCAGGTATCAGGAGTTTGGACGATGTGCAGATTTTGAGCAGCTCTCAATTGGCACTTGCAATGAATGCCTTGTCTTGTGTGTCCATGTTACATTTTCTGTCTAGAGTTGGCCAAATACAGCCCAGACTCAACTATGAATTCCCCACAGTATTCAGCCCACTGCCCTAAGCAGGCAACAATACTTGTTCCATGAACAAATGGATTCTAAAGGCCATTTGCAACATTCCAATTTTTATGTAAGTTGAGAGAACTGAATCTACAGCCTTCTTGAGTTTTTCAGAAACCAATTTTAATTTAGGAAATCATTCTACTGGCCGGGCACAATGGCTCACGTCTGTAATCCCAGCACTTTGGGAGGCTGAGGTGGGCGGATCACAAGGTCAGGAGATCGAGACCATCCTGGCTAACATGGTAAAACCCCGTCTCTACTAAAAATACAAAAAAAATTTAGCTGGGCATGGTGGCAGGTGCCTGTAGTCCCAGCTACTCGGGAGGCTGAGGCAGGAGAATGGCGTGAACCCAAGAGGCAGAGCTTGCAGTGAGCCAAGATCACACCACTGCACTCCAGCCTGGGTGACAGAGAGAGACTCCATCTCAAAAAAAAAAAAAAATCATTCTACTATAAAGACACATGCACACGTCTGTTTATTGCAGCACTGTTTACAATAGCAAAGACTTGGAACCAACCCAAATACCCATCAATTGTAGACTAGATAAAGAAAATGTGGCACATATATGCCATGGAATACTATGCAGCCATAAAAAAGAATGAGTTCATGTTCTCTGCAGGCACATGGATGAAGCTGGAAGCCATCATTCTCAGCAAACTAACAAAGGAACAGAGAACCAAACACTGCATGTTCTCACTCATGTGTGTGAGGTGAACAATGAGAACACATGGACACAGGAAGGGGAACATCACACACAGGGGCCTGTCAGGGGGTGGGAGACAATAGGAGGGAGAGCATTAGGACAAATACCTAATGCATGCAGGGCTTAAAACCTAGATGATGGGTTGACAGGTGCAGCAAACCACCATGGCACATGTATACTTATATAACAAATCTGCATGTTCAGCACATGTATCTCAGAACTTAAAATAAAATAGATAATAAAATAAAATCATAAAATAAAATAAAAAGAAAATCGAAGTTATTGAGAACAGATGACAAGTTCATCAGCCACATTTTCATCTACATAGCGTATTGCAATGATGTTCCACATCACATAGACACATGATTTTCCAAGGGTTGCTTTTTGAGCTAGGGTATCATTATTCCGAAAATTGCTGCAAGATGGGAAGACAGAGGTTAAGCCAGTGAAATGGCCCTGACTCCCAAAGTCACAAGGCTGGTAAATAGCAGAGTGGAAATTCAAGCTATCACCTGCGTAATTCTTGGGACTACACTCTCACATGCTCCGGAGACACAATTCTAACACTAAGCTGTCTGATTTCTAAGAAGAGAATGGGAGAGGAGCAAACTCCACCATGGCCCCTGGAGGTGGCCAGTGGTGTGGCAGTTACAGTCTTCATCCTTGAACACTTCTTCCTGGAGGCCAAACTCAGGACTTCCTGTTGTCCTATTTACTTAGAAATGCTTATTTTCTTATTAGTAGTAAAGTTAGACATCTCATGATATGTTGATTGGACATTTCATGATATGTTTAACATCTGTCATCTTTATCTTTCTTGTTTATAACCATTATCCATTTTTCTGTTAGGTCTTTGTTCTCCTCCTCCTTGTTGGATCTTCATAGTGTTCAGTTTAATTCCATCTGTTACACATCATAAACACACTCTCCTGGTCTGATACTTGCTGTTAATTCTGCCTATGCTGTATTTTACTCCAACTCTTTCTTTTTGATGCAATGAAATGGATTGTTTGTATTATATTATTTCTTTTGGATTTCACTTTTCAGAGAAAAACATAAGGTCTTAAACTCTTGCATTGAACAAAGATGAAAAATTCAATGCCTCACTTGCCTTTCACTAAGCAAAAATGCAAATTATTGAATAAGTTATTTATTGCAGTGTATCTCTCCCTTTAGACAGAGTAATGTTTGCTTTATATAATGGGAGCTCCAGTGTTGGGTGCCTAAATATTTATAATTGTTATATCCTCTTGCTGAATTGATCCCTTTTTCATTATATAGTGACCTGCTTTGTCTCCTTTTACAGTCTTAGGTTGGTAGTCTCTTTGATCTGATATAAATATAACCATGCCTGCTCTTTTTTGGTTTCCAGTTGCAGGGAATATCTTTTTTTACCCCTTCACTTTCAGTCTATATGCGTCTTTGTAGATGAAGTGGGTTTCTTTTAAGCAGCAAATAGTTGAGTCCTGTTTCTTCATCCATTCAGCCACTCTATGCCTTATAATTAGAGAATTGAATCTACTTGTATTCAGTATTATTATTGATAAATAAGGACTTACTACTGCCATTTTGTCATTAGCTTTCTCATTTTTTTTGTAACTCATCTCTTCCTTTCGTTCTAACTGTCTTCTTTCGTGGTTAAGTGGTTTTCTCTGGGACTATGTTTTAATTTTTTGCTTTTATTTTAGTGAATCTATTATAGGTTTTGTGTTGTGGTTACCAAGAGGCTTACAAAAAAATCTTATAAATATAACAAGTTATTTTAAAGAGAAGACAACTTATCTTAAATTACAAAGAATAGAAACAAAGGAAAATGGAAAAAGTTCTACACTTTAACTCCATCCCCCCATATTTTGACTTTTAATTGTCTCAATTTACATGTTTTTATATAATCTATCTCTCCCCAGATTGCTGTAGCTATTATGGTTTTTGATAAATTTGTCTTTTGGATTTAATGCTAGACTTATGGGTAGATTGTACACTACAATTACAGCAATACAGTATTCTGGGCTTGTCCATGCACTTAATTTTACCAGTGGGATTTGTGAAATGAAAATAAATCTTGGGGTCCCAAAATCACTCAGCTAAAGGAAAAAGTCAAGCTGGGAACTGCATAAAAAAGACCCATCTCCCATTCTATTCAGTCATCCCTCTGCTCACTGAGATAAATGCATATTTGATTGTCTCCTTTGGAAAAGCTAATCAGAAACTCAAAAGAATGCAACTGTTGGTCTCTCACCTGTAACCTGGAAGCCCCCTTTCTGCTTTGAGTTGTCCTGCCTTTCTGGACAGAACCAAGATACATATTACATATATTGATTGACATCTCATGTCTCCCTAAAACATATAAAATTAAACTGTGCCCCAACCACCTTGGGCACATGTTGCCAGGACCTCATGAGGCTGTGTTACAGATGTGTATCCTTGGCAAAATAAGCTTTCTAGGTTAACTGAGACCAGTTTCAGATATTTGGGGTTCACATTTCGATAACCACAGAGGGATTCTGAGTGGAGATGCCCCTGACCTTTGACAAATCTCTTATAGCTTGGCACCAGCTTGAGGTATCTTTATGGCTCAAATCAACAGGAAAATTTGTTGTGGCCTGGAAGCACCCCCTCCAAAGATTCCCTGATCTCCTAAAATGTGGTTGAGATCTAAAGTTTACTTTGCTGTACAACTCCTTTTTATTGGAGTTTAACTTGCTTCCAACACAAAGAAGGCAAGTTTTCCTGCTTCTCCGATGATGGAAGACAGTTAACTCCTTTCTGGAGTTTAACTTGCTTCCAACACAAAGAAGGCAAGTTTCCCTGTTTCTCCGATGATGGAAGACAGTTAACTCCTTTCTGGAGTTTGCACTTGCTTCCAACAGGGAAGAAGAGTTTGAGTTTTTTCCTGCTTCTAGGATGTAGCAAGCAGTCTTCAGCCTGAGGCCCAATCCTAGGTAAGTAACTGAATTAGCATCTGTCTTGGCTAAAGTTAAGATTAACAACCAGCTGGTCTTAATTTCTCCTTACTATTAGAGTGCTCAATAATCACATAAGTTGTGTGATCATTTGTTTGTTTTGCTTAACTGTTTTTTGGTTGTTGTTTGTTTGTTTTTGTTGTTGCTTCAGTCTTTTTCCACTGGGTTTGACCAACTCTATCCGACTTGACCAAATCCAAAGGAAAGTTCCAAATTATGAGGAACAAGGCCTCTGAAGTGGCTAAATTCCCAAATACCCACATACAAAAAAGGTGGCGTGATGGGGGAAGAAACAAGGCTAACAAATGAAAAACAAACAAACAAAAAAAAAACAAGGAAAGATTTTTTATTTTACTACTAAAGGGTTTTATTTACATAACAAGGCAAACTTTTTGCAAGCCCGGACAAACTGAAAGAGCAATGGCTGTCACCCCACGCTGCCGTTCCATAGCTAACGTTCGGCCTTCTTTTTTCACCACGACAGCCAGGGTTTGGTTCCTAAATCAAGCCCTTTCTGGTTTGACACATGCTACTTCTAAAATAGCAGCTATTTGTCCCAGCCAAAATATGGTAATGAAATTTAAGACAATTGTTTTTAAGGAGCTCTATGGTTAAAAGTCAGCTTCATTAAAAGCTAACATCCAAGATGTGTGTGTGTATGTATATGTGTGTGTATGTATGTGTGTGTGTATGTATGTGTGTATGTATGTGTGTGTGTATGTATGTGTGTGTGTTTTAAAGGCTTTCATGTTTTTGTTTTTTCTCTCCTAAGACCTTGTCCTGTTTTTTTTTTTTTCTTTGAGCAAAAGTTTTTTTTCTTCTAAGTTGACTGAATTCTGTTTTCTTCATTTACTTCTGCTGTCTCTTCTTTCTCTTGCACCCTCTGCTGCATGAGGAAACTAAAATAGTTTATAATAGCCTGGGATTCCTCCCTGGGGTTACTTGATAGCCTGGGGTTCTGGAGAAGATTGCAGTCTCCCTTTGGGGGAGAAACCTCTGGGTTTTTTTTTTTATGGAACCCCAAGAACATAAATAGACAAGTTCCTCTCAACTCTTAAACTGATTGCTTTTGTATCGTATTACCTGATTTTTTTACTAGAATAATGATTGCAGCAGAAGCTACTCTTACGTTTTTAAGGAAGAATATAGACACTTAGAAGTGTCTTTGTTTAAAAAAAAAAAAAGTTTTTAAGTGCAGTATAAAAGCATCACATGGTCTAGTCTCATAATAATTCTCCCTTTTTGGAGACCCAGGATTCAGTGTGGGTTCTGCCCAGAGCTCAGAGTTCCAGGTAAAAGACAGGTAGTCCTTATCTAAATAAAACTGGTTTCCTTATACAATCCAGTGATTTCTATAGTTTTATGTTTAATTTGGCATCCATTTTTAAAACTCCGTTTAGCACAAGGAGACTTTTTCTCTCTCTACCTTGAGATGTAAATTTTCCAATCTGATTTTTCATCTAAGAGTTATTTCCTTATATGCAGATTTAAGGCTATTTAGCTGACAACTGCCAGGGTAATGAAATAGGTTATCAAGAGTTTGCAAGTCTAAGAAAGGAAAAAATGAAAGAGAAGTTCTTAGGAATCTGTAAGATGTTCTTCTATCAATATGCCTAATACGTTTATGTATTTATATGTTGTGTACACAATGTTTTACTATTAAAATATATAAAAGAGCTCTAATGAATGAGCTTAAAGAAAATTAAAGTGTCTAAATAAAATACTTTATCAGAAAAAAGAACTAGTCAAATGCTTTTCAAGTTTATATGACTTAAGTAAAATCTTTAATAAATAAAACTCTTTAATAAATGTTCTTTAATAAAATTATTGGTAAATATTAGAAATGTCATAAGAATTGTCAGCATACATTTTGTTTGCATTTATTAATCAAGCAGCTTCATACTTATCCCTGCCAAATACTATAAGGTGTCAAAATTTGGCATAGGGGTTACGAAACTATAAACCCAGCCCAAAACATAATGATCTTTTTGCTTGTGTGATTTTCAATAAATAAGACATTGATGAAAATAGCAATCTCCTTAGCATGTACTGATATAATAAATAGGAAAATAAATATAATTTGTGGGAGTCCTACTATGTGCATGCCCAATGCTGGGCATTTTCAGTGTGATTTAATCTTCACAAAACAAATGTAAAGGCAGCTGTATTGATTTCCATTTTTAAAAAATAGAAAATGATACTTAGAAAGTAACTTAAATTTTCCAAGACCCAACTAAACCAAGACAGCTATTATGTGACAAGGTAACAATCCAGCCAGTACTGTCTCTATAAATGGTTACAGTGATGACAAAGAGAACTCATATGTGTAGGACTATAATCTCAGAGTATTAAAAAAAATTTATTGTTGCTACACAGAGGAAAAAAATGACATAAGTGCATTCTCATTAATAATTTACAATGGCAGCTAAACTCCAGAAAAATAAAGGATTATCAAGTAAAACCACTGTTTATTTATCAGAGGTTAAAAATGGGAGTAGTAATAGTAGTTAGCTCATGGGATTAAACTAGATAAAGGACTGTGGTTAGCATAGTGCTTTAAACAGAGCAAGCACCTTAACTATTAGCTATAAAGATTATGGAGAGGAAGAGGAAGGGAAGACAGAAAAATAGATCCAGAGAAGGATACATGAAGAGAAAAGGGAAAATTGATAAATCAAGAAACTTTGAAGTCATATGATTTTGAGTTGCTCTTCTTAAAATTAAATTTAGCTACATGTCCTTGATCCTCAAAACAACCCTAAGCTAACTAACACAGATGGTTTTTCCATTTTATGGATAAATGTAGATTTTCAAAGAAGTTAATTAACTGGTGTGTACTCATAGTGGTATTAAAATGCAGACTTTGTTACATTGTCATCAGCAACAAAAATTTTCCCATTGGGAAGGAATCATTTCATTAGAAGCCCAAACCTTGGCATCACACGATATACCCATGTATCTTCTTAACCTAAAATTAAAAATATAATGAAATATAAGAAAAAAATGTGTTTTTAATTCTGGGATACATGTGCAGGATGTGCAGGTTTCTTACATAAGTAAACATGTGCCATAGTGGTTTGCTGCACGTATCAACCCATCACCTAGGCATTAAGCCCAGCATGCCTTAGCTATTTTTCCTAATGCTCTCCCTCCCCTCTCCATCCCCTGACAGGCCCCAGTATATTATTTTACAAAATACAGTAGTTATTTCCATCTCCCAATGGTAATATAACTGCCAGTTGCTGATTAAGTTTACTGCTTAAGTTACATGCAATGGTTCCTCTGACGTCTGCAGCCATTCATTCATCTGTTCAATGACTATTCAATTAAACTTTCTAAGGGCCAGGTCCTGGGCTTGACACAACGGGCATGGTGGCAAATGCAACAGACACAGACTCTGCCCTCATGAATCTTACAACACTGAAGCAGCAACAGGCATAAACCAAGTAATGATCAGAGTGATGAGTGGACTTTGAACAGGTGCAAAACTACCCCAACCTGTGAAGGAAAGAAACCCTTTCCTGAGAAAGCCATATTTGATCAACCAGGTGAAGAAGCAGTTATTTCAGTGTTTGGGGGAAAGGTGGGATCAAGAAAGAGGGAGACAAAGAGAGAAAATATGATACACAGTAGTATCTGCTAATGTAATCCTTGAGGTGATTATATGCCTCAATCTATTTGATTTAACAAATGGAATTTGAACGAAAATAACATAATTTACTGTTGGATAGAAATTTCTGGAGCCAGTGCAAAGTGTAATATGCTCTTCTTTCCTTGTTCCTGTGATCATACAAGCACATGTTCAGATGGAATCTGTCAATCTGAGTACCTGAGTGTCTGATACAAAGAGTACTGTTGCTGACCATAATGCATACAAATGAGAAATGTCTTTGGGCCAAGCATGGTGGCTCACACCTGTAATCCCAGCACTTTGGGAGGCCGAGGCAAGCAGATCACCTGAGGTCAGGAGGTTGAGACTAGCCTGGCCAACATGGTGAAACCCCATCTCTACAAAAAATACAAAAATTAGCCAGGCGTGGTGGTGGGCACCTGTAACCCCAGCTACTCGGGAGGCTGAGAGAGGAGAATCGCTTAAACTCAGCAGGTGGAAACTGCAGTGGTAGTCAGCTGACATTGCGTGACTGCACTCCAGCCTAGGTGACAAAGCAAGACTCTGCCAAAAAAAAAAAAAAAAAAAAAAAAAAAAAAACAGAGAGAGAGAGAGAGAAATGTGTTCAAAGCAGCAAGAATAAATGAAGGGTTACAAAGCCATTATAATAGTCTTGGTTAGACATGCTGGTGGCTTAGCCAAAGACAAGAGTAATAGGGATAGGAAGAAATTGATACATATGAGAGATATGTAGAAGTAATCAGTAAGGTCTGCAGAGGTGATTGACAACATGGAACTAACCATTGGGAGGAAATAAGAACAATTTAAAAGCATCACCTGTTAGTGGCAATAATGTGTACCTGATAATAAGAAGCTCTGTACAAAAGTGCTAATCATGAACTTCCAATTGTTTTAACAGAAAAATTATGATGCACTATACCTTAACCAAAATCTTTGACCAATTCCCAAAAGCGTGCATATGACACAGTATAGCAGATAGACATAAACTGCACCTCTCCTATGACTGAACAATTATTATTGTGAACAGCAGTTGCTTTTAATTTAGTAATATGACCTCTCTCATGGCCAACTACACAGCAAATATATGACATTTTTGACAAGTGATTTGCCTTTCAAAAAGATCACATGCACACCTGTCTTAAGTTCTGCCAATTGATTATATATAACAGATTTATTGAGATATAATTTGCATACCATACAATCTACCACTTAAGTGTTCAACTCAGTGATTCTTAATACATTCACAATATTGTATGACCATCACTATAATCAATTTTATAAAACTTTTGTCACCCCTCCAAACAATCCTGTACCAATTAGCAGTCACTCCCCACTTCTCCTCAACACCCTTCAGCCTTAGGCAACGACTAATCTATTTTATGTCTTTATGTATTGCCTATTATGGACATTTTATAGAAATGTAATAATACAATATGTGGGCTTTTATGACTGGCTTCTTTTACCAAGCATAATGATTTCAAGGTTCATCCATGTTGTAGCAAGCATCAGTACCTCAATCTTTTTTCTTGCTGAATATTCCATGGTATAGATATACTACATTTTGTTTATCCATACACCATTTGGTGGGTATTTGTTTCTACTTTTAAGTCTTTTATGAATAATTTTTCTATGAACATTTGTGTATACATTTTACATGGCCATATGTTTTATTTTCTTGGATATGTATCTAGTAATGAAATTGCTGGGTATATCACCACACTAGTTACCACATAGGCAACTCCGTATTTAATCTCTTGAGGAAATGTCAGACTGTTTTCTAATGCAGCTGCACTATTTTACCTTTCTATCAGCAGCTTATGATAGAAACATCCCACTGTTGCTATTATAGCTTTCCATTTATTATAGAGATTCTGGTAGGTATGTAGTGATATCACATAGAGTTGATTTGCTTTTCCCAGGTTGCTAATAATATTGAGTTTATTTTTATGCTTTTAAGGGTCATTTGTAATATCTAATTTGGAGAAATGTCTGTTCAGGTGCTTTGCCCATTTTTAAATTGAGTTATTTGTCTTTTATTATTGAACAGTAATAATAGGTATTTATCTCTCCTAGATACAAGAAGATTTACTCCTACGTTTTAAAGTTGTCTGGTTCTGGTTCTAGCTCTTATATTTAGGTTTATGACCCAATTTCAGTTAATCTTTCTATGTAATATAAAGTTGCTGTCCAACCTTATTATTTTGCATGTGAATATTCAGTTGTTCCAGTAGCATTTGTTGAAAAGACTATTCTTTCCACATTCAAAGGTATTGGTACTCTTATAAAAACAGAAAATTAAATCACGGATTTGTTTATGGACTCTCAATTCTATTCAACTGTCCTATATGTCAGTATGTCAATTTTATACAAGTAGCACACTGTCCTGATTACTGTAGCTTTGTAGTAAGTTTTGAAATCAAGAAGCATGAAGCTTTCTCATTTGTTCTCAAATTTCAAGTTTGTTTAGGCTATTCTGGGTTTCTTGAATTTTCAAATAAATTTTACATCAATCTTCTGATTTTTGCAAAGAAGAAAGCTGAAATTCAGCTAGGAATTGTGTTGAATCTGTAGATTAGTTTCAGGTGTATCATTACCCAATCCATATATATGAGCTATATTTTTATTTACATAGGATTTTAAAATTTTCATTCAACAATGCTTTGTAGTTTTCAGAGTACAAGTCTTATACTCCCTTTTTTCATGTTTGTTTTAAAGTATTTTATTATTGTTGTTGCTATTGTGAGATTTTCTTAATTTAATTTTTGAATTTTTTATTGTTAGTGAATAAAAATGTGATTGATTTTACATATTTATCTTGTGTCCTGCAATCCTGCAAGACTCATTCATTAGTTATAATAACATTTAGTGGATTCCTTAGGATTTTCTATATGCAAGACCACGTAATCTCTAAGTAGATAGTTTTAGTTCTTTCTTTAATTCCAAGTACCTTTTATTTATTTTTCTTTCTTTTTTACTTTTTGCCTAATTGCTGTGGCTTGAACTTCCACTATAATGTTGACTAGAAGTACTGAGAGCAGAGATCTTTACCTTGTTCATGATTATAGGTGATATTTTTCAGTCTTTCACCATTAAGTATGACGTTAGCTGTGAAATTTCATAGATGCTCTTTATCATATTGAAGAAATTTTCTTCTGTATCTAGCTAGTTGAGTGGTTTTATTATGGAGAAGTGTTGATGTTTCTAACACTTTTTCTGTGTCTACTGAGATCACCATGTTTTATTTTTAATTCTATTGATATGATGTATTATATTAATTGATTTTCAGATATTAAACCAAACTTACATTCCTGGCATTAATTTTATTTGGTCATAATGCATTTTGTAAATGTTTTGCTGCATTCAGCTTGTTGAATTTCATTTTGTTGAAGATTTTAATATCTACATTTGTAAGAAATATTGGTCTGTGGTTTTCTTTTCATATGATGACTTTGGTTCTGATGTCAAGGTAATTTTGGTCTCATGAAATAAGCTGGGAAATTTTTCAGCCACTTCAACTTTGTGGAAGATTTTATGAAGAATTGGTGGTATTGTTTAAATATATTTTGATATTATATGTTGAATTCACCAGTAAAGCCACCTAAGCCTGAACATTTCTTTGTGGGGAAATTTAAATTAAATTTAAATTTAATTTCATTACTTTTACAGGCCTATTCAGATTATTAATTCTTTCTTTATACTAGCAATAAGCAGAACTAAATGGTATACATAGCCAGAGATAAGTATACACTATCTTAGATGCAAATCTTTGAATTAAAACAAAATGCTTCATATATACTCCCAAATTCTTGTTCCTAAATAGCCTAAATTCTCCCAAGAAATAAATATTTCAATTTGTTATTTCAAACAAGAAGAAAAATATGGAGAAGAAAGAGAACAAGTGAATATATTATTTATCACTATGAAATTTGAGATTTTGCTATATAACATAACCTATCTTCTCAAAGGTCAAAATCTAAATTGGCCTAATGACTAAATAAACGATTTCGTTAGAGTCAGAAAAATGTTCTCCACTTATTATTATCAAGTAATGTTGGTTTAAATTAGGCATGAAGTAAAATTCAATAGCTCCATGTTCTTTATCTCACATTTGGATTTCAAGTTGGGAGGAAATATGAAATATCACCTGTATTCCAAAACCCCTCATGTCACATATTCAGTTTTTCTCACCTTTTCTTATTGGCAGAGCTATGCTGAGAACTAAGTGCACTACACAAATGAGTAATTTTATCCTCTTCAAGCTAATATTTTAAAGACAAACAAAAGTGTTGTGAATGAAACCATAAAACATAGGGAAAAGGCTTCTTGACATTTATTAGGGCAATGGATTTTTTTTGGATATTACAGCAAAAGTACAGGCAACAAAAGCAAAAATATACAAGTTAGACTGCATCAAACTGAAAAACTTCTGCACAGCAAAGGAAACAATCAAGAGAATGAAAAGGCAACCTACGAAGTGGGAGAAAATATTAACAAACCATATATCTCATAAATTGTTAATATTCAAAATATGTAAGGAACTCAACAGCCAAAATAAATAGCAAATAAATAAATAACCTGATTTTAAAAATGGGCTAAAGATCTGCATAAACATTTTCCCAACATTTTCCCAAAGATAGACAAATGGCCAATGAGTATATTAAAAGGTGCTAATCATCAGGAAAATGCAAATTAAAACCACACTGAGACATCAGCTGACACTTGTCAGAATGGCTATTATCAAAATGACAAAATGTAACAAGCATTGGCAAAGATATGAAGAAAGAGGATACTTGTACACTGTTGGTGGGAATGTAAATTGGTATAACCATTATGGGAAATATTATGGAGCTTCCTCAAAAAATTAAAAATAGAGCTAACATATGATCCAGTAATCCCACTTCTGGTATGCATCCAAGGGAAATGAAATCAATATGTCAAAGAGATGTCTGCACTCCCATGTTCATTATAGCACCATTCACAATAGCCAAGTTATAGAAACAACCTAAGGGTCCATCAATGAATGAATGAATGAAGAAAATACGGTATATACATATAATGGAATACTATTCAGCCTCAAAAAAGAAAATCCTGCCATTTGCAACAACATGGATGAAACTGGAGGACATTACTCTAAATGAAATAAGCCAGGTACAGAAAGGCAAGTATCACATGATCTCACTTACATGTGTAATCTAAAAAAGTCCAACTCACAAAAGCAAAGAGCAGAATGGTGGTTTCCAGGGGACAGGGGCATTGAGGAAATGAGCAGATGTTGGCCAAAGAGTACAAAGGTTTAGGTACAAGAAATGAATAAGCTCTGGAAATCTACCATACAGCATTGTAACTATAGGTAACAATACTGTATTGCAGTCATGAAATTTGCTAAAATAATGCCCTTAAGCAATCTCAACACACAAAAAACTTGTAACTATGTTAAGTAATAGATATTTTAATTAGTTTGATTGTGGTGATCCTTTCACAATATACATCAAAACATCATGTTTCATGCTGACATAGAAGGGGGACAGGGAAGTGCTGGCTAGAGAAATCCAGGTCCCTGGCTAGGGCTCCACCCACAGGCCTGTGCCCATAGACCTAGGTGAGGAGAGGCACTCCTGACTTCATGCCCAAATGTTGCATTTCCCAAGATCACTCTGTCCCACACACCCCCATCCTGTGTCTATAAAAATCTCAAAACCCTAGCAGGCAGACACACAGGTGGCTGGACACTGAGAGGAGCAAATTAGCAGAGGAACACAGAGGCAGCTGAACATTGAGAGGAATGTACTGGTGTAGGAGCACACCAGCATGCCGGTAGGCCATCAACCAGTGGAAAGATGCAGAGTTTGGCTTGGGTGGTTGGAGAAGAGTCAGGCCGCCAAGCAGCCTCACTCCTGGAGAAAACCTTCTCCCTTCTGGCTCTGCTGTCTGCTGAGAGCTACTTCCACTCAATAAAACTTTACACTCATTCTCCTAGCCCACATTTCATCCAATTCTTATGGTACACCAAGGCAATAACTGCGGGACACAGAAAGCCCTCCAACCTTGTGATAAGGCAGGGGTCTAATTGAGCTGATTATCACAAGTTACCTATGGATGGCTAAACTAAAAGAGCACCCTGTAACACACACCCACTGGGGTTTCAGCTACCAACATTCATCCCTAGACACTGCTGTGGGGTCAGAGCCCCACAGCCTGCCCGTCTGCATGCTCCCCTCGAGGTTTGAACAGCATGGCACGTAAGAAGAAGCAAGCCACGCCCCCGTCACACACCCTGTGAGGGAGACAAGGACATTTTATCATTTTACTGGGGCTCGTCCAGGATCTCAGATGGTGAGTGTGAGCAAATGTGAAACTGTCAGGTCTGCCTCTTTTCCAAAACGCTGCCACCTTCTCTCTTTCCTGTGAGTAAGAGGTTCTGTTTCCCATCATGGAGTTTTAAACCACCCTAACCAGGATGGTCAAAATCCCCAGACTTTGTCTCTTTTCTCCCTCACATGGTTTGAAATGGCTCTTATCTCTTCCTTTATGATGTTAAGAGTTTTGCTACAGGCTATGGCAATGTTACTAACTAAAATAAGCATTTGGATCAGCTGCCAAAGGTGCAAATCAGATGAACTGTTCTTAGAGGTATGGTCTATGACTCCACCACCATAGCTGCAGGCATGCATGGCTCAGGGCACCTCCCATTACCCTTTCCCCTCCCAGCTCAGGTGCCTGGGCATGCCTGCAGCAGGCAAAGGCAGAGCCCAACAGCCATGATGTAGGAAGGAGAAAGCTGCGGTGGTAACTGTGACCTCACAGGTCTAACAGACGGTTGCTTCTCACCTGCTGTGCCAGTGGAATCTTTCCTCCCCTGGCCAAGGAATTCAACCTGGTCTGAACTGGGGGAAAGTCATAAAGGTTAGAAATGCCAAGTTGCACTAAGCAAGGGGTTCCTCCCTCTGAATATCTCCCTTTTGCCACTTAAATAATTTTCTCTTTTTTCCTTTTCTAAGTGAGAAGACCCCACCCCACTCTGTTTCTGATAGAGAAGTTAACAGAGGAGCAGCCCCTGCTGGCTGAGAACTGCAAATTTGGCAGGGCTTATTTGAGACACTAAATGGATACAAACAGCCTCTGAAATACATTTTCAGTCCCAAACTTGATTACAAGCTTAAGGCTGATTCCCTAGAAAGAAAAAAACCAGGTCTGAGGGATCCAAAGCCAGGCAACAGGCACAATGTAAAAGGGCAGGACCAGTTCCTGCTGACTGAACCCCACCCCATGGAAGGAAGCCATGCTTCATGGCATAAACAGGCCCAGGGAACTCAAAGGCTGTCAACAGCAAGGAGAAAGGGAGGCATAGGTGAGGGCAGTTAATTCCTATTTCCAGATTTTCCCTGCTTCATGGATACATGCTGCATTGGTACCTATGGCCAGCGCCTGCAAAGGTCACTGGGGCTCAGGGATAAGAAGTGGAGAGTGAAGGGAGGATGCTCATTTTCTCTCTCCATCACACCCTGAATTTTCACTGAAAGAAGGGAATAAGGGATGCCCCGATTTCCTCTTTCAGAATAGGCAAGCAGTTCCCTTCACCGCCCCCAGCTTATACTCCTCTGAAGTGTATCCTGAACCATTGGGACTGCTTTGACCCTCAGAATCTGGAGTAAAAATCATCTCCTAGTCCTCTGCACAAAGGCTTGGCCAAATTATGATTTATGGGAAGGACTGGCTTGGCTTCAGGAAGAGACCATTCATCTCAATAGCATCAGCAATTGGAACTTTTCTGTAGACGGGAGGAGAGATGGTCTGAGGCCCCATATGTGCAGGCTTTCTATACCTTGCAAGACAATCCAGACCTTTGCTGACAGTGCAGGATTGATCCAGCCCCCCTGTTTGCAGTCTCAGGAACGCTGCAAGGGGCAAGCCCAGGGAATTAAAGAAACAAGTCCCAGAGGAACTCCCAGCAGAGGAGCCAGTTCCTTCAAGCTCTGTTCCTCTGGGCCCACCCTAACCTCCCTATTCAGCTTCAGTCTCTCACTTGCCACGTCCTAGAAATCCTCACCCTAAACAAGGCCCAGTCTCACTCTTGCCCCTCCAACAAATGCCCAGTGAATCTGGGCCCAGTAAAGTCCAAGTTCTCCTTTCCCTACAGAACTTAAAGCAGTTTAAGGGGGATCTTGGCACATTTTCAGATGACCCTGATAGATATATAGAGGCTTTTCAAAATTTCACTCAAACATTTGAACTCTCCTGGAGAGACGTTATGTTACTTTTGAATAGGGCACTTGAGAAACAGGCCACTGCAAGCAGCAGAGAGATTTGGGGATGAGCTTTGTATCACATATAGCATCAGGGAAGGGGGTGAACTTTATCCAACTGGGAGAGAAGCAGTGCCAGTGAATGATCCTAAATAGGATCTCAATGACAAGATGGAAGATTGGAAGAGGAGACACTTTCAGGTGTCCATAATGGAGGTCTTATGTAGGACTAAGACCAAGCCTCTCAATTATACTAAGTTGTCCATGATCTACCAGGGATTTGATGAAAATCTCACTGCCTTCCTAGAGAGGCTAAGAGAGGCTTTGGTAAAGTATATTTCTCTATCTCCTGATTCAGTCAAGGGACAGCTAATCCTAAAGGATAAATTTATTACTCAGGCAGCTCCTGTCATCAGGAGGAAGCTGCAGAAACAGGCCCAGGGACCAGATAGCACATTAGAGGACCTCCTGAAAGTGGCCACCTCGGTCTTCTACAAGAGATAAAGGGAGACACAAGAAAGAGACAGAAGCTTTAATGGCCACTGTGCAAGCCCACAAACCACAGATTTCGCAGGGTGCACCTGTTAACTGCTAAAGCTATGGCAAGAACAGTTATCGCTCTTCTAAAGTTAACCACTCCCATACAAGGTTTAATTTCTTTCACCAGGGTGAAACAGTTCAAAATATGGTATTGTTGTTAGTATATTTCACTTCTTATCTCTGTAATCTTTTGAACTAAATTATTTTCTTGTACAATATACCTGTTTAACCCACGCATACTTAACTTTATATAACTTGTTTTTTTCTCTCATGCCTAGAAGCCATCAAACTCGAAACAGTCAGGCAATCGGAGCCTCGGACAATGGCTCCCCTTTGCTAGAAATCCTTAGCCAGACCTCTGGGAGGACTCTGACTGCCGTCTTCCCCAAAACAACACCCACCGTCAGCAGAAGGGTCATCATTCATGTTGTCATGGCAGTCAGATGTACCTCTTCAGAGTGGGGAAATGATATGGAAGGGGGGCAGGGAAGTGCTGGGTAGAGAAAGGAGGGTCCCTGGCTAGGGCTCCACCCTCAGGCCTATGCCCATGGACCTAGGTGAGCACACGCACTCCTGCTTTCTCACTCAAATGTTGCATTTTCCAAGACCACTCTGACCCGCCATGCCCGATCCTGTGCCTATAAAAATCCCAACACCCTAGCAGGCAGACACACAGGTGGCTGGACATTGAGAGGAACAGACGGGCAGCTGGATACCGAGAGGAACACACCAGTGTTAGGAGCACACCAGCATGCAGCAGGCCATCAACTGGAGGAACAACATGGAGTTTGGCCAGGCGGTTGGAGAAGAGTCGGGCTGCCGAGCGGGGAACAACCGTCTCCCTTCTGGTGCTCCCATCTGCTGAGAGCTACTTCCACTCAATAAAACTTCACACTCTTTCTCCAAGCCCACATGTGATCTGATTCTTCTGGTACAATAAGGCAAGAACCCCAGGAAACAGAAAGCTCTCTGTCTTTGTGTTAAGGCAGGAAGTCTAACTGAGTTGAGCAACACGAGCTGCATATGGATGTCTAAACTAAAAGAGCACATGCCCACTGGGGTTTCAGCTGCAAACATTCACCCTTAGACACCGCAATGGGGTCGGAGCCCGCAGCCTGCCCTTCTGTATGATCCCCTAGAGGTCTGAGCAGCAGGGCACTGAAAAAGCAATCCACATTCCCATCACATGCCCTGAGAGGGGGATAAGGGAACTCTTCCCATGTCCATGCTTTAAATAGGTAAAATTTTCATTTGTGAAGTATACCTTAATAAAACTAGGGGTAAGCAGCGTTGTGAATGTTGATTTGGGGCCATGCACTTTGTGAAGAAAGAGAAAGCCCACAGCAGGGGCAGTGTTCACTTGCCCCCTAATGCCCTCTTAACCTCATGGCACACAAAGCTAAGGGCCGGAACCTGCAGGCAATGTCACTCTGGCATGTTCCATGGTGGGCCAGCCCCCACCTCAAGTAGCTTATTAAAATATTCCTGTCACTTACTTCTAACTGAAAATAGTTTTGGCAAAGCAAGTTCTTCAAGCTGTTATCATTATGAGATATTTCACCATTCTTGTGGCAGTCGGCTCTCTCATATTGGCTCTACAAGGCCTTATTAGGTTCCCCCTCAGTGAATATATGCACCATGCATATATAATGAGCTGAATGACGCTGTGAGCCTTACAGATACTCACAACCCACACTGCCAGATGGTTGATGTTCCACATTTGCCTTTGTGGTATCAGAGTGTTAAAAGCTCTTGTTAAAATGCATGTGTGTTATTTGGTGTGACCAGTGCAGGGAGGGGTCAGTCATAAATATGGCATCTCAATTAATATTTAGACTAGTACGTCAATCAACAAACATTTGAATAACTACAACCAGCCTTACCAGAATTGAATACAAGGCCAATGTGTTTCAAAAGAGACAAGGGGGAGTAGTGTGTGGAATGCCACGTTGAGAAGTTGCAGGGAGTCAGGAGTTGGCATTGACAACACTAGAAATACTCGAAGAGATCTGGGAAATTATGGGTGTGGAAAAAAAGAGGTAGAGGAAATTAAAGTTAGGTGAAGGCTGATGGCAAATTCTGCAGGACTGAATCCAAGGAAGACTGACTGGTAGGATACATTTAGTACTACTCCCTTAATAGATCCAAAATAGATCATCAGGTTTGGTGCATTTCATTTTTCAAATAAATTCTCAGTCATGTATTACTCATTCCCCTTTTGACATGTTCTTCACCTAGCTACAATGAAGCAACAAATTTGCATGTGAAAAACAACTTAGTTTAGTGTCCTTGGATTTTAGATAGCATTTATGAAGACATACTGTACATTTTTTAACAAGAGTTAGAGGGATATAAAAATAATAATTCTAAGATCCTATTCTTCACAAAAGTAGAGGTCACAGCCTCTGCTTTTCAGGGAAAATGTTCAACTCTCCACATTGGTCCTTTTCCATTTAAACAACACTGTTTGCTGCCCTCACATTTCAAACAGAGTTGAAGGATTAGAGTTTCCCTAACTCATACTATCAGACATTGGGAAATTTAAATATAAACAGGCTTTCTTGTGTGTGATGTTTTAAGACAACTGTCTTGCATTTTCCCATTGTTTACTAAGCTGTTTCTGGGAAACGGCAGATCTAAGGTGTTCTGGGGCCAATTAGAATTCACTTAGCCATGAAACATTTAAGTCCAATTCAAGAAAATGATTCACGTTTCTTACTTTTTTTTCCAATGAGAGTATTTAATGACTATTTTTTAATCATGTCCTTTAAAAGGTAGCTGTGGAGGGATGTGATTCTGAATGCCTTTTCTTCCCCAGAGTTTTCTGACTGTTCCTAGGTTATATGAAGAACTAACCTACAAAGACCAGAAAACTAATTACCTTCTAGTGATTCAAATGGCCTGGTCTCAGAGAGGTGTTGGCCATCTGGCCATCACACCATGGAAACCCTCCAGTGGCTCAGGTCCAATGTGACAATACAGCCACACGGCTGGCAGCTCGCTGCACAAGGTGGTCTCTTAGGTCTTGTCTAGGAACATGCTGAGTTCTCCCGAATTTCAACTGCTTGTGAATGCTAACTTTTCCAACCTGGGAGGAGAGATGCAACTCTCCCTTGTAGTGAATGGCAAAAGGCCTGGCTCCTTTCTTCAGCTACTCAAGCCTCTAAAATTTCTTGGAAAATACTATCTCAAAATAATACACTTTTTTTTTTGAGAGAGAGTTTTTCACTCTTGTTGCCCAGGCTAGAGTGCGATGGCATGATCAGGCTGTCTGATATAAAAAACTGTATCATGGCTGGGCACAGTGGTTCACACCTGCAATCCCAGCACTTTAGGAGGCTGAGGTGGGTGGATCACCTGAGGTCAGGAGTTCGAGACCAGCCTGCCCAACATGGCAAAACCCGGTCTCTACTAAAAATACAAAAAACTTTGCTGGTGTGGTGGTGCACACCTGTAGTCCCAGCTACCCGGGAGGCTGAGGCAGGAGAATCGCTTGAACCTGGGAGGTGGAGGTTGCAGTGAGCTGAGATCATGCCGGCGGGAAATGCTGCCCAACTCCGCTCACAGTTGTCAGAGCTGCCACAGTCAAGGCATAAAAACATGGCGGGAAGACAGCCTCAGACATGGGGTCTCCTTTTCAGACGTCTCCCTTCTGTTTCCCTCCCATAGCTCATGGGCAAATCCTGGGGCCTATGGTCCCTCCTAGGTACCAAGGAGGCTGGAAAAGCAACTATCTCATCGCAGGTAGGCACAGTGCTGGTCCAAGCAAAATTAGGTGCTGCTGACAAGAAGGAGGACAGGCAGGGAAACGGTGCTACAACCTCCTCTGCTTTACCCACTTCCCTGGCTCATCCTCATTCCTCCCACTTTACCCAAGGACTCTGGAATTCCAGATTCCTGGCAAACTGTATGCTAGCTGAGCTGGTTTATGTTGACTTGACAAGCAAGTCATTGTACAAATAAGAAACTCACATTTGAACTCTTGGAGTACAATTCGTTTGCACATTTTGGAGTGTCTGTCTTTTAGGTACAGAAGAGGAGTCTGAGAGTCAATTTGCAAAACAGCAAATTATAAAAAGCTGCCTGTAATTATCAATCTATATTTTTGTGAAAGCAATAGTATGCCAATTCCCATGATTATGCAGTTTACCAACTGTCGCTATAAAAATTTATTTTGTAATAAGAAAACTAAGAACATGCAAAATTAAATCATTAGAAAAATAGAGAAATTACCCAAATTAGTTTACTTATTTTAAAATATAAATTTTTTAACCTTTTGACTTTTAAACTGTTACTTTGTTACTAAATATATTTATAAATTCTCCTCTTAGTTAAGGTAGTATCAAATATTAAAAGTTGTATCATAAAATAGCAGAACTTATTGAATGGCTCAGAATTACAAACCTAAGGATAGCATTGTCTTCATCAGCAAAGGAAAAGTTACTGAACCAGAAAAAGGACATGTGGTAATTTTAGTTCTATCCATTTCTTCAACAAATCAGAAAACTGAAAATATAAATAAATAAACAAATGCTCCTATACAGTTTTTTTCCTCCAGAAATATGTTCTTAAAGAAAGAACAACTCAAAATTATAAATCATCAAGTGCAGTGTGTCTTCTCTTCTGAGATGTACACATATACCAGCTGACACTTTAAAGAATAGAAAACTGCTTTCTCCTTTTTAAAAAACATATTTTGTGTTTCATGAGACTTCATTTTATGTGGTAGTTGGATCAGTCCCATATCTCTCTATCGTTAACCAATAGTTAATTCACAGTCAGTAAACAGATTGCTATATTCAGCAATTCCCTCAACTCACATAGATATCTTCGATATACCAAATAGTGTTTAAAAAGTTCATTTCTTGTGAGTTGACTCATTTGCTTCCAAGCTTCTTAACCACATAATGCTTGATATAATGTATTCAGTGTACTCTTCCCCAAATCTAAATTACACTATTTATATACACTCAATTTATAATAGTACATATCCCTCAATTTCACACTGTGACAAAAAACTAGTTACTCAAAGCCATAAAAATATATAAAGTCATTGAAGGGAAATCCTTTATGACGATACCAAGTGGATTGGTGAAACCATTTGCTTCTGTCAGCCTAATTTTTCTTATTGTAAAGTTGTTACATTTAAATTTAGAATTATTTTAACGTAAGTCATGTTGAGTGTATACCCTAGCCATGATCATTTTCTCTAATCATGTTGTCACTAAGATATTATTCATAAGAGTATTAACAATAATAATGACAACAATAATGAAAATAGTAAGAGATATACAAGGAAATAGAATGAATTCTTCACTATGGAATATTAAGGTATAATTAGCACTTGATAGAATAATTTTGCAAACTATGTCTTTAAAGCCTTGGCCTATTAAAATTTAAATAATTATATTTATGAATTAGTACATCTTCCCCATTTTCCTCCAACAATGACAGAAATTATTTTTCCCCTTTTGTAAGGCATTATTTTTTTAGATGAAAAAAGCATACTTAATTATGAAAATGGGAAGTGAAAAATGCAAAGACTAATTAAAGTTACCTCTATTCTAACATGCTAAGATTAATATAGGACATTTAAATCCATGAGCTTCATTTTTTCCATCCATAAATGTAGGGATAATAATCTCTTCACATGGTTGCTGGATAACAGAATGAGATAGTACAGAAAATATGGTATTTTCAATTCCTGACATTTTATGGTAGGCATATCTTAGCAGAGGCAGATATCATTGATTGAACCCAGGTTGTTGTTATTGGTAATTTTAATTTTCTTTATGACTTTTTAACATTGATACATATTACTTTTATAATCATAAAAGTTGACATATTTTAATATTTTGAAATACACATACAAACACACAGAGAGAATCATGATTGTTGTTCTTAGTATTAAAAGCTTCTAATTAAAAACAGATCTATAGGCTAAAGAAACAGAATAGAGAGCCAAGAACAAAAGCATGTATACATGGTAAACTGATCTTTGACAATAGTATCAAGAATATCCAAGTCAGAAAGGATAGCCTCTTCAACAAATGGTGCTAAGAGACTGGATATAGCATGCAAATTGTACCCTTATCTTACACCATGCACAGAAACCAATTTAAAATAAATTGAAGTTTTAAATGTGAGATCTAAAACTATAAAATTCCTAGAAGAAAACATAGGGTAAAAATTTCATGGCATTGTCTGACCAATGATTCCTTGAATATGATAGCAAAAGCATGAAAAACAAAACAAAATTAGGTAAGTGAGATTAAACTAAAAAGCTCTGCACAGCAAAGGAAACAATCAACAGAATAAAAGCAACCTGCATATTGGGAACCATATATCAGACAGATTGCAACCTGCAGATTGCAAACCATATATCTCATAAGTGATTAATATCCAATATATGTGGACCTCCTACAGCTCAATAGAATAAAACAAATAATCCTATTCAAATATGGGCAAAAAATTTAAAGAGACATTTCTCCAAAGAAGACAAGCAAATGGCCAACAGGTATATAAAAAGATGCTCAACATGACAAATCATCAAGGAAATACAAATCAGAACCACAATTACCAGCTTACAATTGTTAGAATGGCCACTTTCAAAAAGTAAATAAAATATAACAAGTGTTGGTGAGGATAGAGGAAACTGGAATTCCTGTAGACTGTTGGTGGGAATATAAAATGACCAGAGCTACTATGGGAAATAGTATGTAGGTTCCTCCAAAAACTAAAAATAAAATCACCATGTGATCCAGCAATCCCACTTATGGGTATATATTCTTTAAAAAAGAGAGACTACAATATAAAAGAGATATCTGCACTCCCATGTTCACTGCAGCATTATTCTTAATAGCCAGTTCATGAAAACAACTTAAACAGCTATTGACAAATAAGTGGATATGGAAAACATGGCATATACATGCAATGGAATATTAACCTTTAAAAAGAGAAATTCTATTATAACCAAGCAACATGGATTAACCCAGAGGACATTATGCCAAGTGCAGTAAGCTCGTCACAGAGGAACAAATACTGTATGGTTCCACTTATGTGTGGTATCTAAAGTAGTCAAACCCATGGAAAGAGAGAGTAAAATGGCAATTGCCATGGGCTGGCAGGGGGAGGAGGAAATGGAAAGTTGCTCTTCAGGGGGTATAATGTTTCAGTTCAACAAGATGAATAAGTTCTAGAGATCTACTGTACAACATTGTGCCTATAATTAACAACACTGTCTTTTACAATTAAACATTTTAAGGAAGAGTAGAATTTAAGTGTTCTTGCCACAAATAAATAACAAATTTTAAGTCCCTTTTCTCTTTTCATGGTTCTGAACCAAAACCATTTGTTTATGAGCTTAACCTACTCTAAAATGTAATGCTATTAATCAAACCAAATATTTTCATTATAAAATACCTAAGGAATGCTGAAGGCACTTAGGTTTATGAACTCTACATTAAGAGGGCTGATATGGTCTGGCTCTGTGTCCCAACCCAAGTATCATGTTGAATTGTAATCCAAATTGTAATCCCCATATGTTGGGTAGGGACCTCATGGAGGGGCTATTAGATCATGGGGGCAGTCCCTCCATGCTGTTCTCATGATAGTGAGTTCTCACAAGATCTGGTGGTTTTATAAAAGGCTTTCCCCCTCCCCCTTCACTATGCACTTCTCCTTCCTGCTGTTATGTGAAGGACATGTTTGCTTCACCTTCTGCCATGATTGTAAGTTTTATGAGGCCTCCCCAGCTATGCTGAACTGTGAGTCAATTAAACCTCTTTCCTTTATAAATTACCAGTCTCAGGTATCTCTTCTCTTAATAGCTGTGTGAAAACAGACTAATACAGACGGCTATTTTTCTGACCTCACAGCTGAGGTCTGTCCCCCAAGATGAACATCTCCCATGTCCTTGGAGCTCAAGTCTGAGCATGGATGATCCCTGGGGCTTATCCTCTTATGCGATATGATCATCATACCAAGGTTTACTTGTCAAGCCTTTTATCTTCTTATGGTAATAATTAATATTGAACTGCACCCTATATTTTCCTCCATATCAGTTAAAAGAAATTGGATTGTTCTTGTCACACCTCTCAAACTTGTGACACTGTCTGGGGTTACATTAATAATATTTGTCACTTATTTAAAAGCAATAATTCTTAGTTTTCAAAGAAGAGAGAAAATGGATGTTACAGTTCTACAATATAGGCAAAAGTGAAGTACTGCTAGAATCTAAGTATAGGTAAAAATTAATTAGAAAGTGACCAAGGTGTTTTTCCTCATGGCCTTTTGAGGAAGCCATCTTCCAATGTGTAAAGATAATAGCAAAAATCCATGGGATCAATGACATTTACAAAGTCATCAAGAGGGGTATGTAGGGTATGTAAAAAAGAATCCAAGAATCAATTCCGTGACATTCTGCCAGCCTCCTCTTTTACCTTCTTCCCTTGGGATGTCCCTCTGCCTCCTTTCTATTATTCAAAGAAGCCCAGCACCTTCCCATCTCAGAACCCTATATATGCTGTGCCCTCTGCTTGGCATTCTTCTTCCATACCTTCAAATCTTATCCTGTCAATCTTGACTTTAATCTCACTTCTGCAGAGCTTTTCCTGTCTACTCTCGTTACTCCTACTCGTGGTTCTCAGCCAACCCGTTACTCCTTATCATCTCAATTTTGATATTTTCTTCACATCTTTAACCACAGAAGATTAATACCTTATATTTTACTTTTAATTCTGTAGTTATGCTTATGTATTGCCTCTCCTTGTCCTGGAGGCAAAGTTTTATTAGGTCTGCTTATTCCCCACTCCCTCACTTCAGCACCTAGAACAGCGCCTGTGTCAAGGTAGTGCTTAATAAATACAAGTAGAATGAAGAAATAAACGAATAACTAAATGAATTCTATGTTCACTGCCTACTTATTTTTGGAATCAGAAATTCAAGTGTACTTACAGGCAAACATGACGGCATGTCTGGTGCCATTCACATGATACAATATTAATGTTGAAGGTGTTAGTTCTTCATGTATACACTTCCTGCTTGTTTCTGAACTGCATGTAGGAGCTAGAGTTCTTCAATGTCCAAGTTCCCCTCAAGAAGAGTAAGCTGGTTGGGTCACATGGAGCTTCAGAGGGCTTACAATCTCAAATCTGAAGTCCACCTTCCTGGTCAGAAATCATACTGAACTTTCATATGCTGTCAGCAGCTTCTTTTTCTGGCTTTATATCTAAAGAAATTTGAGGGCTGGAATTTCTGAACTTCTCAAGATCTTTGCCCAAAATAAGACAGGACTATAAAGGGCGCATTCCACCCACTCCATTTTCTCCATGAAAATCAGAATTGGAGCACACTTTGTCTCTCCTTTAGGGACTGTGACCTGTGGGTCATCTCAAGTTGGTGTATAACAAAAGGTATTAACCTTAACAGATAACATTCCATGCCATGAATCTGAGTATAGAGAGCATCCCTTCTGCACTTTTGGCGAGAGATTACATGGTACACTTCCTGCATTTGTAGCCAACTGCTTGCTCCAAACCATTCTGGTCAGAAGAAATTTACCTTCAAAATTATTATTACATATGTGGAGTGCAAATATTACTGACAAATTCAAATCAAGTAAAACCTCAATTTATTTATGCATATGCACATACCACATACGGACATACACACACAAATATGTACAAACAGTATTAGGAAAATGTTTTTGTATACCAGTGACAATTTTAAGCTCATTAAATGTGCACTAGTCTAACCATACAGCTTATTTTGGTTTCCAAAACATATTTTAAAGCTCCCCATAATTTTGATGGAGACATTTTAGTTAGGGGTCAGAGTACAGTCCCTGGAGCACTACTGCCTAGACTTGAATCCCAGGTCTCTCTCTTCTGCATATGTGATCTTGGACAATCACTTGAGCATTTCTGAGCCTCAGTTTCCTTTTCTTTAAAGTGGGGATACAGTAGTGTCTACCTAATATGTTTGTTTTGAGATTCAAAATAAGTTAATATATTTGTAAATTCAGAGGTTTGTAGCACATTATAAGCATAAAAGATAAATTTGTTAACTAAATAAAATGTCGCATTTCTCAAATTAAGAATTTTACCCTGTGTGGTCAGCTATGTGCCTTGGGGAGCTCAGCATCACAGCATGCACACCAGACATCTTGCTGATGTGTCAACTTTAGTCCACGATAGGTAATAAAAGATATCATTTTTATTTTTAAAGAAAGAAAGATACATTATAGAGTAGACATTTTAAGATAAAATATGAGCTTTCAAGAGATTTATTTCCCACAGCTGGCTCCTCAGGCTACACTGCAAGACACTCATTTCTGTCCATTATATCTTTCATGCCTTCCCTACAAGAATCTGAATTCCAATTCGACTTTCAGTTTTCTGACACCATCCATACTTTCCTATACCTGTAATTTTGTCACCGTTGCCTGTGATGGCCACTTACCCCACAGTGTGGATGTCCATGGAAATCCAGCCCCACTTCAAGAACCACAAAACATTTCACTTGTTATGGAACTTTCTCAAGTCTGCCATTATGGATAATTTCCCTGCCCTGAGTGGCCAGAACACTGTATGAGTATTTCATGGCAGTTGTCATATGCTGTATAATAATGTCTGCATGTATGTTAACACTCCCACTTCCCCTGTCAGGCTGTAGGTTTCTTGAGTTCAAATACTCTTCCCATCACTTAACATCTCCCTCTTCCCATCCCCCAAAGTCCCTAGCACAGTGCTTTTCTATTTATTAAATGTTTCTTGAACCAACTATAACTCAAGTTTCCTTAAGAATAGCCTGGCACAGGGCAGTTAGAAATCATCCATCTACTATCACAATGATATCAGTGAAAAGATGACTACATCCAATGGGTTACTGACTACAGTTCCATAAAAGTACTAAGAACAAATGCTCTAATTAGTCATTTGACCACAAACTTGTAATGTTCAGGTGAGCCCAGTCTGCTTTCCCCCAGGGAACCTGTTAGGTTGGCTCAGTATCTGCAAAGAGAAGTGATCCAATAAAGTAAGCAACACCTTTAATGAGCAACCTATTTGCAACAAGGCCTAATTCACAACAGAATGGAAAGGAAGACTAAACAGTCTTCCTGGAACATATGTTGACTGTTAATTTTATATCTACCCAGGTCCTTGGAGATTCTCCTAACTTCATCTTTATTTTGCTGATTTTCTTTGGAGATAGTGATATCAGAGTTTACAAGAAACAACATAAAAGCATTAACTGATTACAAAAACATATTTCCTGGATGCTCACTATGTACCAGACACTGAGGTAGACAATAAAGAACCAGAAATGTTCAACATGGAGCTTATTTAAAGTCAACTGTGAAATTAATACCACTACATAGAAAATACACACAGACTGATGTGTGCCATGACAATGGTCATACAGTTTGCCAGAGGAACACATAGGAGCTTGATTCAGTAGAATTTGGTTATTGCTTGTAGAGTGTAAGAGAAATCAAGGAGAAATCCTAGCTTTTTGTTTTGATCACTCAAGGAACATTCGAAAAGAAGTAGTTTCATGGGGGGAAAGGGTGAGAATGAAGGCTGAGACGCCTTTGATGTTGGGCAGATTCATAATGAAAGGTCACCAGGATATTTAGGTAGAAATGAGCAATAAAAAGCTGTCAGCTCAGGAGCTTAGAAGAGAGAACACAATAAAGATACAGATTTCTCTGATGTAAAGCAACCGGTAGTAACTGAAACAGTAGAAATGCTTGAGATTGACAAGAGAAAATGCCTTTTGAGCAAGCAGAGTAACGGAGACACTCCCAAGAAGTGGGAGGAAAGCTAGTAGTAATAGGCTAGATGTCAAGGGAGGGGTTTCAAGATAAGACTGACTAGGCACCTCCAAATCTACTGAGGGATCAAGAAAGATGGGGGCTGTACAGGGGCCTGGGATTTAGGCACAAGAAATCTATGGGAACCTTAAATTATGTCATGAAGTAATAGGGACAATATCCAGTAAGATGTGGTGAGAAGTGACAGAACATGAGTAAAACAGAGATACTAAGTGTAGACAGCCCTTCTCAGAGCCTTGACTGTGGAAGAAAGAGATCATTTCATCCTCAAAAGAAGACCTTGGCACAAAGAAGGATTCTTAAATGATATTTGGGCCTTAAATATTAATATATTTAAGTATTTATAGAAAATAACCAGTAGTAAGAAAGACGTTAAAATTCAAGAGAAAAGGGAACAGTGTATGGAGTAGAGTACCAAAAGACTGGAGGACACTCCTGGTCTAGATGAATGGTCCTCAACACAGCCCATGCAGGAATATCAGCCATGGATCTTCAAAAGGCAAATGCCCCATTCCAGACATGGCTAACCAGGATCTCCAGAGAGCAGCCTAAGGATAGTGTAGAATGTGTCTACTCTGCAGCCAGACATACGGACACTAGCTTAGCCAGCACCTAAGCCCTGTTTCACTAGTGGTCATGTGTTTTAATACCTTTTCCTAAACTTCTGCTTCATCTTCAGACTTTCCAATAGCCAGCTGAAGGCTTCTGTGTTTTCCCCTTTCAAACTTCAGTTACTTGCATTTTCTATCTTATTCAGACATCACTAATGTCTGCTCATAGTAAAGCATAAGTTATAAAATTGTGCATGACCAGTTTTTTCAGTTCAATAGCTCATTCTTCCCTCTTCTAAGTTCCTTCTATAATAGGAATTCTTGACTTTTTTTGGTAGTGGACCATCTTAGAGAATATGATGAAAGCCAACAGATAAACTTCTCTTACACATGTACATACATGCATGTCTACAAATTACATATGGTTTGAGAGGTTGGGGAGGTTATAATTCACCTGAGACAAAGCTACCAGTCTAAGAATTCGTGATCTACAGCCTTACTACTCAACGTCTGGTCTTCAGATCAGCAGCATCACCTAAGAGCTTGTTAGTTATGCAGAATTTCAGGCTCCACCCCAGACCTACTGCACTAGCATGTGGATTTTCACATATGATGTGATCATATTCACATCAAAGTTTGAAAGACACTGGACAACAAATTATACAATAACAATTAATTTCTACACATAGTAATAGGCACAGTAAGTTATTCAAATCCTGTTCTGTCTACTACAAACAAGGATGGTAGTTAAGCAGTTCCCACTCTGGGGTCTCTCCAGAAGGAACTGTGAAATGAGAAAAGACTAGGAGAAGAGACTGTTTCAACGATTGTCTGCCAATAAGGCAAGAGTGGGTGAGATTCTTCAACCACTTTCCCCTCCTCACCTGGGCTCCACTGCCCCTTCTTTCCATCTTTACCTTATAAATATCCACACTGAGCATCCTTCCTTATTGAAATCTGACTCTCAAGTAAGAGAAGCAACTTTCAAGTTACCAAAATAACTCCTTTTACTGTCCTTTGAACTTCAAATAATAAATCACAATTAAAAATGGTGCTCTCTCAAAACATTTCCATATGTACTGACAATATGAGTCCATCGTATCATTTGCAAACTTCACATACCAAATTAAAATCTGTATTTATTTCATTTCTTTGGTACGAAATGACCCCAAAGAGCCTGACCTTCTCTGAATGTGGCCACTACTGACAAATCAATCTCGTTACAATGCACAGTAAGGGAGACACTTCTCTGCTCCTTGAGCAGCTGAAATGTACATCTGTCTCTTGTGCATATTTTAATTAGAGAGTTGTATTAATCTATGTCCTGTGGCTTTTGGGAAGGGAACATATTCTAAGTCTCATGATAAAAATAATGATATTTCTTGATGCAAATTTATGCAACAGAACACAGGTGTCGAACATTTTCCACCTGGACTTCTGTGTCACCGTTGAAGGATGGCAATGTTAGTTGTCAGGGCTGAAAGTTAGAGAGGAGAGAGGACAAAATGAGGTAAAAAAGAAGACAGCATGTACAATTTCAGAAACGTAGTTGTGACCTCTAAATTTTAGCTGTTCTCCTTCTCCCTTCTACACTCTAAAAGAAAGCATGGAAGAGGACAGTCCAGTACACTTCCAAGTTGGTTATCAACTTTTAAAAATAATAGATAACATTCTATTCTGCTTGATCTGGGTTACTCTTTCTTTGAACTTTAAATATCATACAATATGACATTAAAGTACAATGTGTACTACAATTAAAACCAATTCAACAGTAAATAATTATCTAATGTCTCCCCGAATCTGATGAAGCAGATATTTTGGTAAGAATGTTCAAAACTGTTGAATAACTAAGAGGGAATATAAAATCAGAATTCATTTTTCTATACTCCTTTTCTGAAACTGATCATGATATTGTATCCTTATGGTCACTTGGTTTAATCCTAGGATATTTCTTAATGAGATTTATTTTGAATGTGAATTTTGTATTTGAGTGTCATCTTAGTCCATATGAGTTGCTGTAACAAAATACCTTAGACTGGGTAGTTCATAAACAACAGAAACTTATTCCTGGGGCCTGGGAAGTTCAAAATCAAGGCGCCAGCAGATTGGGTGTCTGATGAGTCTCATTCTCCACAGACTGTGTCTTTGCCGTGTGTCACCACAAGGCAGGAGGGGTGAACAAACTCCCTCAAGCCTCTTTTGTAACGGTACTAATCCACTTATTATTAGACTGAATTATCTCTCAAAGGCCCTACCTCTTAATACTACTACACTGGGGACTAGGTGTCAACATATGAATTTGAGGAGACACAAACACTCAGACCATAGCAAGCATCCACTTTAGAAGGTGACCAATTCTTTATTATTTTTAGTTCGAATTACAGAGCTCTGTGTTACAGAGGGACTTTTCCACTTATCCAGGGTTAGGAGAGTTTTCTTCTACTACATCACTGGCCAGTTGATAATTGACTTGCCTCTACTATATCCCTAGAATATGGCTACATAACTCCTTTTTTTTGCTACTCACTTTTTGTTTCATAGATTTAAATAGGTAAGTTCCATGATTTCATGTCGTGAATTCCCCTGGTCAACAGGCTATTGCCTCTGTCTTCCTTCCCTCTGTTTCATCTCTCATTCTTGAAAAGGAGATACCATGAGCACTCCCCTTCCAGGACACACCATCAGCGTAGGTACAAAAACCTCACCTTCCCACTTAAAACAGAAGGAGCCTTCTCCAAATCATTTTAAGTGCAATCCTCACATCCTGTCCAGCACCACCCCAAATCCCTTACATACACATGTACACACACACATGCACACGTTCAGACACATTCAATAACATTTTCAAATACTGGATAGAAATGCTTAATGCATGTAGAAAGATTCAAAATTGAGTGGAGGATATAAAAACGGCTGAAAATTAGTATTATTTTTTGTACAGTAGCCTGGAGAAGGTGAGGAGAGAAGAGACATGGGTCAGAATGTGTTCTGACTTTAATTTTTCTTTTTTTTCTTTCTTTCTTACTCTTTCTTTCTTTTTGCTTTCTCTTTTTTTTTTTTTTTTTTTTTTTTTTTT
>NW_016807891.1:2141886-2151759 GCF_001698545.2 Rhinopithecus bieti
GCTTTCTCTTTTTTTTTTTTTTTTTTTTTTTTTTTTTTTTTTTTTTTTTTTTTTTGAGACAGAGTCTCGCTCTGTCACCCGGGCTGGAGTGCAGTGGCCGGATCTCAGCTCACTGCAAGCTCCGCCTCCCGGGTTTACGCCATTCTCCTGCCTCAGCCTCCCGAGTAGCTGGGACTACAGGCACCCACCACCTCGCCCAGCTAGTTTTTTTGTATTTTTTAGTAGAGACGGGGTTTCACCATGTTAGCCAGGATGGTCTCGATCTCCTGACCTCGTGATCCGCCCGTCTCGGCCTCCCAAAGTGCTGGGATTACAGGCTTGAGCCACTGCGCCCGGCTGCTTTCTCTTTCTTTACTTCTTCCTTCCTTTCTTTCTTTCTTCTTTCTTTTCTTTTGTTTGAGATAGGGTCTCACTCTGTTGCCCAGGTTTGAGTGCAGTGGCACAATCTCAGCTCTGCAACCTCCCATGCACAAAGCAATCCTCCCTCAGTCTCCCAAGTGTACCTGGGACTAAAGACATGCACCACCACACCCAGCGAATTTCTTGTAATTTTTGTAGAGATGAGGTCTCACTATGTTACCCAGGCTGGTCTTGAACTCCTGGGCTCAAGTGATTCATTCACCATGGCCTCCCAAAGTGCTGAGATTACAGGCATAAGCCACCACACCTGGCCTAATAATTACTGTTTCACTGTTTCTAATGTAATGAGATGCTGAAATTGTCTTTGATTCCTGGTCCAAATCTTCTTGATTCCTGGTCCAAATCTTCACCTCAGACAGTGGCAGCCACAAATCATGAATTTCCCCTACATACTTGAAATTGTAGTAAACTATGATACATGACCATGGGCAGTTTCATACCTCTCAGTTATCATAGCTTATGCATGAATTTTGAGGATATCCCCCTGCCCTGGATGTCTATTTTAAATTGTGACTTTTTCAAAGATACCAATGGGTTGTATTAGAGTGCTTGATGCTGAATACTAAAACTAACTTCCTCCAGATCAGGAGATGAGGACAATCACATGTTTATTTCTCTTCCACGTGCACAGTCCAATGACATTTGGGAGACTTTCTCTCAGGAATGAGCTCAACAGCCCATATTCGTTCTGTCTTGTGATGTTATCACCTTCAACATGAGCCCTATCAAGACTAGCCTGGGCAACACCACAAGATCCCATCTCTAAAAAATTGTTTTTAAAACATGAGCCTGAGGGGAAGAGAATTCATGGAGAGTTACGTGGGCAACTTCAAGTCGGGGCTTGGAAGTGGTCTACATCACTACCATCCTCATCTCAGTGGTGGGACCAAGCTGCAAGGGAAGCTGGGAAATGCAGTCTTCCTGTGTGCCAAGAGAAAGGCATGAAGCAGGACTTCCCTGACCTTCTTTTGGCTCTCTGTGTCACAGTTTATTGTCAAGTGATACCCAGGGAACACTGCTGAGCTTAACCTCACCTGTCAAAGTGACATTATAGAAAACTGTCTGTAAATTTCACGGAAAGCAAATACATGAATGATTTCCCCAATATGCATGCTGTAATTTCAAGTTTCCCCTGCTACTATGCACATGGTTCATTTTTGCTAAAGTAACAGCAAATTGTATGTCTCACTCTTTGTGTGTGTGTCTACGGCTGTTAGAGTGTAAACTTCTCTTCTGAGAAGCAAAGTTTTATAAGAATATTTACAAATACATCTTTCTTGAGAATCTTTGGAAGTCTAAAACTGCAGTTTGTATTTCATTTTGCATTTTATCTAATTTTGACCAGATTCTATTCATCTCACCAACTCATCTCAGATTCTCTATGCCCTTCTCCCCACAAGCACATAGACTTCCCCTGAGCCAGAGGGCCTTGTTTGAACTAAAAAAATAAAAAATAATTTGATGCTGAAGGATGAAAAGTATCCAAATCATTACAAATAAATTGAGTACAGAGTTGACCCAGAATGCATGAAAATTCAGTTCATGGTAAAGGAGTTTTGGGTTTTCTTTTTCTTTTCTTTTTTTTTTTTTTTTTTTTTGAGGCGAGTCTCACTCTGTCACCCAGGCAGGAGTACAGTGGCGTGATCTTGGCTCACTGCAACCTCTGCCTCCCAGGTTCAAGCAATTCTCTGCCTTAGCCTCCCAAGTACCTGGAATTACAGGCGCTCACCACCACACCTGGCTAATTTTTGTATTTTTAGTACAGACGGGATTTCACCATCTTGGGCAGGCTGGTCTTGAACTCCTGGCCTTGTGATCTACCTGCCTCGGCCTCCCAAAATGCCGGGATTACAGGCATGAGCCACTGTACCCGGCCAATAAAGGGGTTTTTTAAGTTATTTTAAAAGAATTATTCGATAAATGGTATTAGTGCCAGTAGTTTACCGTTTGAGTAATAGGAAAACATAACCTCACCTCACTCCACCAAAGTAAATTTCAGATAAAAAAGTAACATTAAAAATTGACATTACAAAAATTCTAGAAAAAAATTACAGATAAATTATGATATTAGAGTTAAAGAGGTTTTGAAAAATAGCAGGTAATATGTGCAAGTTACATTAATAAATTTGACATTGTAAGAGTTGAAAACTTCTTTATTACAAATATATAGAAAACTGTTTGCCACTCACTAGTCTTTTCTATAATTTAGTATTTCATAATTTCAAATATTCACATGCCCAAAATAAATAAGAATCAGGAATATCTTTTAGTACACCAGGTTTAATACTCTCAAATTGCTAAAAGCTTATACATATCAATAACACAAAGATAAGAAAAGGCTAACCGAACAACAGCAAAGAACTCTGATTGACATTTATAGAAAAAGAGATGACTGATAACCCATAGCCATCAAAAAAATTTAACATTCAAAATTAAAGTAATTCAAATCAAAAGTAATAATGACATGTCATTCTTTCAACCTACCAGATAGGATGCTGTCCTTAACAAAAAGGAGATTAGGATGCAGACAAATACAGAGAAATGCAATATGAAGACCCAGGGAGAAGACAGTCATCTATAAGCCACAGGAAAAGGCCTCAGGAAGAACCAATTCTGCTCCCAGAGCCATTGCTCTTGGATTCCCAACCTCCAGAACTGTGAGAGAATAACTTTTTTCTTTTCCAAGCCACCCAGCCTGTGGCACTTTGTCATGGCAGCCTGAGCAAACTAACACAGGCTCCTTGGGGTGCTTTTAATTCAGCCCTCTTCCCACAGTATTGTAAGCATTTGCAGATATTCTCATCTCCCCACACACTAGACAGGGAGATTAAAGGGAAGAAATGTTATCGCTTTTTGTTTCTCTAGGACGAAGCAGACCTGGCCTCCATGACTCTAAAACTGAAATCTCCAGTCAGACTCTAGCAGCTCCTCCATTCTGTGCTGACATTTATGCATTCATCTTGCACAAAGCCACTGTGTTGTTTATTATCATTCTTAGCACTAACTGGTGTCCAGTGTCTGTTATTTGGGCGCCTACAACTCTTCTCCCTGCATTCCCCTGTGATGCCCAGTTCAGCAGTCTGTGCCCAGTGGGCAGTCAACAGTGACTGATGACAGTCTTGATGGGAGAAGAGAAGCCTGAGAAAGCAAATCAATAACAATTTCCAAAGTAAAAGAGTGGTTGGCACTGTGTTCTCTCTTTGTTCTACAATGAGACTAAGAAATAAATTTATACATCATGGATTCAGTTTAGATAACTGGGAAATGATACAGACCTGGGAAGCACTCTGTCTNTCACTGCAACCTCTGCCTCCCAGGTTCAAGCAATTCTCTGCCTTAGCCTCCCAAGTACCTGGAATTACAGGCGCTCACCACCACACCTGGCTAATTTTGTATTTTAGTACAGACGGGATTTCACCATCTTGGGCAGGCTGGTCTTGAACTCCTGGCCTTGTGATCTACCTGCCTCGGCCTCCCAAAATGCCGGGATTACAGGCATGAGCCACTGTACCCGGCCAATAAAGGGGTTTTTTAAGTTATTTTAAAAGAATTATTCGATAAATGGTATTAGTGCCAGTAGTTTACCGTTTGAGTAATAGGAAAACATAACCTCACCTCACTCCACCAAAGTAAATTTCAGATAAAAAAGTAACATTAAAATTGACATTACAAAATTCTAGAAAAAAATTACAGATAAATTATGATATTAGAGTTAAAGAGGTTTTGAAAATAGCAGGTAATATGTGCAAGTTACATTAATAAATTTGACATTGTAAGAGTTGAAAACTTCTTTATTACAAATATATAGAAAACTGTTTGCCACTCACTAGTCTTTTCTATAATTTAGTATTTCATAATTTCAAATATTCACATGCCCAAAATAAATAAGAATCAGGAATATCTTTTAGTACACCAGGTTTAATACTCTCAAATTGCTAAAAGCTTATACATATCAATAACACAAAGATAAGAAAAGGCTAACCGAACAACAGCAAAGAACTCTGATTGACATTTATAGAAAAGAGATGACTGATAACCCATAGCCATCAAAAAAATTTAACATTCAAAATTAAAGTAATTCAAATCAAAAGTAATAATGACATGTCATTCTTTCAACCTACCAGATAGGATGCTGTCCTTAACAAAAGGAGATTAGGATGCAGACAAATACAGAGAAATGCAATATGAAGACCCAGGGAGAAGACAGTCATCTATAAGCCACAGGAAAAGGCCTCAGGAAGAACCAATTCTGCTCCCAGAGCCATTGCTCTTGGATTCCCAACCTCCAGAACTGTGAGAGAATAACTTTTTTCTTTTCCAAGCCACCCAGCCTGTGGCACTTTGTCATGGCAGCCTGAGCAAACTAACACAGGCTCCTTGGGGTGCTTTTAATTCAGCCCTCTTCCCACAGTATTGTAAGCATTTGCAGATATTCTCATCTCCCCACACACTAGACAGGGAGATTAAAGGGAAGAAATGTTATCGCTTTTGTTTCTCTAGGACGAAGCAGACCTGGCCTCCATGACTCTAAAACTGAAATCTCCAGTCAGACTCTAGCAGCTCCTCCATTCTGTGCTGACATTTATGCATTCATCTTGCACAAAGCCACTGTGTTGTTTATTATCATTCTTAGCACTAACTGGTGTCCAGTGTCTGTTATTTGGGCGCCTACAACTCTTCTCCCTGCATTCCCCTGTGATGCCCAGTTCAGCAGTCTGTGCCCAGTGGGCAGTCAACAGTGACTGATGACAGTCTTGATGGGAGAAGAGAAGCCTGAGAAAGCAAATCAATAACAATTTCCAAAGTAAAAGAGTGGTTGGCACTGTGTTCTCTCTTTGTTCTACAATGAGACTAAGAAATAAATTTATACATCATGGATTCAGTTTAGATAACTGGGAAATGATACAGACCTGGGAAGCACTCTGTCTGGTAGCTGTAACTACATGGGACATTTTCAATGAATGTGCAAATTAGACTTAATAAAGAGCCTAACAAATGCCATGGCCATCAGGGTAGCATCCCATAAACTCCCTGGCGGCTCACATCTCCTGGTGTTGCTGACCATGAACATCATTGGTCCACATCTGTCTAAGAGTCAAGCACAAAGAAGGACAAAGACAACATTCAATGCCACTACATGACTCAGCAACCTGTCAGAGGAATTACCTTCTCGAAGCAAGAGGAAGGCACAAGCCCCAGATGACTGTAGAAAATGTAGGATATGGGTTTTTACTCTTTGGGCTCATAAACATGTTTTAGAAAAGTCAAAAGTAAACATTGAAAATATGAAGTCCTAAGTGGTTACAAAGTGAGCAAAAGTTCTTCAAGATTTGATGAGAACAGAAACACGTAAGACTAGGTACACATGAGATTTTTTTGGAATCTGTGGTAGTCTTTAGAGAGAGAATTTTGAAGACCATTTAAACAGGCAGTCCTATTCCCCCACAAAATCTTTTCTAAACTCCTGCCTGCTTTCATCCCATGCACACTCAATTATGAGTCAGCCTGCATTTCTTTATTCTTGCTTTAGCCTTTTCTTCCCACGTTAACTATTGTTTTTCTTCTCTTACCTGCAGCAAATACACCCCAATTTCTATACATATTCATCCCACACCCACTGTACCTGTCTTGTCTGGGGAGTTACCTGTCATCTCTGAAGTAGTGTTATTGTCGTTTCCTGTTTCCGTGTAACCCCACATAAGGTATTGTATATGATATGTAGTACATCATTACTCAACAGTGAAACACCAGGAGAGATGGAAACGAGTTGCATATGCATTTTAGAACAGGATAAAGCTGATTATCCTCTTGGAAAATGAGAATTATCATTTACTGTATTCTGCTATTCACGAATGCATTACTTATCAGGAGCTCAAGGCAAGCATTGGGAAATTAACATAAATTCAGGTTTCTTATATTGTCTGTAGCTTACAAGTAGTACTCTTAGGGAGAGAAAGTCATAAAGCATCATTACCAGATGTTCTTTTTGGAAGCCTTTCATTACTTCCCGATTGCTTCCTGCCTTTTTAAAGATATCCGTCTGAGACAGCTCCTAATTCATTCTTGTCTGCTTTCTTAGCCACTGGAGAGGCTTCTCCCTGAGATTAGAAGTTCTTCATCTGTATCTGCTGTTCTCCATGGACCTGGAATGACAGAATGTCATAAACACCTCTAGCAAATGAGCTCAGGGTTTGAAAATATATTGTGCAAAAACATCCTGTGTGGATAACAAAAGGAGAGAATTGTGATGATATTAATCTCAACAAAAACACCAACAATTGAGAAACAGAATATGGTGGCTGTATATAGGACTGAAGACTCACATTCTTCACATACCATGACTGTTTGGCTAGGCTCAAGAAATACTGGTAATTCAAAACATGTCTTCTCTCAAATTTACTTTTTATCTGGAAACTCTAGTCTTATCAACCAGGTGATCACAAAGATTGTTTGCCCCTATTGACACTATTCCACAAGATAGAGAAAGAAGGAACCCTCCCTAAATTATTCTATGAAGCTAGTATCGCCCTAATACCAAAACCAAAAAAGGACATAACCAAAAAAGAAAACTACAGATCAATATCCTTGATGAACACAGACGCTAAAATCCTTGACAAAATACTAGCTTGCCAAATCTAACAACATATCGAAAAGATAACCCACTGTGATCAAGTGGGCTTCATGCCAGGGATGCACAGATTGTTTAACATAGACAAGTCAATAAATTTGATCATACCACATAAACAGAATCAAAAACAAAAATCACACGATCATCTCAATACATGCATAAAAAGCATTTGACAAAATCCAACATCGCTTTATGATTAAAACTCTCAGCAACATCGGCATACAAGGGACATACCTCAATGTAATAAGAGCCATCTATAACAAACCCACAGCCAACATTATATTGAACACGGAAAAGTTGAAAGCATTCCCTCCGAAAACTGGAACAAGACAAGGATGCCCACTCTCACCACTCCTCTTCAACACCGTACTGTGTCCGGAATTTATTCTTTCCAGTGGGTTGTTGGTCTCGCTGACTTCAAGAATGAAGTCACTGACCCTCGCAGTGAGTGTTACAGTTCTTAAAGAGGGTGTGTCTGGAGTTTGTTCCTTCAGATGTTCAGATGTGTCCAGAATTTCTTTCTTCTGGTGGGTTCATGGTCTCACTGACTTCAGGAATGAAGCCGCAGACCCTGGCAGTGAGTGTTGCAGCTCTTAAAGCTGGCATCTGCAGTTGTTTCTTCCTTCCGGTGGGTTCATGGTCTGGCTGACTTCAGGAATGAAGCCACACACCCTGGCAGTGAGTGTTACAGCTCTTAATGGTAGTGCGGACCCACACAGTGAGCAGCAGCAAAGTTTATTGTAAAGCGCGGAAGAACAAAACTTTCACAACCTGGAAGGGCACCTGGAACAAGTTTCCGCTACTGGCGCCAGTGGCCAGCTTTTATTTCCTTATTTGGCCTCGCCCATATCCTGTTGATTGGTCCATTTTACAGAGTGCTGATTGGTCCATTTTACAGAGTGCTGATTGGTCCGTTTTTACACAGTGTTGATTGGTGCATTTACCAACCTTTAGCTAGACAGAGCACCGTTTGTTGTATTTTTACAGAGTGCTGATTGGTACGTTTACAAACCTTTAGCTAGACACAGAGGGTTGATTGGTGCGTGTTTACAGAGTGCTGATTGGTGCATTTACAAACCTTTAGCTAGACAGAGAGCGCTGATTGGTGTGTTTACAATCTTCTAGCTAGACAGAAAAGTTCTCCAAGTCGCCAACTGACCCAGAAGCCCAGCTGGCTTCACCTCTCAGTACTAGAAGTCCTAGCAAGAGCAGTCAGACAAGAAAAAGAAATAAAGGACATCCCAACTGGTCAAGAGGGAGCCAAACTGTTGTTGTTTGTTGATAATATAATTTTTACCTAGAAAACCCTAAAGACTCCTCCAGAAAGCCCCTAGACCTGATAAATGAATTCAGCAAAGTTTCCAGATTCAAAATCAATGTACACAATTGAGTAGCTCTTCTATACACTAACAGTGACCAAGCTGAGAATCAAATCAAGAACTCAACCCCTTTTACAATAGCTGCAAAAAATATATATATATATGTTGGAATATACCTAACCAAGGACGTGAAAGACCTCTACAAGGAACACTACAAAACACTGCTGAAAGAAATTATAGATGACACAAACAAATGGAAACGCATGCCATGCTCACAGATAGGTAGAATCAATATTGTGAAAATAACCATACTGTCAAAAGCAATCTACAAATTCAATGCAATTCTCATCAAAATACCACCATCATTATTCACAGATTTAGAAAAAAAAAATCCTAAAATTCATATGGAACCCAAAAAGAGCCCACATAGCCAAAGCAAGACTAAGCAAAAAGAACAAACCTGGAACCATCACATTATCCAACTTCAAACTATATTATAAGGCCATAGTTACTAAAACAGCATGGTACTGGAATAAAACTAGGCACATAGACCAATGGAATAGAATAGAGAACCCAGAAATAAAGCTAAATGCAGCCAACTGATCACTGACAAAGCAAACAAAAACATAAAGTGGGGAAAGGACACCCTATTCAACAAGTGGTGCTGGGATAATTGGCAAACCACATGTAGGTGAATGAAACTGGATCCTCATCTCTCACCTTACACAAAAATCAGCTCAAGATGGATTAAGGACTTAAATCTAAGACCTGAAACTATAAAAATTCTAGAAGATAGCATTGGAAAACCCTTCTAAATATTGGCTTAGGCAAGGATTTCATGACCAAGCACCCCAAAGCAAATGCAACAAAAACAAAGATAAATAGATATGACTTAATTCAACTAAAGAGCTTTTGCACAGCAAAAGGAACAGCCAGCAGAGTAAACAGACAACCCAAAAAGTAGAAGAAAATCTTCATAAACTAATCTACAATGCACAAATTAGCAAGATAAAAACAAATACTCCCATCAAAATGTGGGCTAAGGACATGAATAGACAATTCTCAAAAGAGGATACACAAATGGCCACAAACATGAAAATATGCTCAACATCACTAATGATCAGGGGAATACAAATCAAAACCACAATGCAATACCACCTTACTCCTGCAAGAATGCTCATAATAAAAAAAAATCAAAAAACAATAAATGTTGGCATGGATGCAGTGAACAGTGAACACTTCTACACTGCTGGTGGGAATGCAAACTAGTACAACCACTATGGAAAACAGTGTGGTGATTCCTTAAAGTACTAAAAGTAGAACTACCATTTGATCTAGCAATTTCCCTACTGAATATCTACCCGGAGGAAAAGAAGTCATTACTACCTGGAAAAGATACTTGCACACACATGTTTATAGCAGCACAATTTGTGATTGGAAAACCTGGAACCAACCCAAATGCCCATCAATTAATGAGTGGATAAAGAAACTATATATATATATATA
>NW_016807891.1:2152023-2160008 GCF_001698545.2 Rhinopithecus bieti
TATATATATATATATATATAATGGAATGCTACTCAGCCATAAAAAGGAATGAGTTAATAACATTTGCAGCAACCTAGATGAGACTGGAGATTATTATTCTAAGTGAAGTAACTCAGGAATGGAAAACCAAGCATCATATGTTCTCACTCATATGTGGGAGCTAAGCTATGAGGATGCAAAGGCATAAGAAGACTTTTGGGACTCAGGGGGAAATGGTAGGAAGGGGGTGAGGGATAAAAGACCACAAATTGAGTGCAGTGTATACTGCACAGGTAATGGATGCACCAAAATCTCACAAATCACCACCAACTGAACACCACATGTTCCTGAATAACCTATGGAAATAAAAAACCTAATTAAACAAACAAAAAAGAAATAACAAGGAAAATTAGAACACAGTCTTTATAGACAACCACTGGTAAGAAAATACTAATTATTATTAGAAAAAAATCTTATTTTGTTTTTTATACTTACTTTTCTCTCAGTATAACAGTGTAATAGTAAAATTAGATTAAAAAGATGTAAGACTATTAAGGTATTTCCTAACTGCATGCTAAGAAGCCATACTGGGGCTTCCAAATTTAAAACAGTTTCCTCACATTCTAATCTTTTTGAAAGTTTAGCTCTGGGATAATGTATTTTCAAATTCTCAGGTTTCTGCCGGCCCTTTGAAACAGAGTCATTTTTAAAAGATTATGACCTTTCTATACTTGATTTAATGACTTAAAGTAGAACCCAACTACCAGGAAAGCAGTAGTGGATGCTGTGGATGACATTTCCTTTTTGGATTAACCTGAGAGATTTATTCAGTTTCCAAAGAGGATGGAAAAACTATCTGAATCAATTTTTATTTTTGTTTTGAAGATTTGTGGCTCTGATTTAGGGTGTGTAAATGAATCCCTGTCCAGAACGTGAGGACAGTTCATCCAATTAAATAGATTAAACATACATTCTGAAGTACTGTTTAAACTGTTGTGTTATTTAGCTAACTTTCTCATTCTTAATAGCACAACCACCAATATAAAATTTTCTACAAGTGCGCAAAATTCGATATAAGTTCATATTAATTAGTGAAAATGTGCTACATATATTCACTTTGGCCTTAAAAAACACTTTGATCTTAAAACTAAGATTTTTTAAATCTACAAAAAATAGATATTAAATTATAAAAATTTATTTTAAAATAAGATACTTGGAAGCCAAATGTGCTTTAGAAAACTGAGCAAGAGTGTATACTCTTTATTTTTAATGGGATAAGGGTGAGCAAGGGTATAAGATTTTAAATCAGAGACTCCCTCTTGACCACAGACAGATAGAAGCAAAACATGCTCAAAGGAGGTGGTGATGGATAAGTCACATTAGGAGGACATATCGGCAATGCTGCATGCAGAGAAAACTCAGCCAGCATTGCCTTTGAGCTGCCAATCATCCCATCAAGCCATTTGCCCTTCCCTCCTCAGCAACCTTCACAACCACATTCAGGCTGACAGGAAAGATTGACACACCTGAATGGTAATAATTGCAGCTTCAGTTAACTCTAGAAAAAAAAAAAGGATATCTCGCTCATAATTTATAAACAGAGTTTCCTAGTTTAAGCCATTCTAAAGTTTAATCATTACCTTCCACTTGTCTGAACTTAAAATGATTGTTAAAATGTAAATCATCAAGTTACCTAGAATATTTCAGGTTCTTCTCAATATCTACCTTTTTTCTTACAGAATAAATACTTTACAATGTGCATTTTACACATTAAGCAAAATAATGTAATATGCATCGATCAAGTATAGTGTGATTTTTTTCTGAATGTTCTTGCACAGTTACTATAATATGAAGAAATAAAATTGTTTGAAACCACTTATGGTAGAGACATCAATGAAGCCAATGTGTCATCACTTGGGGAAAAAAAAGAGTTTTGAAATCAATTAAAATAGTTGGTCATGCTTAACATTTATTGAGAAGAAAAAGTCCTCAAATATATTTTAAGTACTAAACCCATATGTATTTCAAGGAGCAATTGAGCTTCCACTTGCAAAGATGACAAAGAAGCTTATGAGAGAACATTATTCCAGACAAGGACTACTAAAAGCCTAGGTAAAATTAAAAGTACATCTCTTGGAAGGGATCTGCGAGCTAACAAAGCAGCAGATGATAGAAAAACCACACAGAAAGTTCAGACAACACTTTTCATGGAATACTTTCCAACCCTGGACACAGGACAACTGGTAGAAGATGCAGTCCTAGGGTCCGTGCAGAAGCCACTACTGAAAGACAGCAAGGCAGCAGAAATGTTCATAACCTCATGAGACTGGAGAGATGGAGAGTAGAAACAAGAGAGGACAGGGTGGCTGTGGGCAGGGAGGGGCAGGAAACTGAATCTGATCCTACACTAGTTTCACCCTTAAGACATTTTCAGATATCTTAAATTGCTTTGAGAATGAGGCCAAGAATTTAGAGAGCTGCGTTTGGAAGTCTTGTGATGTTAAGGAGATAGACAGCAGAGTCCAGAACCAGCTAGGGGACAGAACCTCACTGAACACCCCAGGCTCTCAAATGGGACTGCTGGAGAGTGATACCCAGAATCAAAGGTGAAGCGCAAGTCAACAAAGACTGGAAAACAACAACTCTCATTCAGGGCAGCTCATTTCCTGACTTTGGCTGTTCGTCATCAGTCCCCACTCTAGCTCCCTGCTGTATGAATTAAGCACTCTCTAGGGGAACATGAAATTGTCCAGAGGCTCTGTAACTTTTCATGTACAATGTGCAGCAATACCAGCATGCCAAGAGACATGGTTAATGCCCAATTCCAAAACACTGGAAACAGACTCAAGCATTATGACAGACTGTAGTTATTAGAATCAACTTTAAAATAGCCATGATTGGAGTACTATTCAGACATAAAAAGAATGAAATCATGTCTTTTTCAGCAACTTTAATGCAACTGGAGGCCATCATCTTAAGTGAAGTAACTCCGGAATGGAAAACCAAATATTGCATATTCTCAGTTATAAGTGGGAGCTAAGCTATGGGAATGCAAAGGCATACAGAGTAGTATAGCAGTCACTGGAGACTTAGAAGTGGGTGAAGTGGGAGAGAAAGTAGTGGATAAAAAAATATCTATTGGATACAATGTATACTATTCAGGTGATGGCTCACTAAAAGCCCAGAATTCACCATTATACAATTCATCCATGTATCCAAATACCACTTGTACCCCTCAAGCTATTACAATTTTAAAAAGTAAATAAAATAAAATGGCCATAATTATAATGATAAAAAAGGAAAAAATACAAAAAATAAATAACTTAACAAAATAATTGACTTTTATAAGAAGAATCAAATTTATATTTTAGAACTGAAAACTCAATAAAGTTAAGGACTAGAAGGATAGAATAAATAGTAGACTAGACACAACAGAAAAGAGGATTTGTGAATTAGAAAATAATAAGTCAATAATATAAACTATATACTAGTTAGACTGAAACAGAGAAGAAAAGGGAGGGAAACGCAAAAAAAAAAAAAAGTACAAGAAACATGTGAAACACAATAAAAATATCTAACATAAGAGCAATTGTAGTACCAGAAACGGAAGGGAGAGATAATGAGGCAGAGGAAGTATCTAGAAAGAAATGGTTTAAGATTTTTTTCAAAACATATAAAAAATGCCAACCCACAGACAGATTCAAAGAGCTCTGCAAACATCAAGCAGAATAAATACAAATAAAACCACACCTTGACAAATCACAGCAAAGTCGATTAAAAAAAAAAAAGAAGAAGAAGAAAACCAGCCTGACCAACATGGTGAAACCCCGTCTCTACTAAAAATACAAAATCATCCAAAAGTGTAGGCGCATAGTCCCAGCTACTCCAAGACTGAGGCAAGAGAATCGCTTGAATCCGGGAGGCAAAGGTTGCAGTGAGCCAAGACTGGGCCACTGCAAGTGAGAAAGAAGAAGAAGAAAGGAAGCGGGGTGGGGAGAAGGACGGCGGAGGGGAGGGAAGAAGGAGGGGCCGGAGGAAGAGGAGGAGGAGGAGGATGAGAAGAAGAAGAAGGAGAAACAGGAGGAGGAGAAGACGGAGACGGGAGAAGACCAAGAGAATACTCTTAAAGCAGCATGGCTGGAGTGGAGGGGAGAGACATGTTATCTTCAAACTGGCAACAATAAATAACTTCTAAGTAAACACAATGGAAGGCAGAGGATAATGGAATGACACTTTAAAAGTGCCAAAAAATGCTTGCCAAACTAGGATTCTATACCTAGCAAAAATATCCTTTTAAAATGAAGGCAAATTGATGCTCTCAAAAGCAAGAAAATGAGAAACTTTTTTACCAAGAGAGTTTTTCCCAAGGAAAATGATCCTAGACACATGCACAGAAAACCAACAAGGGAAAGACAGCAATGGAAGGTGCAAATGTGTGGGCCATGTAGTAAATATTTTAGGCATATGGGCCACATGGTCCGTGTCGTGGCTCTTCAGCTTTGCCGCTGTTGCACAAAACCAGCCATGGCTGCTTTTTTAGGCATGGCTGTGTTCTAATAAGGCTTTATTTACAAAAACATGAAGCGGGAAAACGTAAAGTGGGAGAGGTAAAGTCAGGATTGAAGCAGGAAACGTCAAGTCAGGATTTCACTCAAGAACTACTGTCTACCAACCCTGCTACAAAATAATGAAAATAATGTCTTGTGTTGTTTAAATCTTTCTGAGCTGTGTGTGTGTGTGTATATATATGTGTGTATATATACACGCACACGCCCCAAAAAGATTTAAACAGCATGCGAAATTACACATACACACACACGTATATATGCACTTATACACACACATACATATATATACACACAAGGTATTACTTTTTAACATAAGCACTTTAATTGTGACAGATTACTGAAAACACTGCATATAAATGTTTTCCTTAATTGAGTATCTTGAAAGAATAAACTATCTCTACAAGATGATCATAAAATATATAGTTATATATATTTAGTGTATATATGCTATATATGCTATACACACTAAATATATATATATGATCTAAATTAAACTAATAGTATAAAGCAGGGATTGGCAATCTTTTATTGTAAAGGACCAGACAGTAAATATTTATATAGCATATATAGTTATATACATTTAGTATATATAATACACACACATATATTAGTTTTATATATATAACTAAAATCTGTGATCCTAGCATTATCTAAAAAGTTGTAAAATCAATGAACATATATTCCACACATGTAGGTTAACTTTAATATAGTTGTTAAAGTTCTCCCATGTTCTTTTTCAAATAATGTTCTCATCATTGTATCTAGTGAGCAAGGTAAGAGAAGCCTTTTGCATGTTCCAGAGAATGGCTTATTTTATTTACTTCAGATTCATGGTTACTGCCCTATGTGCAATTATCTAATGCTATGCTCTGTCTTTGCCTTCAGGCTTTTTATGGTATTGCATTTTTAATATAAGCACCTTAATGGTGATAAATTACTGAAAACATTGCATATAATGTTTTCCTTTATTGAGCATCTTAAAAGAAAGAATAAACTAGCTCTACAAGATAATCATAAGTCACACATACACACACACACACACACACACACACACACACAGAGTAACTGAATAACTGAAGACTTAATTGAGTGATCTCCCCAAGTGAGTTCCTTGCCATAAGCTCTTATGCGTATAAAATTCCATGATCATCTGTAAGGTTTTGCTTCAGAGAGACCATCTGGATTCATAGCTAGAGCATGGAAGTAGAACCAGGACACCTGAGCTTCAGACTGACATTTAAGTTCCTTGAATGTCAACTTGCCCTACAGTCTTAAATAGGGAGAGTAAAATCTGCTGCTCTTTTACTTTCTAACACATTATTTATAGAAAGACACTGAACTCTTATGAAAAGATCAACTCTTGTAGGCTGGAAGGGTAAGAATGTATCATCAACACACAGCATTCTAACTTATAGGTTATTTAAACAGTTCTTCCCCAAAGAATTCAAAATCGGTAAAAAACAAGAATTGCCTTTTAAAACACCTTGTGAATCCAATGAACCCAATACATTTTCCAAATTAATCCATAGCTTCATAAATACTGATACAAATAACTCAGTGTACTCTAATAAGCAATTAATATGAGAATTATTTTTTCCTAGTGCTCAGTCCCAGCCCTGGTGAGCTAAGCAATAAACCCAACACCCAACTTAGAGATTTCCAGTTGGAACATTTTGTAATTGGCAAAGTTATAATCCCAGAAAATTGCTGTCAAAAGCATCAAGCATACAACAAAGAGGTTGGTTGAATATAAGAAGTCTTATTCTCCTATAAAAATATATATACTTAAAATTGGTGTTTTAAAAGTTACTGAAACAAAACTAAAATTGCAAATCCCTTTCCTAAATAGAGCCATGAGTCATTTATTTAAATATAAAATATTTTGAAAAAGAAAGATTTTACAAATGATAAAATTAGCCTCTTTGTTTGAAGAATACTTGGTTCATTGTTTGACCAAAGTTATCACAGCATTTATTCCTTATAAGTGCCCAGGAAAAACTGAAAATGTTGATTAGTAATGTAGCATTTTATACCCAATGATAAATCTCACCTGTTAACCCCAGGCAATAGAAAAAGAAGTAATGATTCTTTTCAATTTCCCTTCATTCTCCTTGGTTCCTTTATTCTAAGTTTTAGCACATTCTGAGTACCCCAAACCCTATACTGTTAATACTGTTATCTAATTTCCATCCTTTTAGTCAATGTGATGCCTGCTTATCTAGGCTAGCCTTGTCCACATCAAATCTGAATCCTTTGACCCATTCAAAAGATAGCACAAAACAAAACTCTTAAATTCCTAATAATCCAATCTTTCAGCATAGCATTTAATAACAGGAGCAAATTCCAACAAATCATCAAACTACTTCATATTAAAGCAATTCTACGTAAAGAATCTCACTCTCTGTACAGTGCTTGAGGCTCCTCACCTAAAATTCCTCGGGACCAGGAGACCTCATTCTCGTGACTGTTTCTCTTTAACTACATTGAAAATGTCCTAGACATCATCAGTCTCCGTTACTCACGATCACACCTTCCCAATCACCCCTCTGTCTTTCTGACTCACTGGGAGGATTCCGTGAGGGTTTGGCTCAGAGTCATTTGTTTCTCTGTAAGTCCAATTCTCTTCCTGAGGAACTTCACTGCCCATATGAGAAGCCCATCCAAGATGCTTGCCTCAAAGTTTTTCCACTTGTTTGGTTTCCATGACCTCCTTTTCCATTTTATCTCAGGGATTTGTTCCCTTGGTCACATGTTGGATCTTGTTATCACCTGGAAATCCTTCACATGCAAAAAAAGAACCTGAAATTATCACAGTAAATACAACTTCTTCCTCTTGGCCTCTCACTCTCTTTTTCCCACCATCTATGTATTTTAATTTTACAATGATAGCTAATTATTTAATTTGCCCTCTCTGATTGAAGATCTCACCAGGACCTCACTGGGGGAATGCCCTCAGCTCGTTCTTTCTTGCCTTTTGCTGAATCTGCCTAACAAATGCTGCAGCTGGACCAATCCAGCAGTCCTCCCCTGCACATGCAGCTGATTCCTAATGAAAAAAGTGGCAGAGTCCTATATAAATTTGTTTTATATTTGTTCTTTTGACAGGATTGTCTTGGCAATGCGGGCTCTTTTTTGGTTCCATATGAACTTTAAAGCCGTTTTTTCCAGTTCTGTGAATCTAATTCACAGAATTAGATTGTCTCAGCCCAAAATCTCCTTAAGCTGATAAGCAACTTCAGCAACGTCTCAGGATACAAAATCAATGTGCAAAAATCACAAGCATTCTTATACACCAGTAACAGACAAGCAGAGAGCCAAATCAGGAATGAACTTCCATTCACAATTGCTTCAAAGAGAATAAAATACCTAGGAATCCAACTTACAAGGGATGTAAAGGACCTCTTCAAGGAGAACTACAAACCACTGCTCAGTGAAATA